>NC_142649.1:66757727-67060757 GCF_055504915.1 Nelumbo nucifera
CTCTCTATATGAATTCGGCCCATACACATTAGTCAACACCCACTTCCTTTCATCACTCATCCTCTTTGCTTTTATTGATATTGAGTATTGTCCTATCAATTCCTCCTGATAGTCAAGTTCCTCATTCTTCCACATTGTAAGGATCCCACCCGAGGCACCCCACGACGGGGCAAAGGACCAACTTAGACCGGTCTTCAGATGCTTCTTATCCACCTTCTGTCCAAATTCGAAAGCTTTGTCTCCTGTATCATGACTATAACCAGTCTCTCATTTCTTATCACATTCCTGATGATTCTCCTTTTCTTTGCACTTCCTAAACCTCTTACATTACAACAAAGCACCTTCATTCCACTCTTTTTTTTTTCGACCCAAACTCATTTCCAATTCCTACCCTTCTCTTTTCTTCTCCCTTTTCCTGTTTACAGATTTCTCATAGGAAACACCACAAGCTAGCCTTTCCACCTCATTCATTCTCCTCTTTGTTTTTTTTACATCTTCTGCCTCCTTTCCAAGATAGACCTTCCCTTTGGCGAACTTCCTTTTGGCTATTTTTTTGTTCCTCTCCTTTTACTTTGGGGGTCTCTCTACAACCATTTTCTCCCTCATTTAACCAGCAGACTTCCTTTTCCTTCTCATGAGTACCTACAACAACTTCATTTCCCCCAGCATCCTTCTCCAACTCCATCACATAAATCAATTTCTCCTCGTTGTCTTCCTCCTCCCCCACCTTCTTTTACTATCGCACATGGGTCATTATCCGCCACCGGTGAAGTTTCAACAGCTGGAACTGCAAAATCCAAAGGCTGAAGGTTACTACAAGGATCAATACCAAATGAGTTTTGACAGTAAAGTGGGGACGAAGAACTGGATTGAGAGAAAGGGGGGAAGAAACTCCCTGATCTTGAATCTGGTTTTCACCGATTACTCCAAAGACAAACCCTGATGGTTCAGGTTCAGGTACAGTGTCCACCTGTGCAGCTGGGGGGAGCTGTTCCTCAAGTGGTTCCATGGTCGGTTTGCACTGGATACCCAGATGGAGTTTAGACTCTGCTGGCAGCTGCAGTTGGTACATAGGCTCTCCCACCCTTTCTAGTTTCTACTATTTGGGATGACCCAAAATATCTTGGAGCCAATTTTTGCCAGTCCCGTCGAGCCAAGGAAGATTGGCGGTAAGGCTGAAGCTTCAAATAAACATGATCTCCTACTGTGAGTTCCAGCTGCCTGTGCTTTTTATCATCTGTTGCTGAGGCTGCTTTAAGTGCAACTTCAGGGACTTAAGGATATCATCTGGAGATGACAATTGGTTGTCTACTTCAGCAGTAGCCGAAGATCCTCTCTCATGAGGCAAGAGAGGTGATGGTTCCCTCCCATACAAGGCCATGAGGGGTGATGTTCCAATTGATACATGGTATGTTGTATTGTGCCAATACATTGCCTAAGGCAACCACAGTGTCCGCTGTTTTGGCCTCTCCCCAATTAAACACCAATAGTAGGTCTCCAGGCACCTATTAATGACTTCAGATTAACCATTTGTTGGAGGATGGTAGCTTGTGGAATGCAACAGTTGCACCACTTGAGCCTTGAAGTATTCATTCCCAGAAGTTACCCATAAACAAGGGATCTCTAGTTGTAAGTAAAGAATTGGTGTACCATGGAGTTTGGCAATCTCCTGGATGTAAGCTCTGGCTATGGTGGCTGCAGTGTAGGGGTGTGGCAAGACTTTAAAATGGTCATATTTGCTTTGCCGGTCTACTACAACAAGTGGCTACAACAACCCTGCTGGAAACTGGGTACTATACTTCTGTTGTTGACAGGTGGTACAGCAACTGGCGAGCAACATAATTGTGCACCATTCTTCTCATCCCCTTCCAATAGAACCAACTTACTAGCCTCTTGTTTGTGCAAAGTACCCCTGAATGCCTTGCTTGAGCTGAATCATGGAAGAGCTTGAGTAGCTCTAGATGGTAGGCAGATTTGTTGGTAAAACAGAACAGAGCCTTGCACTGTGTAGCCAGGTGCCTGGGATGGGTCTTGAAGCCAATGGTCATAGAGTTGGTTCAGTTCTGGATCCTCTTTGGCCCCAACCCGTAGCTGGACATAGAGGAAAATAAAGTGTTGAGATAACCATCATCTGAAATTCTTCTGCCCTTGACAAGGCATCTGCTACTGCATTAGAAGCCCAATAACTTGTAAACCAACTCTTCTGCTTTGGGCTTAAAATAGTTGGTCTAGTAGATATTTGATGCTGAGATGGTTTGCTCTTACAATGAACGCGCTCCCAAGAAGATAGGGTCTCTGTTTCTGGACTGCTAGTGTGATGACAATAAGTTGCTTCTCATATGTGGTCTTCAACTGGGCCTGTGGACTTAAACCCTTGCTGAAAGCAATAGGTTGCCCATGTTTGCATAAGAACAGCTCCCACACCGTTTCCTGAGACATCTATCTCATCTGTGAACTTGGGCCTAGCCCAACTCATCAAATAGTTCGTCAATCAGAGGAATTGGGAAATGTTCCTTCATTGTGATGTGGTTCAATGAGTGGTTATCCACACAAAACCTCCATGAACTCTTTTTCTTTGATGAGCTTGATCAATGACACTGGTGAAGAATATGGACTGTTAACGGGCTGAATCAGTCCCTTTTTAAGCAACGTGCCTCTTTTCAGTCTCCACATGCTAATATTGGGGGTACATATGTGGTCTCAAGTTAGCTGGTGGGGCTCCTAGTTGGATGGTAATTTGGTGGTCGTGGGCCCTCGCAGATGGTAGGGTATTGGGCTCAAGAAATGCGTTCTGGTATAGTTGCAAAACTTGCTGTAATTGGGCTGTACCCCCAGTCGGTTTACTTACAATGGCATGGGCCGACAAAGTGGGAGTGGAGGGTAGTGAATCCAGGTACATGAGCAAGTAGGTATCCATGTGTTGACAGCTTTTTACAAGGACATTGTTTGCCCCCCTCATGAAGTTGATGGTTAAATGGGGCCGAGTCACAAGTAACCAGCCCAAGCTGAGCCACTGGATCTCCAACACACTATGTATGCACCTGAGAAGTCCGGGGTGGGGGGGGGGGTGAATCAACACAGAAGAGGTGGCACTGAAGCTTCAACTCCATAGACTTGCATATTCCTTCACAAGTTATGAGGTGCCCATTAGCGACATGTACTGTGAATGAATTGATGGGCTGCTTGGCTAAGCCCAATTGCTTGGCAGGCACCTTGGTGATAAAATTAAGTGAGCTGCCACTGTCTTGTGAAGGAATTACCCGCATGATATGGTGTGCGTTCACCCCCTGTCAAGGCCCACAATGAAATTTCATGGTACTCTGTTGGGGCAGAATCACCTTCTACAGCTGAAGTGACTTGAGTTCTTCACTGGGGACCTCTTCAATGGGATCATCAACTTTCTGTAGGCAAGTTTGTTGGGTCTTGCATTGATATCCCACAGAAAATTTTTCGTCACAATTATAGCATAGTCCCTTTTTGCGACGGGCTTGCATTTCATTCCATATTAACTTCTTATAGGGTAACACCGTTGGGGTTGGCTTCCAGTTTCTGATATATATATATATATATATAGTTGGGTGATTTCTGGACTGTGGTCACTCTGGGCTGGTATTGAGCTGGTTGGGCTGAAGCTGGTGCTGGACCAGGGACATTCTGTTTCTGCTCTACATTTTTTAGCATAATGATTGCAGGTAGGTTTAACACAGTCACTGATTCTAATGTGATACCTTCAATGTTTAGAAGGCAATTTAAATATTTTTTTTGGAAAAAGGTAAAGTATATCCGTTAAATAAAACCGAGATACAAGACCCATGTACACCAACTATCTGTGCAATGTTAGTATCATTGTCAAAAAGAGCATCATTGTCAAAGGAGTATCATAAGACTTGTCTTTGAACAGCCCATGAACCCCAACCCAAGACAAAATTCTTCCCTCTAGAATCGATTTCAGCCCATGAGCAACTGTCTTCTAGACGATAGAACCTTCTTTATTTTTTATCAATGATGATAGAACCTTCTTGACCCAATCCCTTCAGCCATGGCTTCAAAAAACAATCCCTTCAGCCACCAGTTCTTGAGAAAATCATTGTAGTTTCTTTGCATTTCTATATTGTGGACCCGTCTTATTTGACCCTTGTTGTTCCTAGTTATAGTCATGATGCTGCATCCTAGGCTTATAAAGTATAAAGTATAAACCAATAATACTTATTTGATTTGTCATTAGTTTGTGTTTTCTTTGCATTCCCAGAAAGAAATGCCAGTATGGATATAGGCAGTTAGTTCATATCAGCAAGACTGTAGATAATTCTATATTTTCCACAGTAGTTTGCATTTTTATAATGTGGACCTTTATTTAAAAACAAACATGACTAGTAGGTGGATGCGAATTTCAGTACTTGATGTGTTTTTATTTTGGGGGGAACATTCAAATTCTATTGGGGCACATTGTATTAGGGTATTAATGGATCCTTTTACAGAACGATTTCAATTTTGAGAGGAGAGATTGGATGACTGTCCGGCCAAGTGAATTGCCCACAGGGTCTCAGTTGGTAAGAAAAGGCCTTTTCTTTTCCTTATCAAATGCTGATATGAACTAATATCTTCTGAATCTGTAAACAGATTTGGATGTTTTCCAAGTTTTACCCATATGTGACTATTCTTTTATTTTTTCTTTTGAGTAGATCATGGGGCTCAATCCCCCGTTTGGAGTTAAAGCAGCACTTGCAAACAAGTTCATTGATAAGGCTCTTGAGTTCAAACCAAAGCTTCTCGTTCTTATTGTTCCACCAGAAACAGAAAGGTAGAAAATGGCTTTTTTCCTCCATGCATCATATGTTCCCTTCTCAATTATTTGATTTTTCCAGGCCGGGCAAAAAGAGGACACCATATGATTTGATTTGGGAGGATGTTGAGAAACTTTCTGGCAAGGTATATTTAAGGAGCCAAGCATGTATACTTGATTCTAGTTGATTTTAATCCACTACAAGGTGGATCTGTTTTTGTTGCTTCACATTATCAATTTCTTCCCTTCCAGTCTTTCTACCTACCTGGATCTATCGATGTGAATTACAAGCAAATAGATCAATGGAACACTACAACTCCAGTTCTTTATCTTTGGAGCCGCCCTGATTGGACATCCAAGCACATGAACATTGCCGAAAAGCATGGTCACACATCCACAAAACAGAGAGAATTACATATGGATGAGAACCATGATGAATCACAGGTTTCAGAGCATCCAAAGGAGAAGAATCACGACTACTACAATGATATTTCAAAGACAAATAATGAAGTTAATGGTATCTCTAGAGAAATAAATGATGTTGCTGAACAAAATGCTGAAACGGAGGATGAAGAAACTAGAACAGTTATTCCTCAAGAGATGAGGGGAAGCTCCCCTGTTGAATGTAACATTGGAGCCAACCAAGATTTGTGCGACGATTCTGAGACAGAAAGCCGCAAGCATCATGGGCGTAGGAAGAAACGGTCCCGAGAGAGTCCAAAGGAGAGGCGGGATCTTGGTAAGAAATCAAAGGTTAAGATTGATACATCACCTGAGAGGAAGTATGATGAAGGTAGGCCTCATACAAGCAAGGCATACAAGGAAACATCTGAGATGGGTAGTCCTCAGGGTAAGAGAACAGATCCTAGAAACTCGGAGGAAGGTCAGCCCTCTGAAACCCTTGAGATTTCTCCAGAGAGGGTAGCCAATGAAGAAGGCTCCAGGCACTTCCAAACTACCCTTCCTGTATCCACTCCAGAGTTTGGTGTAGGATACAGGGGAACTCCAACTAGTATTCCTGATGTAGATATTGAGGAAATAGAAAGAAGGTACAGTTCAAACAGAGGTGACCCATTTGTAGGTGGAAACCATAATTGGATGGCTGGATCTAATCTTGGTCAAGAGGTCAGGGGTTTGGGTGAACAATTTCCTGGGCGCATTCAGGATAACATGGAGGCTTTAAGTCATAAACCTTACTTCGATGAGTTGGAAGAGAAGTACAGGAGAGAAGATGTCAGGATGCAGCTCCATTATGGGCGACAAGATTTTGATAGTTTGTCTCACAGAAGCAGCTATCTGGGTGGTCAAGATTCTATGCTAGGTGGAATAGGTTCACTTTCTTCAGCTCCATATGGCATCATGGGTGCATCGGGTGAGTCGTCCTACCAAAGAATGAACCTGCCAGCAACACAGCGGTATATGCCCCGCCTTGATGAGTTGAATCATACAAGAATTGGTAATTTTGGGCCTGAGATTCCTCTGGTGGGTAGAAGTGGTGTATATGATCTGCCGGGATCCAGGCCCAGTTTCCGTGCTGACTCATTAGGCTTTGCTCCTGGTCCACAGCACCCTTTCTCTCATCACAATTCATCTGGTTGGCTCAACGAGTGAAAGCTTTTTTGCGAAATCAATGATTGATACAACTCGCAATGTAGGTAAGAGTTTGTTGAAATTGGAAAGAAAATGTATGCCATCATTTCAGCCTTGCCATTTTCATAATTACCATCGTCAAGGAGGTATGCCGTATGCTAGTTACTTCACAGCAACCATCATTTTTAGGCCTGTTATCAACAGCCATTTTGCATGATATAGGCGTGATGTGTTATTTATGGGGATTTAGGCAAGGGAACATTACTCCTGAACATCTACCGAGCATATGTATCCATCTATCTAACATGTTTTGTGATATTATCGAAAGTTACATTTCTTATTCTTCCGTTTCCATGTTGATTAATGGTTCAATTACCTCCCCTATTACACCCCCAATGTGGTCTCCTCTATCAGCCAGGGTTCCAATTTTTGCCTTATTTTACATTGTGCTGTGCACACAGGCGACAGGACAGGAGTTTGAAGGAGTTCAAGTTTGACCCATTTTGCAAGATAAATGATCTATTGTTTGCTTATGAATTATGGTATAATTATAGTGGAGCTAGTATTGTTGCAGAGATAGATGGCATAAAAGATATCCTGTCTCAATCTCAATTTTGTGGATGTGGTTGGTTTGCTCAAAAGGTCGGGGAATTAGCTTACTTCTGATACCCATCCGCGGCGTATTAGGACGACTAGCTTATTAGCTCAGGGGCGTCCCTATGATGAATGGCAAGGATAAATATGTTTGTGTCATCTGTGCCGAAAAAAAAAACAATTAAATGCTTTAACAATAGAATTCTGGTGGATAAGAGATGATAAATCTAATATTTTTTACCTCAAAAGTTGCCAATCCATCCAAATGGCGGAGGACTCGGAGGTTTGGGCTTCAAGGATGTTTCTCTTTCAAACAACTCGCATGCATAGAGAGTAGATGCAGTAGGGGGCACATTATGCAAACTTGGCAACGGCTGGAATTTTCATTTTAGTACCTTGAACTTTGGTGGTGTCAAATTAGTATTCAAACTTTTAAATGTGTCACTGAGTCGCTGTTTTAGAAAGTGTCAAATTGGTCTAAAAGTGTTAGCGGATGTAATAATTATGAAAAAGGATAAAAATGCCCCCACCTCCGATATCAGGCTGATTATAAAATATAAATTCATTGGCTTTGTATCACAACAAATTAAATGAAACTCAAATATTTAAACTCTGATCTCCAGCACGTTACAGTCTTGAATTCCTCAACCTCTCCGGGAATTCAAAACCATTCAAGTCTTGCCATAAAAGAAAATCAAGTCTTAGATCTGTCTTCCAATTTGATTAACGGGTTGTTGCCGCCCGATTTTGGTGGAAACAACATACATTACTTGAATCCCTAATACAGGGTGATGTTTCTAGTGGTTTCAAAACCATTCAAGTCTTAGATCTGTCTTCCAATTTGATTAGCGGGTTGTTGCCACTAGATTTTGATAGAAGCAGCATACGCTGAATTTCTCATACAATAGTCTCTTCGGACGTATTCCGCTGGAGTTCGCGAAACAAATTCCAGGGAATGCCACATGGTAGTATATGGGGTTTGGGCGGAGGAGCCCGAACTTGTTGCATTGCTACAACTTAGTTCAAGCTAGAGGATAATGAACACTGTCTGTTATGGTCACACCATCCGGCAAGGCACCGCGGCGCAGTCATAGGCAGCAGCCCACACAACAGGCCGCACAACAGTGGGCACCGCCTGGCAGCACTGCAGCATGCACCGCCGATAGCGCGCAGTACGCATCGCCAGGCAGCAGCGCACACCGCACGCATCGCACGGCAGCACGCACCATGCACACGCCCGGCACCGCACGGCAGCAGCACCATGGCGCGCAGCACGCACCGCACGCACTGCACGCCAGCACGCACCGCGCACACACACGGCACCGCACGGCAGCGGCACCATGGCGCAGCACGCACCGCCAGGCAGCAGCACGGTAGCAGCACCATGAGGCGTGTGCACGGCAGCGGCAGCAGCACGGCGCGCACGCACCGCGCGGCAGTGGCACCATGAGCCGCGCGCACGCACCCGGCAGCAGCAGTAGAGCGGGGCCCACACGACAGCTCATGGGGGTGGGCCCACCCTTATCTGGACACATCAAGCCAACTCGCCGCCAGCTTACCTTATCCTTATCTTATCCCTTATCCCTTATCCTTATATAATCTTATCTTTATCCTTATCTTAAGTAAGAGTGAGTTACCATTAGGAATAGGTAATTAGGAGTTTGAGTTCAAATTGGAGTTTGAGTTCAAATTGGAGTTTGAGTTTAATTAGGAATTTCCTTCTGTAAGCTCCTATTTAAGGAGCCACGAATTGAAATAAAGCATTCAATTTTCTAGCCAAGAAAAGAGTGAGGAGAGTTTGGGTGGTCTCTTGGACAAATCACCCCAAGGGAGAGTTCGGGTGGTTTCTTGGACAAATCACCCATTCAGTTTCCATAATCGGGTCTGCAAGCAAGGGAAGGCGCAAGGGGAAGCAGGGCTTTCGCACCGTGGACCGACCCGTGACGGGATCCTACGTGCGGGACCGTAACAAATTGGTATCAGAGCCAAACGTCACGGGCGATATGGAGCAGCTGTCTTCCAAGGTCAACGAACTGGAACACCAACTTGCAGAAACCAGCATGGAGGTTCGTGAAGTCAGGGAAGACGTCCGTGAGATGCGACGCCTGCTGGAAGCATTCCTCTCCAATAAAGGAATGAGTCCGGAGGGAATCGCCAACACAAACAGACGCCGTCCGGACTGGGCAGAGGCATGCAGCGAACAACAGATCGCTGCCCCTACAGCCGTAGTTAATTCCAAGGATCAGCGCACGGAGGATGAAACTGTAAAGTCTCCTCTTTTGGCCAGGGACGATGACACGAACATTATAGTAGAACCTGCTGAATGCGCTCCTTTGACGAAGGCAGGTGGGCTTGGCAATGTTGCTGGGGCTTTACCGAAGGCCTTGGCTCAGCGTGGACATAAAGTTATGGTTGCGGCACCACCGTATGGTAACTATACAGAAATCCAAGAAACAGGAGTGCGCAAGAGATGTAAGGTGGAGGGGCAGGATATAGAGGTAATTTTCTTCCAAGCTTATATTGATGACATAGATTTTGTGTTCATGGACAGTCCTATGTTTTGTAATATTGAGGAAAGAATATATGGGAAAGGCCGAGAGGATATTTTAAAACGCAGGGTCCTCTTCGGTAAGCAGCTCTGGAGGTCCTCTACTGTAAGCATACCCGGTACAGCATTCTTATGATCCACAATAGAGCACAACGGGGTCGTGGTCCAGTACGTGATTTCTATTATGTGGATCTTCCACAAAACTACTTCAAACTATATGACCCAGGAGGTAGGGAACACTTCAATGTCCTTGCGGCTAGCCTGAGTGCAGCAGAGTGTGTAGTCACTATAAGCCATGGTTATGCCTGGGAGCGGGAAACAAAAGAAGGTGACTGGGATCGGCACCAAATAATCCAGCGTGACGCACGGAGAGACGGGGCAGTCCCTGTTGTTCAAACTGTTGCTGGACTGAGAAATTGTGTGCAGTTGTTGGATCCATTCGCAGAATCCCAAGCCATGTATCCAGAACACGAGCTTGAGGACAAGCTCGTAGTCCGGGAGGGGTGTAATGTTATGGTCACACCATCCGGCAAGGCACCGCGGCGCAGTCATAGGCAGCAGCCCACACAACAGGCCGCACAACAGTGGGCACCGCCTGGCAGCACTGCAGCATGCACCGCCGATAGCGCGCAGCACGCATCGCCAGGTAGCAGCGCACACCGCACGCACCGCACGGCAGCACGCACCATGCACACGCCCGGCACCGCACGGCAGCAGCACCATGGCGCGCAGCATGCACCGCCAGGCAGCAGCGCGCACCGCACGCACTGCACGCCAGCACGCACCGCGTACACACACGGCACCGCACGGCAGCGGCACCATGGCGCAGCACGCACCGCCAGGCAGCAGCACGGTAGCAGCACCATGAGGCGTGTGCACGGCAGAGGCACCCTGAGGCGTGCGCACGCACTGCGCGGCAGCAGCACGGCGCGCACGCACCGCGCGGCAGTGGCACCATGAGCCGCGCGCACGCACCCGGCAGCAGCAATAGAGCGGGGCCCACACGACAGCTCATGGGGGTGGGCCCACCCTTATCTGGACACATCAAGCCAAATCGCCGCCAGCTTACCTTATCCTTATCTTATCCCTTATCCCTTATCCTTATCTAATCTTATCTTTATCCTTATCTTAAGTAAGAGTGAGTTACCATTAGGAATAGGTAATTAGGAGTTTGAGTTTAATTAGGAATTTCCTTCTGTAAGCTCCTATTTAAGGAGCCACGAATTGAAATAAAGCATTCAGTTTTCCAACCAAGAAAAGAGTGAGGAGAGTTTGGGTGGTCTCTTGGACAAATCACCCCAAGGGAGAGTTCGGGTGGTTTCTTGGACAAATCACCCATTCAGTTTCCGTAATCGGGTCTGCAAGCAAGGGAAGGCGCAAGGGGAAGCAGGGCTTTCGCACCGTGGACCGACCCGTGATGGGATCCTACGTGCGGGACCATAACACTGTCTTCTTTTGAAAGTAGTTTTAACATTTTAAGAAATTTTAAGTTACAGATGTCATCATGTGATCAGATAACATCAGTTAACGGTAAGAACCAACTTGACACTTGAAAGCTTGAGTACTGCAGCGACACTTTTGAAAGTCCACTAGTTCAGGTATTAACTTGACACTACCCCCAATGTTCATGCCCGGGTCAAATGGTCCAACCGCTTGAACAAAATGAATGGCCCGCTCTGTTAAAAAAATGGTAAAATGATAGTTCTAGGATCAGCGGTTTACTGACCAAATCAACAGTTTTTGGCTAAAATGATAGTTCTAGGATAAAACAGAATCAGTCAGGTGACTGATTCCTAGTTTTTCCGGTCCAACCATCAGGTCCAGTCCGGTTTTGAAAACCATGACTTTCACAATTTATCTATTGATACTGAAAGGCGGTGTTGGAGGGTGATAGAGGTCGAAGCTACACTCTGACCTGAAAATGAAACTACAACTCAACTTGTGCAATTAGACTTCCCTCCCATGCTTCCAAATACCAAAGATCGTCTGGTGTGGAAAATAACACCAAATGGGCACTTTACAACATCTTCAGCTTGGACTTACGAGGTAGATTTGAAAAGTTTAAATTTTTTGTTTTTGTCGCCTTGGGTTCGGATTTTCCTGTGGCGTTGTATCCGTAATTGTTTGGCTACTCAAGCAAACTTGGGTTCGCCTGTTCGGTTGATGCATCATGCATTCATGATGCCCCATTGTGTCATGCTTATCCTCAAGTGATGTATCAAACATCACCTTTGGAACCGAACTCAACATATCTTTAATCTTTAAAGAAACTTCTATTAACATTTCAGATTTGTTGGATTTGAGGGAGTTGATCAAGAGAATGTTATCTAATTCTAGGACAATGCGGTTGAAGCCACACTGACAATGCGTTTAATGCTGAGGATCATTTGCATTGTTATAGACTTATAGTGGTTTAAACTTTAAACGACCTATGTGTATCTAATTCTGATTTGTAGCTCCTTTTTCTTTTTCTGTAGCTTGTTTTTTCGTTTTAGTTTCCATGTTTCTGGCTTGGTTGGTGCTGAGTGGTGTTTTTAATCTACATTAACTTACCAGATTTAGTATCCGAAACTTTCATTTTACCGGATTTAGTACCCGAGCTTTCATTAACTTACTAGGAAAAGATACAAATGCCCCTTAAATTTTATCTAAATTTTCTTTATCAAATGAAGCTCAAAACTTGTGCTTTCAAAATGAGCAATCAACGTACGCAACAATATCAAAATCGATGGCCGGCTATAAGACTGCCTTTCACTGTACGCAACTCCCCCTCATGGCAATGGACATCTCGAAACGAGAAGACGACACTGTTCATCGTCTCTGAATGTTATCACTATTCGCTGAGCCATGACATGACAGAATAAGAAAAACGCTCATTTACGACAAAAAAAAAAAGAAAAAATAATAATATCTCTTTTTCTGGGTACGAGTCCCACAAAGGACTACAAAGGCGATGAACTGAACCAGGACCCATTTGAATGGGACGTTGGAGCAACTAATGAAGTAAAGGAGTTCGATAGGGATTGAAAAATAGGCTACAGCGATAAGGAAATCAATGAAACCCCGAAAAGGAAAAAAAAAAAAAGAGAGAGAGAGAAAAACCAAAATTAAAAGAAACCCATTTGCCAGGTCTCAAGATCTAAAATACCCAGAATCCCAAAGCCTCCAAAACCAAAATTGAAAATTTTCGCTTCCGCTGTTTTTCCTCTTTTGTTAAATTCTGTTTATCTATCTTTTTCTTGCAAGATATATATATTTTTTCCATCTTCAGTGTTTGTGTATGATAGCGGAGTTGAAGAGCACGAGATCTCTACAACTCACGACACCATAAACAAATCTCACTAACAAAAAGAATGCGAAGAAGGACCACTGATACCGACCTTTAAAAGCCCAGATACCAGCACCAGAAATGCAAGGCAACTAAAAGCAGTACCTAAAAAACATACACACTCCCGTGGCAAATGGAAACAAGATTTCAATGAAAACACCTTCGGATCTTTCTTTCTTTCCTCTTCTTCACGAGCCAACTTTAAGCTTTTAAAACACTGATTGATTTTGACGGTTTTCAGTAGTAGCTTCGCCACCTGCCGCCTTATCCAATCATGCAACGTATAGAATACATAAACCACCAATCTCCAACGAGAGCAGCAGAAACAGAGACAACAACGATAAGAAGACTCAAGATGGCACATCTTGTATACCACTCTGGTTGAGCTATATAATACTTTGGGACTGCAGAACTGTGCGATTTGGATGCCCAACGAGATCAGAACAAAGATGACACATCTAGCAGAGTCGAAGCAGTCAGCAGCGAGCCCTTTGAATTCTGTTTCATTTTTTTAGAAAGAAAATGATGAATAGTACATTTTATTTTCATTTGCTAAAGTTAATTTTGATATTTTTAAAAATCTTAAATTGCACATAAGGTAACTTGATATATATAACTGACATTCATTTACGCAAAATAAAAATATGGAATACATTTTAAAATTCGGGTACTAAATTGGCACTCCTTAAAAAAATGACCTTTGTGCAGTAGTTGCATCTCAATTATTATAAGTGCAATCCGGATCGACTCGAGTTAGCATTTTACATTAATTCGGGGTCAGACCTTTGAGCCAGGTCTATTCATCGTTAGTTGTCTTAGAATTAGATAACAAGCTCCTGATCAACTACCTCAAATCCAGAAAATCTAAAATGTTAATATAAGTTTCTTTTATAGTTAAAGATCAAAGATATGTTGAGTTTGGTTACAAAGGTGATGTTTGACACTATTGCCTGCCAATTCTTGCAATGAGATTTTTCAAAAATCAATTCACGGATTATTCACCCATCAAATTGGTCATGATATATGATTATCAGGCTGGTAACGGGTGTGAGGACCTCTCTGCACTATATTGGAGAGAAAGAGAGAGAGAGAGAGATGAGGGTAATTGAAACGTTATGGTACTTTTAACAATTTCAAATGTTAATACCCATCTTAATAAACCTATCCATATATGAAATATCAAACCGAAAAAATAAGAAAAAGGAGTATTGATAGTTGAAAATTTACGAATGCACGAATAAGGGTGTCAATGGACCGGTTTTGGATTGGACCCTGACTAGTCAAAATTAATTTGGATGGATTGAACGGACCAACAAGACATATTGGGTTGGACTGATCTCGTCCAAAATATTTATTAGATTGGATTGGACCTGATCCTTCCATAATAAATTTATATTGGATTGAGTTGGATTAAGCCAATGTTTAGTCCATTGATATAAGATGAGAATATAGGTGTCAATGGACTGGGTTTGGGTTGAAACAAATCTAAATCGAAACGAATTTCAACAGATTAGATTGTACAGATGTGAATTGGACTGGTCCAGAATATTCTTTGGATTGAATTGTACCTGGTCCATTTATAACGGATTCACATTGGATTGGATCGAATTAGACCAAATCTAATCCAATTGACACCCCTTATGCACGATTTTTAAGTAATTTATTCATTAAGTCTACATTTTTCTCAATGTAAGAATCATTCATGCTCAAGTACTTGAGTTATGTTTTTGCTCCCTTTACTAGCAAAAACGTGCTTTTTTTTCTGTAAATGGGCAAAAATAATTGTTGAAGTATTCTCAACACCTGAATAAATTTTTATTCTTTTTATGGAGAAATAGTTTGCTAATATGTATAATTTTGTTTTTAAAAATTCTATTACTCAGATTGGTGATTGGGCTTGGATATTGAAAACTATTATTAAGTTAAATTAAAAATATTACTAACAAAATGAACTAAGAATTAATTTGATATAATGGATCAATGGCTTGAGAATAACTTTCATGAGGCTTGAAATTATTATTCTTTGTTTTTTTTAAGCTAATCTTAAATGTAATTGTTTAAATATCTCTAGATTGGGGCCATATATTATCCATTTATAAACAGATTGAATGATTTCAATTGTATTGAGTTCAAATTTGATTTGCGATCAATTGTGATATTTTTCATATAGGTTTTACTTATTTTAGAAAAAGGTCAGGAACTGATACATTGTGAGAAAAAAAATGGCTGCTTGATTTTTAAAACAAAAGTTGATTTTAGTATTGGGGCATATCGATTTTTCTCAGATCGTAATGATTTTATATTGGTTTCAAAAAATTTATGTTAGAGAACATGTTTTAAGCGATAACTTTTAGGATTTGTTTCCCATTCCTGATGAAATGACATCCCTCCCCCATTTGAAATAATGGCTGTTCCCTTCCTTCTCTTGGGAATGAGAGTCCCATTCCATTGATTCCAATTCTAATTTTGATTTGCATGCACTAAACAAGTTATGAGAATAGACTATTCTGATGATTCTGAAGAATTTTGATTCCAACTCCGACCACAAAATAAACAGACCCTTAATTGTCATTGGGATCTTTTTGTCATCTCCTGGGGATATTTGAGACATTCTTCACCCTAATTATCATGAAAATTTTGTTCTCCTTAGGTTGTATTTGTTTTGAAAGAAAATAAAATACTTTTATAGTTTAGTAAATGGATAAAACTTACCCTACTGTTTGAAAAATTACTTAAGGTACTCTTAAGTTTTTTGACGACAGACAAAATCCACCCCTACCATTAGCACACCGTTACAATTCATTTGTATGTAATGTTGCATGACTTGTATAATTTTTCTTCCCAAACTATCCTTTTACAGTCAATTTTGCCCTTCATTATTTTTTAATTTTCAAAATAAAACTCAAACGGTTTTCAAATCCATCTTAAGTTACCATGGTGAGAGCATTTTCAGTGAGCTCCTTGTATGACTTAGGCCATGTTTGGGAGTGCTTATTTGGGCTATTAAGCATTTATTTCTATTTGGGAAATAAGCCCAAAATAAGTGCTTATTTTAAAAATAAGGGCTTATTTTTTAAGCCCAATTTTCCAGCACTTTTTTAAGTGATTATACAATAAGCACTTATTCATTTTTTTCTTCCAAAATTAACCCTAATTAAATTTTAAAATACCACTTATAAAATCAATGTCTAGTTGAATTTTATAAAAGTATTTTCGTAAAAGTAATTTTATAAAAGTGCTTTCACAAAAGTGCTTTTATAAAAGTGCTTTCATAAATGTACTTTTATAAAAGTGCTTTCATAAAAGTATTTTTATAATCCTAATTAAATTTTAAATAACCACTTATAAAATCTATGCCTAGTTGAAATTTATAAAAGTATTTTCGTAAAAGTACTTTTATAAAAGTGCTTTCACAAAAATGCTTTTATAAAAGTGCTTTCGTAAATGTACTTTTATAAAAGTGCTTTCATAAAAGTATTTTTATAACGCTAATTAAATTTTAAAATACCACTTATAAAATCTATGCCTAGTTGAATTTTATAAAAGTATTTTCGTAAAAGTGCTTTTATAAAAGTGCTTTCGTAAATGTACTTTTATAAGAGTGCTTTCATAAAAGTACTTTCACAAAAGTGTTTTTATAAAAGTAATTTAGTACAAGTGCTTTCATAAGGGTATATTTTGAAAATTTGAAAGAAAATGAAAGACAAAATAATCACAAATGCTTATTTAAATACTTATTGGAGAAAAAGACTACCAAATGTGCCAAATGCAAATAAGTGCTTATTCGAATAAGCACTTGTTTTTAAGCACTTATTTTTAACTTAAGCACCCCCAAACATGGCCTTAGTACTTTCTTCATGGAACTTCCATTTGTTGAAATTTATCATTATGAAAAGGTAATTTGTTTGTCTTTTCACTAGGAACATGACTGGTTTATCAAAAATGGGATGTATGCAAATCAGTCCCTTGAATAGTTAACGAGCAAAAATGACATGGATGTTCGCGATTATTTTAGAGTACAATATACATTGCACAGTAAGAACATAAATCATGTCTTCCATCAATAATCAAGTTAGAGCAAGTGATCGGGCCTGTAACTTAGCTTACCACATCCTTTTGCAAGCGTACAGACTTTGGGGAAGAACTTGTATATATTCAGGACACATGTTCAGAGCTTCTCTTTTCTCCTTTGACAACTTTGATTGTTCTCAGGGTTTTTAAAATCGGATTGGACCAAATGATCGGATCAGAAAAACTGGGAATCGGTTTGTTTTACTCTAAAACTGTTTTTGGCCAAAATTTGTTGATTTGGTCAGCAAATCACTAACCCAGACAGTCAAATTTTCGAACCGTCAACCTGGATAACGGTTTTTAACTTTTTTTTTTTAAATTTTGTTTTTATTTTTTTCTGTTAGAGCAAGTCATCCCTTCAAACCAGATGATTGGACCATTTTATTTTTTCTGTTAGAACAGGTCATTTGTTTAGACTAGATGATCAGACCATTCAGCCTAGGAACTGGACCCAGAGCAGTTCTCTATCTGGTCCGGTTTTAAAAACCTTGATTGTTCTCTTGAAATCAAAAGTTTGATCTTATTAGGAGAATACCGGTTGAAGCAAGTTGCGAAGAGTGTTACTCTCATAATAAAGTTTGTTATAAAGTCGGTTATGAATCTGTTTTGGCAAATGCCATGTCAGCCTACTTTGGGTCCTTGTAATAAATGCTTATATATTTGATAAGTTTAATGAAAGAAACACAACTTTTTCTTCGCCATTGTCCTGTTACCTGTTTTACATAGTATCAGAGCTCCAGGCTCTCACGGAAAACTCTGATTCTTAACTCTAGTCCTCATTTTGGTTCTTGTTTCGAATCCTCTTCCACCATCAAGAAGAATGGTCGTGAATAGAAGTGGAAACATTGTGTTCACTGTCATTGATTAGATCTCCTCTTTCTGTGATCAGAATTCACCTTTCTACCTCCATCCTTCTGACAGTCCTGGTACGGTGCTTGTCTCTTGTCTGCTAAATGGAGACAATTATATGACTTGGAGAAGAGCTATGACTAATGCTCTCAGTACCAAGAACAAGATTGGCTTTGTGAATGGAATGATTCAGATGCCAAATCCGACGAATCAAGTAGAGTTGCTCGCCTGGTCAAAATGTAATTCCATGGTGGTGTCATGGATCTTCAATGATTTAGCCAAAGACCTCCACAAAAGCGTAGCCTATGCTGAAAATGCCCAAGAAATGTGGAAAGATTTGGAAGAAAGGTTCTCACAAGGAAATGCACCAAGAATCTTTCATCTCAAGCGAGAACTCATGTTGCTCAAGCAAAAAAATCTCCCTATCTCTATTTACTTCTCAAAACTCAAGGCAATTTGGGATGAATTATCAGTCTACATTGCTGGACCATTATGTACTTGCGAACTATGTACATGTGGAGTCTAGAAAAATTTTTACAGAATGGGAAAGAGATAGAGTGTATCAATTCTTGCTTTGCCTGAATGAAAAAATTTAACAACATTAGATCTAGCATTTTGAGCATGGACTCTCTACCGAGCACTAGTAGAGTTTATGCAGTTGTATCACAAGAAGAAAGACATCAGTCTTTAATTGCTCAACACAGTCCAACTACGGAAGCTACTGATTTTCATGTGGCGGGTCCAAGATTCAACCCGAAAGGAGGAAAAGAAAGGTCCAGGATTTGTTGTAAGCATTGCAAGAAATAGGGTCACAGTAAGGACTGCTACTTGAATTGTTCGAGTATGCACCGAATTGGGAAACTTGATCAAAGTCCACATCCAAGAATGGCACTGGCAATCAAGAAAAGTCTGCTGCTGGCACGAGCTCAACCCAAGCAACCTCTCCGATTTCTAGCCTATCCAAGGAATAGTATCAATAGTTATTAAGCATCATTAGTAGTCTATCTGATCTTCTAAACATTGATAAACATACTTTCTCAGGCAACTTTGCAGGTAAAATCACTACCTCTTCTTGGCTTTTGGATAGTGGGGCCTTAGATCGCATGGTTCCCGCTAACTCTAAATTTGCTACTACATCTATTACATTGGCATCACACTGAAACCGATTCAATTGTCAAATGAAACACTGTTACCGGTTCAGTCACAAAGTGACATAGCGTTGTCTTCAGATTTGGTATTAAAGGGCGTGTTATTTGGTAAACTTACCAAATACCTGAGTTGTACTGGGTTGTTTTTTCCTACTTTTTGTGCTCTTCAAGACCTAACATCCATGAAGCTTATTGGTGTGGGCCTAATGTGTGATGGGATGTATCACTTCGCTTCCCTTCCACCATCCTTCTCTTTGCACAGTACCCATGCATATGGCATTCAAGGTTGGGCCATGCTTCTTATGAGAAACTGCTCTGATTCTGGAACTGTACATTACTATATCTAATAATGATTGTTGTGACACATGCTTTCGAGCAAAACAAACATGCATTTCTTTTCCTACTAGTCATACCAGATTTGATGCACAATTTACACTCATACATTGTAATATTTGGGGAGGTTATCGCACTTCGTCTCATTCTGGAGTTCATTATTTCTTAACAATTGTAGATGGTTGTACTCGAGCTACATGGGTGTATTTGTTACGATATAAATCATATGCCTATTCCTTTCTTGTAATGTTTTGTGAAATGGTCAAAACACAGTTCAATGCTCAAGTTAAGCATATCCGTTCAAACAATGGGTCTGAATTTCTCTCTAGACCTATTCAAGATTACTTGACAACACATGGAATCTTACATCAAACATCTTGTGTTGACACCCCTCAATAGAATGGGGTCGTTGATCGCAAGCACTAGCACCTACTTGAGATAGCAAGGGCCTTACGGTTCCAAGCACACCTACCAATCAAGTTCTGGGGAGAATGTATTCTGATAGCAGCTTACATCATTAATCACTTGCCAACTCCAAATGTGTGTTATGCAAGTACATCCCGACGTGGGCGTGATAAATTTGATGCTCGTGACACTAAATGTGTGTTTGTCAGATATCCTAATGGTAAAAAAGGATACAAATTATATGACTTGGCTACTAAGCGGATATTTGTGTCTAGAGATGTGATTTTCCTGGAACACAAATTTCCCTTTGCTGATGGCGACATGTCTTTGGACCCATCTCCACCATCAACCATACATCTGCCAACTGTCGATGATATAGTGGTTGATAAATTCCTAATCAAACATGTAGAACTAAACTAATTTGTGACAACTCATAACCCCCTATTAGTTCAGAATTACCTAAACACACTAGTGACATGGACATTATCATTTCGCCAACTCCTGAACCTATTGTTCCTAGCCCACCAACCTCACATAACCATCGCCCATTTCGCTCCAAGAGACCTCCTCCGCACTTGGCTAATTACATTTGTCCAACACTTCAGTCACAAACTGACTCATGCAACACTCACTACCCAATCTCCGATTTTTTAACTATGAGTTCAATCCCCTCTACACAACCCAAGCCTTCTTGTTATGATGATGCCAACAAACATGACTGTTGGAAGAAAGCTATGTCAGTCGAACTAGCTGCACTTGAGCGCACCCATACCTGGATATTGACTGACTTACCACCACGAAAGACTTCCATTGGGTGTCGTTGGGTCTACAAAGTCAAGTTTAAGTCTGATGGAGCTGTTGAGCGTTACAAAGCCTGCTTGGTAGCAAAAGGCTACACTCAAACTAAATGCATTGATTATAAAGAGACATATGCCCCAGTTGCTAAGCTCGTAACAGTACGCTGCCTCTTAGCTCTGGCTACAGTCTAAAATTGGGAACTACATCAGATGGATGTGGACAATGTGTTCCTCCATGCCTCCTAAGAATCAGCGTGTATGTCATTTGAACAGATCCATTTATGGCCTCAAGCAAGCCTCACACAATTGGTTTGAAACTCTAGATCATGCTCTTCATTAATGGGGTTTCAAGCAATCAGTTGCTAATAATACCCTTTTTACTTTAGTACAATCAAGCAACATTCTTGTTGTACTTGCATATGTTGGTGACTTGGTGATTGCCAAAAATGACCCAGGTCGTATTTCTGCTCTCAAATACTACATACGATAGTGCTTTCCAATTAAGGACCTTGGAGCCCTTCGAT
Organism: Nelumbo nucifera; assembly: GCF_055504915.1. Classification (NCBI taxonomy): domain Eukaryota; kingdom Viridiplantae; phylum Streptophyta; class Magnoliopsida; order Proteales; family Nelumbonaceae; genus Nelumbo; species Nelumbo nucifera. The sequence continues at coordinate 66,778,698 of NC_142649.1, forward strand.
ATTTTCTTGAAATTGAGATCTCTTGGTCTTCTTCTGACATTTTTCTCAGTCAATGAAAATATACCCTTGACATCCTTAAGGATGTAAGCATGCTAGGTTGCAAACCTAGTATGTTTCCCATTACGCAACAATATCATTTGGGACCTGAATCTGGCTTGCCAATTGCTCAACTTGATCAATACAAGCGACTTGTGGGTCATCTTCTCTATCTCATTGTTATGAGACCAGAACTCACTTATTCAGTTCATATTTTAAGTCAGTTTATAAGTGATCCTAAACAACAACATATAGATTCTGCAATGCATGTACTTTGATACTTAAAGGCTACACCTGAGCAATGAATACTTCTTCTGGCTGATTGTGATCTCCAATTACGAGGTTATTGTGACTTGGATTAGGCTGGTTGCCCAACCACTCAGAAATTCATCACTAGCTATCTCACAACTCTAGGACACTCTCCTTTGTCATGGAAGAGTAAGAAGCAAGCAACAGTGGCACACTCTTCTGCTGAAGCCGAGTATCATGCAATGGTAGTTGCCACCAGTGAACTGTTGTGGCTGAAGCAACTCTTCTTTGATCTTAGTCTCTCTCATCCATAACCCATTAAGTTATACTGTGACAACAAGGCATCGCTCCACATAGTCGTTAATCCAGTATTCCATGAGCGTACCAAACACATTGAAATAGATTACCACTTCATATGAGAGCACCTTCAGTCTAAAGCTATAATTACTGTTCATCTTCCTACATCAGCTCAGCTTGCAGATATCTTTACCAAAGTTGTTGGCCGAGATAGGTTTGCTTCTTTATTACCCAAGTTGGGCATTTTTAAACCTCATGCTCCAACTTGAAGGGGGGTATTAGGAGAATACCGATTGAAGCAAGTTGCAATGAGTGTTACAATGTGATGAGTTTTACTCTCGCAATGAAATTTGTTATAAAGTTGGTTATGAATCTATTTTGATAAATGCCACGTCAACCTCCTTTAGCTCCTTGTAATAAGTTCCTATATATTTGATAGGTTTAATGAAGGAAACACAACTTTTTCTTCGCCATTGTCCTGTTACCAGTTTTACAAATCTCATCAAAAAGATATAAGAACGAAAGACTATTTGCAGCAGAAATAAACCAATAAACAACATATGACTGATGTAGGTAATTCCTTATTATTTAGGGTTAAATACACTGCAACCCAATGCAGAATTTTGAATGACAGTCATTCTCCCTATTATTTATCATACATACCCTCTGCAAATTGCAATTGCAATTGATGGAAAGAATAATAGAATCACTGTACTGCACTAGATCATGAGCAACTATGCTTGATTTCTTTTTTTAATTGATAGAATATATAATTATATATGATTTTAGAATTTTACTAGCGGGGGTCGTGTAATGTACGGGAAAATTCAAAAGTTGGTTTATTATATTAAGTGGTAAAGAACAAACAATCAATTAATTTTCTTCAAGTGTTAATTTATTGATAATTTAGTAACCATAATTTGTTGTTAAGTAAGAGTACTAAAACAATGGAAACCACCAATTAAAATTTATTGTTAATTTTATGATTAACCACTCCTTTGTTAATTAAATTAATTATTCAACCTGCTAGCCTAAGACATGATCCACTGGACCATTGCCCGGCCAGAAGCTCTCATTTTTTTTTAACATTTTTAGATGTTACAATGTTTGCTCAAATACAATGGCTTCCTGGCATTATAATAGCGTCTCATAGAGGAATTCAAATTAATTAGCTGAATGCTTTAATTGTTCAGCAGGTTGTGGAACCAATAATGAGGTTCCATGCCATTATTAAATTCACAGGCTCTACTATAAATGATGCGGGCCCCATGTATTTAGTCCCTGTTTGAAAACACTTATAAGAAGTACTTCTTTTAACAAGTATTTCTTTTAAGAGTTGGGACCACACATTAAGTGGTTATTAAGTGATTTTGTGTGTTTGGTAAAAAAGTGGGGAAGAAGTATTTTTTTTTAAGAAGTACTTCTTTAAAAAAGTGACTTCAAGTTGGCTTTTTTTTAGTACTTCTCCAAAAAAATGGGACGAAACAGTCACTAATAATTTTTTGTAATACCTAAAATACCCCTACGCAAGGGTTATACTTCCTTCTCCATTCATTCAAACATCTCTACTACCAGGTAGTGGCGCACCAGTTGCTGGTCCATTGGCGACCATCGACGGTGAGGAAAAGTGGTTGGCGGACCTGTCGTTAGTTCACAAATCTAGGATCAAATACATTTCCACAGATATCGAACTCTGGGATCGAAACCTAGAATTGGTTGCAGGTATGCAGCCTTGCCACTCACCGTTCCTGTTTTTTCTTCCTTAGTCCTCAACCTTGCCACAGAGGTCGAACTTTGGGATCGCAAATCTATTTTTTCTTCCTCAGTCATCGTTCCTATTCAATGCCGCCACTCACCACTGTTGTTGGTTTGAACCCGTCGCTGCAACGACGATGATAAACAGGGAAAGGGAAAGAGTGAAGACTAAGGAGAAAAAGAAGAAAAAAAAAAGAAGAAAGAGAGATGGTGTGGGAGAAAAAAGAACGATGAGAGATTGGAAGTGGAAATTGGAATGGATTCATCGCCGTCATTGGTTCTGTGTCATGAGGAAGATGATGAACAATGGATTTTGGGGGGTTCTGAAGAAGAAAAGGAAGAAGTATGAGATGGAGAGGGAGGCCGGAGTATTTATTATTTATTAGCATTATTTATAATAATAATAATTATTATTATTATTAGATCCACGTGGTGATTCACGTGGGCTCTCAGTTAAAATGTATAGCATAACATATGAAAAGAATTGTATATATGTATGAGTGAAGTGAGGGCTAAAATTGTCATTTGTGTCAATATAAGCACTTATGGGGAAAGTAGCTTACCAAACATCCCCACCCCAATAAGCACTTAAAAACATAATAAGTAATTTGGAAAGTGGGTTACCAAACACCTCTATGAGTTGCAACAAGTACTACTTTTAACAAGTACTTAATCATCAAACAAAGCCTTAATACTGGTGTAGAACTTTATCACTGGTTCCACAGCCTATTGAACAGCTGAACCTTGCTCCTCATAGAGGTGCAACTCCTTTTCAATTCATTACATTTCCTTTTAAATCTGTCTAACCAAACATTTTAATAATATTAATTTGTTAATAAAGAATTGTTTTATAGATACACAATCGATATTTTAAATTTTTAATTAGAATCCCATTGTCATCAACCATCATTAATAAAATAACCATTTTGCTCTAATCCCAATAATTTCCCCCTCTCTCATTTACATATAGACCACACCATGGACAAAGTTCTTTTTTCTTCTATTTTTTCCCCAAAGTCACAATGTTCCCCTTAAAAGTTGAAACATCAAATTACAGAAAAATAATACGCTCCAATAGGAGATAGTATTCACAATTAAAAACATGAAAATTTAAAAAAAAAAAATCCATAATTTGATGTTATTTTTTCAATGTTGGTTAAATCTTCATAAACGAATCACTCTCTAAGCGAAGGAGACCAAGGCATCAGTCCATGGGATAGCTCCCCAACGCCCTGACCAAGAATGACATGAACTCCTGCACTTGGGCTAGTGCATTCTTTGCTCTGATCACCTCGAGAGTGCATCAATGTCCACCAAGAATATGTATTTGAAGTGCTTAGCCATCCCCATGTTCTTGTCATCCACCAATTTTCATTAGTTTATTTTCTTGAATGCAAATGCTAATAAAACCTTATATTTGTCAGCTCTCAAGCCTGCTTCACAAATTGGATCACATGTCCTAGGGTGTAAATCATAGTAGGATTTTCACCTTAAAAACCCATTCATGATGACTTGATTCTCTAATGTAAAATAATGTAGATTCCCAAATGAACCCAAGTGATACCAATGTTTTACTAAGAAATCCCCAAAATAAAACTATGGAAGGGGAAACACATAATAAATCCAAGGACAATTTAACCTGCAGTGGAGGTTCATTAGCACATGCTCAAATACTTGGACTCATCCCACTATTCCCACTGCATGAAACTATCTACGTGAAATATTTGGAAGGAAAAACATAAACAAAAAAAGGTAGCTCTACAACAAAATTGGTATATACTCAAAAGAGAAAAAATAGAGCAAATAGATCCATTAGTATATACTCAAAAATTCTATTTCTTTTAGGAAAAAAATAAAAAACGAACAGTATAATGTGAAATTTCTTGGGTATGCTAAAACAATATACCTTGCAAGAGAAACATGAATATAGACTTGGAAAAGAATAAATTCTTAAGTAACCTGTCAAGTGTCACCTAATAAAATATATGGCCAAATACATATCTAATTACTTAAAAAAAATACACATATGTAATCACAATTAATTTTTGTCTAGAAAACAACGATATAATATTGAGCCTTGATGCCTATACTAAATATGTTAATGATCTCAAAGACTTCAAACATGAATAAAAATAAGACAAACACCAAAATGAACTCATATGAAACATCTTTATCTATCTATCTATCTATGTATAAGGGCCGGCCCAAGACAATAATAAATAATAAATAAGTAAATAAAGTAAACAATGCCTGTGGCATGCCACCATGACAAACTTGTGTAAGCCAAACTCCATTATCCTACCACCATGAAAAAATTGTGTAGATATAAGTCAAATTGTGCCGTGTTTCCATTTTCAAATATATATCCTTCTTCAAAAGAGTAGTTGACATATTATACCATTAAAAAAATTAATGCTTAACAGAAAAATTCATAAAATGGTATTATATGATACCATAGCTACAAATGGAATTATATGATATCATAGTTGATAAGTTAAAAGTTTAGCCAGAAACAGGGGTAGCCCTCCCCAAAACCTAAATGACTATCACATCTTAAGTCTCCTAACCAAAGAATCTCTTGCTAAAAAAAGAATGAAAACCATACATGAAAAAATAGCAACTTATTAATTAAAATGGAAGAAATATGGTGTTGTAATTTAACTCCAACCTTGTGAAACATGCCAGAGAAGAATAGCTCACAAAACTTGTTACAATTCAAAGAAGAAAAAGACAAATCCAATAGAAAGTTGCTGCTTCCATATGTCTCTGGTCTAACATCCAATGGATCATTGGACCAATTGGCACCATGTTAAGAAAGCCTCCATGATGACCAAAGAAAAAGTAAAGAAACAATTAGTAGTTTCAAGAAAAAGCTAGAAGAAGTTAGGTTGTTTATGGAATCATCTAAAGGAACTGAAATATTTAAAAGTCCCAATGGGGATTGGTGATTAATTTTGAAAAATGAATTACCTAACTATTTGAATTGCTAACATACGAAGGCACCATTCATGTATTCAACAAATAAATAAAGAGCAATAGATGACCCATAATAGAATGAAAATCTGTTGAAAATAAAAGATAGGAAGGCCACAATAAAACACAAATTTTAGATTTATAATTCTTTTGTAGTTAATCATCTAATATAGGTTTCTAACCTGAAATGGCTGACTGCATTTGCAAAGATACATAAGCAAAATAAATATTTTATTCTAAAGATTTTATAGCCTCTCTCTCTCTCTCTTGCATATAACTACCTCAATCACCGAAAAAACATCAAAGCATAAAAAACAACTTAGGGGGTGTTCAGTAGTGTGTTCATCTCGTGGATGGACTGTTTTGGTCCACGCCACGGGATGAAGGGAGTGTTCGGTTTGTTGTGGACGGGACTGGTCCACACTATATCGTGGACCAGTCCTGTCCACACCCCATTTTAGCGTCAATGGTAATTTCTCATGGAAGGGGTCCGTCCACAGTTTGTTTTTGATATGCTGATTCATGCGCACCCTCCAACTCTATACGTCGTTTTACCGTTGAAGTTCTCCACCGCTGAAGATTCCTCTTGTACACCACCGAAGATCTTTGTTGTGTTCCACCGTAGGTCACCACAATTGAAGATCCCACTGAAGGTCTCCACAACTGAAAATCTCTGCTATGCTCTGCCGAAGCTCATATTTGTGTTCTTTTCGTGCTTCAATGGCTTCTTTTCGTGCTTCAAGTGCTTCAATGACTTCACCGATTACCTCTATACCGTCTTGAATCAAGTTGGTAACTAGGGAAGAAGGTACGATTGTTGAGTTGACCTTGGACAGTGTGAATGGCTCAAGGAGAGGTCACGGAAGTAAAGAGTACTATCAAGATGGGATTGGTGAAAAATTGATGCAAGAAACAAATCTCAAGTTAGCTGAGGTGGCGGAAGGAGAACAAGGAAGAGGGCGGACTATACTCGAGGATGGTGCACATATACATATTTTTTTAGTCAGCTATGTACCTAGAAGGGACTTAAGGGAAAGGAATGAAAAAGGTGTGATAATAAAGGAGATTAACAAAGATATGGGCAAATCACAGGAAAGGACAAAAGTTAATTAATGCAAAGAAGGCTCGAGTTGAACCAACCTTGAGTGAAACAATTCCATAGACCCATGGAGAGCCAATTGAACCAACCAAACCAAGTTCAAGTGTAAAACTGTGAATGCCTCTAAGAGTGGGGAGTTTGACATTGATGAGCTGCTGGCTGAAAATGATGAAGTTAGCAATGAAGCTACAACGATAGGAGTTTGTAACACAAATATGGAGATAAAAAACATAGAAGCATATGCAACAATGTTGAGATGGGATACTTGGGGAGTCGGCCTGGCACGACCCATGGCCTAGGCCCGTGTCGTGCCATACGATGCTGCGGCCAGGCTGGCTCGTGGGCTGAGCCTTGGGCCATGTCGAGCCGTGCATCGGGCCAAAGCTATTTATTTAAAAAATGACAAAAAACCTAAAATTTTAATTTTATATGAATTTTGATGTATACAATTGCTTATATATACAATAATTAAATAAATTAGTACAATAAAGTTAAAAAATATATTTATTTTATTAATATATTATATATTATATACTATATATTATTATATAATTATAATTTATATAATATTATATAAATATATATATATAATGCAAAAATTAGATATTTATGATTAATTGTGTATACCACTATAGAACACCATTGTGGGTGTGGACTGGTCCAATCCACATAGTTTGTCCACAGTTCAGAATAGCTATGAACTGTGGTGTGGTGTGGATTGATCCCTGCCACAAGGTGTGGTGTGGACCAATCCATACCCACCAATTTCTCATCCACACTACAAAACACCCCCTTAGGCTGCCTGTGGGTTTCTAGCTCTTAGCTCAATTTGAAACTTGAGTGCTACAAATTCACTTAAAAAGCATCAATGCATATAAGCATGCATCTCTCTCATATGTTCAAATCATAAAATGAAAAGCACAACAAATGGAATGAGATGTTGAATCTCTTTTAAAACAAATCTTCTGAAACCAAATAGGGTTCAAATGTGTTACTAAGGGAGATTGTGCATCAATTCAGAATTGTGAAAGAGAAGTCAGCAAGCATGCCTAGGTTTTGGTAAAACATTAAAAAAAGGGTTCTAAACTATCAAGAAGAGTATTCACTTGAATCTCTTGAAAAACAACAACTGGATAGAAGAATGCCACCGATCCCTTATTGTGGTGAGGGTCCCTCTTAATAAAAAATGCCACTACACCAAAAAAGGAGAGATGTGCAGACATGTCACATCCCTTTTAGTGTGTGTGTGTATATTCAAATTATTTATAACTTAATATTTTACAAAATCAATAACAAAATTATGTAATAATAGTATAAATTATAATTTTATAGATTCTTAAATTCAATAAATAATTAATATTTTAAAATTTAATTAATGATATTATTTAAACAACTAATTTCACTTATATCAATTAATAATTATAGAAAATAACTTTTAGAAAAAATAATATTTATTAATAATAATAATAATTTTAAAATCTTAATATATATTTATATATGCTAATATTTATTGTATTTTCAATAAGTATTTATTTTTTGTGATAAATATATTTTCAATAATTATGTATAAAAATATTTTTTTGTTTTGTTATTTAACATAAAATTTTCAATAATTATTTGAGATTAAACTACTATTATTTAACTTTTTAAATTTAATTTATTGTACTTATTGTATTTTTTTTATAATTTATTGATTAATGTTTATTAGAGATTAAACTATTATTTGAGATTACACTAGTTATCGACTAATTTAATATATTTTTTAGTATTTATTGTATTTTCATTATCAATATATTTTCAATAGTTGTGCATTTTTGCTAGAAATTTTCAATAATTATTGGATATTAAACTATTGTTATTTATTATAGATTAGGCTATTAATTTTGCAAAAATTATGAGTGTTCACGGGTTGGTTCGGTTCAGTTGTAGGTTGTTTGGCCAACTAGCAACCTGGTCAGGTTGGGGAGTTGGTCACTCGAAATCAACTAGCCATTAGTGAAAACCGACTAACTCGGGTTGTATTGTTTCGGGTCAATTTTCGGTTTGGTCGGTTGGTTCAAAAGATTTAAATTTTAAAAAATAAATTTTAATTTTAAAAATTACAATGGTATTATTAAAAAATAAATTAAAAATAAAATTTATGATATAAAAATGAGATTTTTCCACTTTCTTGCATTAAAAAATAATATATATATATATATATAGTTAGGTCGTTTGATTTTGGTCAATTTACAAACGGCTAAAGCCAAACCAATCCAACCTGGTTGGGTTAGAGAATTGTTAAACCAAAGCCGACTAGAAATACTAGAAAATAGACCAGCTCTACCCGAGTTGGTTGGGTTGGTCAACTTCATAACTTTGATGAACACTTTCTCATCCCATCCCATCCCACCCAAACTTTCTCACAAACCAAACGGAACCTAAGGGAAAATCTATGATGCGAGAAAGATATGGTATTAGAAGAGTTTTGACCAATCAAAATCTACCCATGAATTTTAACAAATAACACTTGATTGGCTACCATGTTTATGATGCCAATTGATTGGTCAAAAAAATTTCAGACATCATATTTTTTTCCATATCATAGTCGAACCCAAAATATAAATAATTATTAATTATTTAAAAAGTTAAAAATATAAAACAATTGTATACTCTTATGTATTTCTATTGTTTATCTTTCCCTTAACAAATCCCATTCATAAAGAAAAACTATCATGTTTTACACCATTCTTCCAATTGCAGAAGAGTGTAAAAGGTGTACTCAATTGATTCACTTTTTACATTGATAGACCTGACTGTTATGGATTTCCATCGATAGAGTTTTTTATTTACACCGCTTCCAAATACAACCTTTAAGTATTTAATAGGGGTGCTCATGTTTTGGTTAACCAAACCATGGGTTTTTTTGAACCGAACCGACCTAATCGTTTTTTTTTAAATCTAAACTAAAATCGGTGGACCGGTTAACCGTGGTTCAGTTTTTCAGTTTTTTATGCACTCAAAATTAAAAAAAGGGAAAAATATCTAAACAAACATGGCAGAGGGGCGAGGGCGAAATGGTGGCCGATGATTTGCTAGTGCCGGACTGGTTGGTGGTTGTTGTCGCCTGAAGTGAAAGCATAGAGGTGGCAGAGCCGCGGAGATGAGAGATGAGAGAGAGAGACATAGCCGTAGAGGTGGCGGTTCTGGTGGAGTCGAGGCGGCGACCATCGTCTTGGTTGGTTGTTGTAGCTAGGGCTGGCTAAGCTGGCTTGATGCTTGCTGGCGAGGTGGCGACCGGTGTTGCTGCGTACTTGATGGTTGGTGCAGCGGAGACGGAGATGACAAGCGAGAGAAAGAGAGAGAGAGAGAGAGAGAGAGAGGGAGATGAACACATGGAAGCACCGAAGCAAGGGGAAAACTGGCCACTAGGTGAGAGGCCGTCAATCGGAGGATGACCAGCGCTGGAGGAAAGACTGGGGATTGGGGAAGACAAAGAGACAAGAGAGACTGAGAGAGTGAGAAAGCCAAGGGTTAGCCTATTAGGTTTACTAGTTTAGGTTTCGAAGAAGGGGAAACTGGGAAAGGGCAAACAAGCACCAGGTTTATTCGATTTAAAAATATAAAAATAAAAATATAATATATAATATATTATTGTATATATACCGATCGATTTGATTAACTGTCGGTTTTCTTAAAAGGTTAATCGAAATCGAACCAAAATTTTTTGGTTTTTTAAGAATATCGAACCGACCAAACTGACCCCTAGTATTTAACCCAAAAGCTGACGGAAAGTTTTCTATTGCACCAAAAATAACTTTATTATTTATTGCGAAGCAAAATGAATTAGAATTTAGAAAAAGATGTGAAACAAAATTTTTACTTAAAATTACAAACACCCCCCCCCCCCCACGAGACTATGGGGTCTATGACAAAGACCTCCCTGTACTTTGTTTTGCGACAAAGACCCCCTTCCGTTAGCCTTCCGTCCAAAAAGGTTGTTATAATATTTTTTTAATCCCCATATTACCCTTATAATAACCATTTGGATAAGGGAGAAAAACATTGTTCATCTTCCCCGACCTCAAGATACACTAACAGCAACGACGGTAATCCCCTCTACCTCATATTCCTTCACATTTCTCTCTCTCTCTCCCTCTCTTTCCTCTCCCTCTCTCTCTTCTTCCCCTTCTCCATCATCTACCACCACAACAATGTCACCATTCTGCATGCCATTTGCATCAATAATATCCAAGTCCTCACCCCATGCCATTTGCATCATCGTCAACCTCTTCAAGAATAGGTGATGGAGGCATCAAAAGCGATAGTACTCTCCCCTCTGGCAAGGTTGGAACATTATCTCCCAATTCAGCTACAAGATGTTTAGCAACATCTTGGAAACCATGGACAACAACAATAACATATGCAAGGGGCAAGTGGCCAGCATTCTCCAAAATCTTGACATGCTCCTTGACATCACCCAAGTACAGGGCATTATGAAATTGGCCCATCACATCAATTTACATTTTCCTTTTCCGGCTTGCTATTTCTTTATATTACCTTTTTTCACCTCCATCTCTCTTTGTCTCTGGTTGAAGTCTTGAAGACACAATCAAAAGGGTACCGGTAAACCCACTTTCCTACATTTCTTTCACTGTGTTTTAGAATGTTGAAGGCGAATTTGGATTGTGTTGTTTTGATTTCAATTTTAGGTGTTTTTGGGCAATTTAATTTTGGAAAGCTATTCTACACTGAGTTCTTGAATCTCTAGTGGAATGTTTGAAGTTTGAAGGAGAATCTTGATAATTTGATATGTAAACTTTCTTTTGAGTTATGCCTTTACTTGCTTTCTTGCAAGATTTGTGAGAATTTTGGATGAGCAGGAAGCCGATTGGTAATGACTTTTTTTCAACTTTTTTTGCTTTGGCGTGCTTGATCTTTGTTGTTGGTGTTTCTTTAATGGATAATATTCATTTCATTTCGTTTATTTGTTCTATTTTATTTCTAAATGGGAATGGCAGACTAGTTAGTTGGATGCCTCACAAACTGACCAATGCCAAAATCATTATGAGATACAAAATAAAACATCATTCACTCAATTGTTTATCTATTCCACAAAACTAGCACTGAATCCCCACGGGATTTCCTGGGGGACAAAGATGCAAGTACCAGTATATGGAGATGGTGATTGGGGAAGGGGAAGAAGAGAGATGGAGATGCAAATACCGAAGTCCTTCCTCTTTCTCTCTCCCGATCTCTCTTCTTCCCTTGCCCCTTTCTCTCCTCCCCTTTCTTCTTCACAATTTCCTCTGTTTTTTGGTCCTTGCAAGTGAACGATCTGAACTAGGTGGATAACGTTGTGAGTGTCAATTGCGTCATCTCTCATGACAACGCTTCTTCGATTACTACAGCTTCTGAAGAGGAGCCGTATGGAACGACAACGAAGTTGCTGGTCAAAAGATGGAGTTGAACGATGGCATCTGCACCATTCCTCCGGTGCAGGCGTGCTAGAGTTGAAGACGGAGAAGAAAAGAAAAAGAAGATGAAAATGCGTTTCCTCCATCCTTTCATTTCGGAGAGTTGGGAGAGAGAAATAATGAGAGAGGATGGTAAGGGAAGGAAAAAGAAGAGAAGAAAGGGAAAACAATAGGTTAAATAGGTTTTAAGAGAAAAAAGGGAAAAAAAAAGAAAATAGAAAAAGTTTAGTAGAGTATTTTGGTAATTTAATGTATTTTATCATCTCACTTAACGGTCAAGGGGTCTTTGTCACAGACCCTATATTACAGGGAGATCTTTGTAATTTACCCAATACAAATACCCCCATACTAATTACTATGGCTCAGTGATAACTAATAAATACTTCCCTGAACTTTCATTGCAACAAAGACCCCTTAACTTTCATTTTGCGCCCAATTTTCTCAGTGGAGTGGAGAGGGAGGTTTTGCTAATTTTGGGTCGACCACCGAGAAGTATTCCTTTGCATTTTCATTTTCGCCTTTCGGTGACTTTGGTTCCTCTGCTTCATTTCGTAAACTGCTGTGCTGAACTCACTACCCTAGTTCGTTTGATGAGCAGAAGACAGCACATTAGCTTCCTATCAATTTCGACCTTAAAATCTATTTCATTGCCAATTCTAAGGTAATCTTTCTCCTCTCTCTCTCTGTCTCTCTTCCCCTCTCTCTCTCTCTCTTGCTTCTTTATTTTTCCCATCTTTTCCAATGTTTTGTTGTTCGCTTCTGATTATGGAGTTCATTTTTCTTCCTTTTGGATAAGAACTTAGGCCCCGTTTGGTTCGCAGGAATATGGGTCATTCTCTCTACTCGATTCCAACTTTCTAACCCTCTCTTCCTCATCTCTCGTCACTCTCTTCTTGGCACCTGAAGTTTGAAGAACGGATCTGGATTGAAACCCCTGCGACGGCGAGGTAAGTCACCGTCAATTTTCTCTCTCTCTCTCTCTGTGTCTCTCTCTCCTTCCGTCATCTTCTTCCTCTCCTTCTCTCTCACACTCTTTTTCATTCCTCCCCTGTCTTTCTGTTGCAGACCAGACTAGACCACGGTGTAAGTTTTCATCAGTTTTCCTTGTGGCAAAGGTATTTCTTATTTTTATTGTTGCTATGATTCTTTTATCCTAAGTTGATGAAAAGGCCCTGAGATTTGATTTTAACATAGATGATAAATATTAGATTTGGTTGACATTGAATCAACGTATGTATTAGATTTCTTTTTGTTGGTTGTTGGACTTGATTATCCTTTTAAGCTCCAGCACATCATTAGTCTTCCCATTAATCCTTTCTAGTTCTAGCAGAGGTTTTTTCAAAGAGCTGAACTGCTTCCAATGCTTCATTCTTATTATTGCTGAAACCTGCAGGTTGAGTGGAATTCTCTTCACCGCTCAAAACTTCAAGCCTTGACTTAATTCCTAGGAAATATTTTCTTTAACTTTAGATTTTAAGGGCTTTCCATGGCTATTAACCCTGTATCTGTGTCAAAACACGCGAATCATCCCAGTAGTTCGTTATCCACAGATCATAACTTTGAAGCAAAAGCCCCTAACATTTTCTAGCTTTAAATTTCCACCCAATTACTTCAGAACTAGTTTCTATCTAAATTTCCAAATCCAAGCACCTATAACCTCTACCTTTCCAAAGTTCTTTATTGATGATACACCACCCAGTGCTGATAAAAAAAAATGATATACCACCTAGTGGCACCACCAGAAAGTTTAGTTCTCTTACCAAGCACCAAGGAAGATAAGCTGGCCTTTTTTTTTTCAATTGGGAGGGAGAGTCAAAGAGATGTCAATGGGCAGCTCTACCCCCAATGAGGGGCTAAATAATGCAACATATAAAAGAATACAACTAAAACTACATATTAGGGCCCCAGAAAAAGCTCTATCCTCATCGTTCCTTTCATAAAACTATTAGCATCTGATTAAAACCTCAAAGTTCATAAGAACAAGGTGTTAAGTTAACCTGGCCTCTAATATGTCCTCTTTTACAGATGCTAGCAGTAGAATTGGTAAGCCTCCAAATTCAACAAGGGGTTGGATCTGGCACTGAAGGACCATGTCTCCCTGAATATGATATTAGGCCGATACCTAGGCAACTGGGTGCCATGGGGGTCACCGGTCACCTTGCCCAAGTTCCCAGACAATAGGTCTGAGAGGCATGCAGGTACTTCTCATAGATATGTTGTTTGTCTATGTTTTGATATAAAGCTTGTCTTTGATGAAAACTACTGCTAATTATTAGTAAAAGATGCCTTATGGTTAATATGAAAACTAGGGAGTTATCCTAGGATTCAGATTAAAGAAACATCGCCTGAGTGACATTTAGACAATTAGGCACTTAGCTTCACCCGAACGCTTTGACAACTATGAGAGAGTCTCTTTAAGAAGATAAAACAACTTCATTCTGATCAAGTCCAATGTATGCATAGTCTTGGGAGAAGCTAGAACTAGCAGAGAATAACCATCCCTAAAGAGTAAAGACATCCAACATGTCCTTTTTAATTCCCTTTTCATGATTAGAAACATTTACAATGTTAGGAAGTATTCCATGTATATAATAATATGGACTATGATCTTTGGGCATGAACATAATCCACACCATTCTTGCCTGCATACATTAATATATTTATACAGAAATGTTCATATAACTACATTTCTAAGAACATTATGTAATCACATACTTGTATGCACAAGTGCAAAATAATGAATGTATTGTCTTAAGCAAACAAGTGATAAAAAGGGAAATAGATATTAGGGAGTTCGCAATATATTCCATAGAGTGCAAACAAGATGATATTAGAAGACATCTATTTGAACTTGGAAATTTTTGTAGCATCCCTCAGTGCAACCATCAATTGACATCCCCCTCCCCCATCTCTAAAGGGCAAGGTAAGGCTACAAAATTGATGGAAACTCTCAGGGAAGCCACTCTCTTGAAGCCCCTAAAGAAATTTATATAGGAGTTATATTTTCGGGCTTGGAGGTTCTATGATGCCCAGATATGCATAAGTTGACAAACATATCATTTTATATATTTCAAAACTATTAATGATATAGAGTACATCTACAAGTGCCAATGCAGCATCTAGTATTTATCCAGCAAACATCATGACAGACACTATGTTAACCAGATATGGTGAGGACACAGTTGGGTACAGTATCAGATACAAAATTTACACTAAAAATTAAGTAGCCGATACAATGTCGCACCTTGCATTGTACAGGAATCCGGGTATCATAACACCGGTACAGTAGGCATGTATGGGTATCCAGATATCATAAAGGAGGGAGTGACTATTTCAGCATTACAGATACCTAGTGTAGATGCTGATTCCACGAAAACCAAGATGTTTGACTCTATCCTACAGGGCTGTGGTTCCTGTGGATAGACAAACACCAACTCTTCTCTCTGCAATTTTTTATTAGTAAGGTTAAAATAAGTAAATTAAGAAAGAATTATGAAATGCAAGAGCAAGACCTATTCAAGATTTGCAGCTCAAACAAATATAAAACCAAAAAGATTCCTGGTTATGAAATAGCCCAGAAAACATATGATCAAAACCAAACCTCAAGAAGCCATAACAAGAACATTCAGTAATAATGGCACAAAAGTTGCTCTCCTACAATTCACAGATAATACACTGTTTTTTCTGTAACGCTTCCATGGACCAGGTACTCAACTTAAAATATTTATTATTCTGGTTTAAGGTGGTTTCGTGCTTGAAAGTGAATCTAGATAAAAGTGAAATGACAGCTGTTGTGGTGGTTGTGAATGTGCAAGATTGTTATGACTTATGAGTTCAATGCCCTGGAATTGCTTGGATTTGTATCAGATTGTTATGTTCCACTTGCTGCGGTTTGTCTTTTGATGCAATAGGAAAGCTGAATTTTATCTGTTGGCTTCGGATTCTTTTCAAGTTTTCTGTAGTGCTTCTTCTATCAGATTCATGCCCTAGGGAACTGGACCCCAGCAACATGTTCAATGTATTTTGCTCTGCAATTCGTTTTTTTATTTGAGTTTTGTTTTCCTTTCTTTTATGAGTTTGATGCCTTGGAATTGTTTGGATTTGTATCAGATTGTTATGTTGGGATTTTTAGATTTCCATTTGTTGCGATTTCTGTCTTTCGATGTGATAGGAATGCTGAAATTTTATCTGTTGGCTTCGGATTCTTTTCAAGTTTTCTGTAGTGCTTCTTCTATCATATTCATGCCATAGGGATATATCGAATGTTGATTTTGGTTTCTGTGGTGCACATCAGTAGCATTTAATAAAAGTAAACGGACGGACCGATGGAGAAGATGAAAACAAAAAGAGAGGAGAATGGTGAAAGTGAGGAACTGTTTTCTCCAGAATTGAAGAGGCAGAAGCTGCTTAAACAGGCCCCTCCACCTCCTCTCCTCACTGTTGAAAATTCTCTTCTTCCTCTTGCTTCTTATGATGATGATGACGACGACGATGATGAAGAAAGGGGTAGAGAAGGCAGTGGTGATAAGAGGCTTGGACAAAATGGTTATAGAGGAGAAAGAAAAGGGCCAGATGGTCATAGACAAGAAGAGGACAATGATGAAGAAGAAGATGATGATGATGATGATTCGCATCAGCAAGGATCAAATCATGTCAAGTGCAACCGCCAAGTTGAAATTCGAAGGGACTGTCCTTATCTTGATACCGTTAATCGTCAGGTAAACTTAGTCCTAATAATGCTAGCATCAATGTTTTGATTGTTATCGTTTTTTAACCTGCAAGAACAGTTTTCCTGGAAGGACTTCCTTTGGAACTGGATTTAGAAATTTGGATGTTAATTCATTTTTGAGTCGAAGGTAGCATTAAAAGCTCCTAAGGATTCATATGATTTTCCTTGTTTATGGGGTGCACCTATTTTGCTAACTACATCCTAGTTTTAAAATTCCAAAAACAATGATACACATAATGATCCTCATCAAAAGATGATAAGCCAGGATCTGCTGCTTAAGTCTTGGACTCCTAGCTCAATTTTCTATTTTCCCATTAAGTACTAAATCTTAAAGTAAAAATTTCTCAAAAGAAGGCTTAGGAATCGGGATAAACCTAGAAAAACAGAAGTAGGAACTAAGAATTGCTAACATTCCTTAATATGATCACTAATAGTCATTAAAACTGTACTCTCAATCATCTTCCTTCCCACAAAAGATGAAATATTGACCAACTTTTCTGAACTCTGATGTCTTTTTTTTTATAGTAAAATATTTTTTAATAAAAGAAAAGAAATGTTTACAAGAGGTCTTTGCGGCCCCAAGAAAGCCAAGAAACTCCATCAAGATGGGGCACCCTGACCAATGTTTTAAAAGGCAGACATGATGCGAGGTGTAAGCCTCTTGAGCACATGGAGGTGGTGTAAGTGTTGCTTAAATGTTTTTTATTTTGCTATTATGGTCTTATGTGGCTAGGTTCACATACAGTGCGCTATGATTAGTTTTTGTGCCCTCTCCCCTCCCCCCATGGGGGTATGAAGCCAACAAATCTGTACAAGGGCATTTTGATAATATTACAATAGACAAATTTGGAGGTTTTTCATTCTCTGCATTATGTTAATATACATGGGGAAGTTGAGATAATGGTTCCCCACTTTTATCTATAACATTTTTATTATAAAAATTGACTTAAATAAAAAGCACATGAAGCGTATGCCTCTTTGCAGATCTAGTTCTATTTTCAGTATTTCAGTTGCAGAGAAGATAATTTACAAATTGGTTATCTGTTTATGGTCCAGCTGTTCTATTATTGTAGCTGTAAAACTGAGGGAACCCATGAAAGAAGTTTCTTTTGAAGATTAGGAGAAGAGAAAAGTGATTGAGAAGATGGCTTAGTTAACGTAGTTTTCCTTTGCATGTTTTTTTTTTTTTTGATCAATAACAAATTCATTAATTCGTCATTAAAATAATTACAAAGAGGAAGACAAACACTCTTATCTTCCAAATACAACTTGAGCCCTCAAGAAGAAAAGAAAAGGAAAGGAAGAAACAATAAAATTACAATTTAGCCCAAAACATTGAATCCCTTGCTACCCCTTGTTTAGCTAATCCATCAGCTAAAGAGTTAGCTGATCTTTTAACCCAATTCATCAGTTTTCCTTTGCATGTTGCTGATAAAAAAAATTACATGCATACAACTCAGCCTTACTCCCATCTATTTATATGCAAGTGCAAGACCAAAATAACGTCTTCTCGTAGGTTGAATATAGTCTATTATGAATAAAATAGGCAAAGAAATATATACTTGAAAAATTTGTTACAACCAACTTCGAACTGCAATGTTCAGTACTAAGGCAGAGGAGCTACTAACTGGGTCAAGTCAGTAGGAATTTGGTCGATGCTTTTGAAAGATGGGGTTTGGGTTTTGAAGCCTGAAAGATGTATTAGGCTTTGAAAGATGGGAGTTGGGATTTGGTCAATGCTATAGAAGCCTGCAATTGGAACACTATAGGTAAACAAAGATGGAGATCAATTTACTTCATCTGATTTGGACAACCTTGATGCCTTGTCCAAGTTCCAACTTTATGGAACCCATCAACTACAGTGCTAAATCTGAATAAATTTGGACTAAATCCAGTCTTCTTCATCTGACCCACCAAATTCTAAGCCTTCGAGGGCCTTTTGCTTGGCACAATTCACTAATTAGTGTCTTATTAGTCACAATATATATGCAATATCTCTCCTATATTTTTTACCAAATCATTCAAAACCCTTATTTTTTTACCAATGCAATTCAAGAACTTTATACAAAATATATTCCTTGTAATATGCATCGATCATCAATTTGTAAGTATAAATATCAGGAAGAGTCCCCTTAAGTTTCATTTCTTCATAGAGCTCAAGTTCTTCCTTATTAGAGCCTTTTCTGGAAAACCATTACATGCTTGTATATGTGAAGTATTAGCCAGAAACTCTATTTATCCATCTCAAGAAACTACTCATCCACCTCTTCTATATTGTTTTTTAATTTTTATCAGTAACATCCAAGACAATTTTATAGTAATATGTATAGGTAAAAATTTCCTGCATTCCAAAACTATTGGAATGAGAGATGGGTAAAAAAGCCTTAGGTTGACATGTTCTTTATCAGAATTTCATACAAGTTAAGACAGATTACTGGATCTGACACCCCAAAAAATAAAAAAGAAAGAAAAAAAGAAAAAAGAAAGGAAAAGAAAAGAAAAGAAAAAACTCTATTTAATCCCTGACCCTGCTAGAGAACCTGCTATGCTGTTGGAAGATCTGGAGCCCAGTTGTACAACTAGTTCATATTGGTTGCCAGTGCCTTTGCTTCCCCTTTTAAATTCTCAAGAAGTAGATACCCTCTGCCCTTACAAAATACCTTTCTAAAACAAATTGAAAAAACACTCATCAATCAAAGTTATGTACTAATGTATATGATAATATTTGGGGAACAATCCATCCCTTCCAATTGAGACAAAAC
Organism: Nelumbo nucifera; assembly: GCF_055504915.1. NCBI lineage: Eukaryota > Viridiplantae > Streptophyta > Magnoliopsida > Proteales > Nelumbonaceae > Nelumbo > Nelumbo nucifera. Next base: position 66,798,054 of record NC_142649.1, read on the forward strand.
ATTTGAGATTGTACAAGAGCATTGATGATTGATTTGTATGAAAGAAGAGAAGCATTTAATTCAAATGAGTTTTTGTAAAATGGTGCAGCAGAAGAGCTGGAGATGGTGAAGGGTGAGGGGAAAAAGCTTTCCTGAGAGTAACTGGGCTTGTACTAACATTTTTGAGGAGAGGAGGTTACCTCTTGGTACACTGGAAATCCTAGAAGAAGAATGAGGAGGAGGAAGACAATACCTTGATTATCCAGTTCACTGCTACTAACATAGATGCTGAAGTTCTTCAATGTTAGGCAATGCATCTTGGCCACAAGCTCCGGTCCTCAAACACCATTGGTTTGCATATCATCGAATTACAGATGAGGTTTTGAGGCCTCTAAAAGTTGGCTTATGCATGATACTATCTGGAAGATTCCCAAAGTTTTTAATTGCAAGCCCAATTAATGATCTGTTGAAGCTTCAGTTGTAGCTTCTCAGGAATGTGGATGGTTCCAAAAGGCAAAAACTCAATTTTGAAATTTTTAGGCTTTTGAAAGTGCAAAGCTCAAAATTTGCAGCCTAACCAAACAGCGCCTTAGAGTATATGGTATACTATCAACCCTTCGTTCAAAGATAATCACTTAAAAGTTGTCTTAAGCTTATAGCCTATCCTAAGTGTTGTCTATCTTCTCAATTCTCATTAGCAGATATATGGTACACATGCTTGAGGCAATCACCTGCCCCATCAGAGAAATTTGAATGCCACCAGCAATGCAGTTTCACTGCTCCTCCATTCTCTGGAATCTTGTTCTTAAACTATTTATATATTGTCTAATTGTCCCTAAGAATGCCAAAGTTATTAATACAACCAGTTGACTTTATTGGTATTTCACATGCTTCATGAATAAGGTCCATGCTGCAGCCTGCAGGTTAAACTCTTGCTTTCTAGAAACTTCTCCTATGATCATTTCTCATTTGGGGTAGGAGAATGGACTGATTTCTTGTAGAGTATAGTGGAAACATGTGCTATTTGTTCTTATGTATCTGATGGAGTGGTGGTCAACGCTTTCTTTTCTATTCTCTTTATAGATGAAGTAATTGAAACAATTAAAATCAGATCTGCACACTGGGTAAAAACTATTGACATATTTAAAGATATCTCAATAAATGATGTAATGAGGAAATGGAAGGAGGTGACACAGATGGGAACACATAAAGAGATTACTAAGATGGATTGGAAACCTCCAGAACCACATAAAATTGAAGCTAAATTTTGATGGCAGCTCCCTTGAAAACCCTGGGAGAGCAGGAATAGGGGGAGTATTTTGAAATCACAATAGGGAAGTTGTGGCTTTACCCTCAGGGCCAATTGGGTATGGAGATTCGGTTCAGGAGGAGACAAGGGCCTGAAATTAGCAGAACAATAGGGGGACTCACTTCTGGTCATTGCTTGGGCTAAGTAAGTAAACTCAGCACCATTGGAAGTGCAGATTTGCATTCAGGGAGATTGACTTTCTTGCTAAGAGATTTAACTCTATTTTCGGATGGGTAAAAAGGACAGCAAATGGACTGGCAGATACTCTAGCAAAACAGGGAGTTGATAGACCTACTCTATTTTGGGCTAAATTGTAGCTGGTTGTATTACAACAGTGGGATGCTGATCTACATAATTTGGGTTTCTTTGTATATTGTAATACTCTGGAGTGCAGAGCAGATAAAGAAACTGTAACCTGTTTTTCAGTTTAATAAATAACTAAATTCTTCTTTGCTGATAAAAAAATGTAGTTGTTTTTGTTCTATTTTTGCAGGTTTTGGACTTTGACTTTGAGAAATTTTGCTCTGTCTCTCTGAAAAATATGAATGTTTATGCGTGTTTGGTCTGTGGGAAGTATTACCAAGGAAGAGGTCGGAAATCACATGCATATACTCATAGCCTTGAAGCAAGCCACCATGTTTATATCAATCTTGAGACAGAAAAAGTTTATTGCCTTCCTGATGGATATGAAATTAATGACCCTTCATTAGATGACATTCGCCATGTTCTAAACCCAAGGTTTGGCTATCTATTGCTCTAGTTATTTCTTCCTTTTTTTGGTAATTTGATCATACACTTTACCAGAGTGTCTCTTGTTATTATGGTGCAAGAGGCATATATTGTTATACTGGTATAAAACTAAGTTTTGTTGTCTATCTAGAGTTTCACATCAATCAATTATGTTATATTGCTCAGGTTCCTTTGTTTTTAGTATTTTGATATAATTTTACCTTTTTAGCTTTACTTATGCAAATTGGTAAATTACTTTTGTCAGATAACTTGGTTCTAATTCCTCTAGTTTTAATTCATACAGGTTCACTAGAGAACAAGTTGAAATGCTTGACAAAAATAAGCAATGGTCAAGGGCACTTGATGGCTCTGATTACCTTCCTGGAATGGTAACTAGTCTTCTATCTTATTAATGTTTATTAGTGCTGCTTTTGTTCTTCTTGACCTTATCATTGTCTTTTCATCTGCATATCCAATCAAGGTTTAAGTTTTGGTTCTTCCATTCATTCAGTCATTCATCATAATTTCTTAATCTTTGGCAATGTTTCAGGTTGGATTGAATAACATTAAGGAGACTGATTTTGTGAATGTCACAATTCAATCTTTGATGAGGGTTACTCCCTTGAGGAACTTCTTTCTTATTCCTGAAAACTATGAAAACTGCAAATCTCCTCTTGTTCATCGATTTGGAGAACTTACACGAAAGATTTGGCATGCCCGGAACTTTAAGGGCCAGGTTTGCTACTTCTATCTGTGCTTGGTTATGTTTTAAAAATGGATCTGATCTTGAAACCTTACTCGTTTACAGGTAAGCCCACATGAATTCCTTCAGGCAGTTATGAAATCTAGTAAAAAACGGTTCCGAATAGGTGAGCAGTCAGATCCTGTCGAGTTCATGTCATGGCTTCTGAACACACTGCATTCAGATCTTAAGGGTTCAAAGGAGAAAAGCATCATTCATAAGTGCTTTCAGGTTTCACTGTCGTCCAGTCTTACTTGTTTACTCCATTTTTATTCTTTCTCTTTTTTCTTTTTAACTAATTAAGATAATGTTCTTTGACTATACTTTGCAACAGGGGGAATTGGAGGTTGTGAAGGAGATCCAGAGGAAAACTACTGAGAAGAAGGATAACAGTGATGGGCAGAATAATGGGACTCTTGGGGATGGTGGAAATGAACAAGACAATGTTGTCATGGAAACATGCAGAATGCCATTCTTAATGCTTGGGCTTGATTTGCCACCACCCCCTCTTTTTAAAGATGTAATGGAAAAAAATATAATACCACAGGTAAATCCCTTAACTGTGTCAACTGGTCCTGAAGCTTGCAGTACAAATATTTTGGTTATCTTGTTAGTGTTATGATCTTGATATTCTGGTGGAGTTATATATTAGATAAAAGATGGAATGTTAAAAGAGAATTTGTCACTTTTATATTAAGAAGTAACATCTAGATCTTGTTACTAGACCTGTTCATGGGCCGGGCTTGCACTGGTTATCAATGCAATATATTGAGGCCCAAGCCCGAGCCCGGCCTGACCATTGGGCCTATATCTTAAGCCTGAGCCTGGCCCTCATAAAAGCCCGAGGTCCGGGGCCGAAGCCCGACATTGCAGTTGCAGATTTGAGTTCACCACAGGGTTGATGAACTGGAGAGAGAGAGAGAGAGAGAGAAAGAGAGAGAGAGAGAGAGAGAGAGAGAGAGAGATGTCGTTGCCTCGCCGGTCACTGGATCGCTGCTTGAGTGTAGATTGTAGAAGAACTACCATCACCGCCACTGTGAAGAGGATTAGTTTGTTCGAAGTTCAAACAAAACAGGATGAGTTTGAATGAAAATATTGTCAGGCTGGGTTTTTTTTTATGAAATCTTGAGCCTGGCCCGAAATCAGGTCGGACTTAGATAATAGGGCCCGAGCCCAGGCCCACGGGCCTAATAATATGTCCAAGCCCAACTACGGTCGGGCCATTGGGCTACCCGGCCCATGAACAGGTCTACTTGTTACCAATCAGCATATATGATATTTTCCTCCTTTAGTGGAGGGTAGCGCATGAGTTACAAATTACCATTGGATTTTATGATTAAAATGGAATGTCAACAGCTTGACCCATGTATACATGGGCTTGTATGCCAGAATGCTTACTTGTCAACATAGTTTTCAAGGCGTCTAGGCAATTCTGGGCGACACTGGGGCGCCTAGTTTTACATACCATTCAGCATGTATGTTGATTGAAAAAATAGCAATTCTCTTTATTAAGAACATTAAATTTCCTCTAAAAATGTGGCAAATCATTACATCTAAAAGATACAAATCTTTTACATATATTAATTTCATTATTTTCAAAAATAATACTACTATAATAAGTTTTTAATAGAGCAAATTCATATTAATTAGCAGCTAAAGAAGGTTATTAGCTTTATATGATAAATATTCAAGATGGAAAGTAAAATAGAAAAAAAAAACAAGGGTGGAATTTTTGTTTTATTTAATTAGAGAGAGAAAATAGAAAAAAAGAACTTTATTATTCTATTCTTTCTTTCCTCTTTCTTTTCTTTATTTTTTTTTCTCTTCTCAAAGCCCTTTGATCTTTTAAATTCCAATAGTAAAACATTAAAACAAAGTATAATTGATATATAATAATAATAATAATAATAATAATAATAATAATAATAATAATAATAATAATTTAAACATACATTAATAAGATACAATAATATAAATGATATTATTATAAAAGGCGGGTGCTTAGTCGCCTAGGCAGGTGCTTAGTTGCCTAGGCGGGTGCCTAGTCACCTAGGTAGGCGCCTAGTTGCTAAAAGTCAAGGTGTTTGGGCAAGGCGCCCAGCCAAGGGCGCCTAGTCGCCTAAGTGACGCCTTGACAACTATGCTTATCAATACCACACTTATCTTGGTATTTCATCAAAACTTTGTGATTGACTGTCTGTTTGATATTGATGTGGTCATGTATAATGTCTAGGCACTCTGCATATACCCATTAGATGTTTTCCTTATCTTCTTGTACAAGGGCAGTGGCAGGTAGGGGTGTCCACGGTTCGGTTAACCAAACCATGGGCAATTTTTGCAAACCGAACCGGTCCTAACGGTTTTTCAATTTCTCTAAACCAAAACCAAACTGGTACCACCGGTTAACCGGTTCGTCGGTTTCGATTTTTGATCGGTTCGGTTCTTCGGTTTTTCGGTTTTTAATATTTATAATATATTATATAAATATATGTATAGTATTATATTATAAACAATAAATGATATATAATATATTATAAATATCATAAAATATATAATATATAGAAAATATATGACATATATTTAAAATATATATAAAATTTACATATAAGTATATATACCGGTCGGTTTGGTTAACCGTCAGTTTTTCAAAAATACTAAACCGAAACCGAACCGATCGATTCGATTAACCACATTTTCCTGTTTGGTTGTTTTCTTGGTTCGGTTCGGTTTTTCGTTTTTTCATGGACACCCCTAGTGGCAGGAATTGGCTTGGTGTGATCAGAAGCTTTATTTTGAGAGAAATTCTAAAATTTTGCTTTAGGCAGAAAATAATTGATAAAATACTATATTTACAAACAGGTTTCTCCTGATAGAACAAAATCACTTCTAAAGATTTTGTAAATCAAAATTAGAGACAGTTTCTTGTGTTGGGTCTGTTGGGTATTCCACTTGTTTGCACCTACTAAATCATTGTCATCATCTAAGCCTTGTCCCAACTATATGGGGTCAGCTATGCCATTCCATTCTGTTCAGTGCCATATCCATTGTTAATTTATGGGTGCTTAAATAATTTCTTATTACTACTTCTACCCAAGCTCCTTTCGTTCTGCCCCTATCTCTTCTAGCCCCTTCAACTTGTAATTGATCATTTTTTGAACAGGTGCTGTAGATGGTCTTTTATGCACATGAACAAACCATCTCAATCTACTTTCTCTCATTTTATCACCTATTGGAGCTATTCCTAGAGTCCTTTGCATTTCTGCAACACACGTTTTTAGACATGCTGATTCTTAACTGCTTAACACTGTGCTCCATACAACATAACTGGCCTTACAACTGTTTTACAGCATTTTCCTTTTAGCTGGAGTGATATTTGCCTATAACATGAGACTGGATACACCTCTCCTTTGCATATATTCTGTTTTAGTCCTACTTATTTCTAATGCAGTTGTCCGTAAACCTAATTTTTTATTTAATGCTTTGCTAGTTTTATCAATTATTTTTTTTGATAAGTAAAAAATTTCATTAAAAAGAAAATAGAATTACAAACTGATTAGGTGTTAAGGCAACACCTAGAAACAACTCAAAACAATATCAATGACAAAACAAAAACAGATCTATTTATCAAAAAAAAAAAAGAAAAAACAAAACAAAAACAGATCAAAACCAATTGTCCAGGACTCCAGATTACAAAATAGTAAGTCCAACACCTCCAAAGTCTGGCTCAAGCTCTTCTTTCTTGACTTGTGCAAATTCAGGAATCACCAGTACCCAGATTACAAAATTGTAAGTCCAACACCTCCAAAGTCTGGCCCAAGCTCTTCTTTCTTGACTTGCAAATTCAGGAATCACCAGTACCCAGTCTGAAACAGATTTACCAACAGCTGCCACCAGTCTAAGTGATAGCAATCTGATTTCCAACTTCCACCTCCACCTCCACCACTCCCTCTCTCCTTTCTCTTCTGGCAACCCCTTCACTCTTCCTCTTCCAAATCTTCTTCCCTCCCTTCTTCCTCCCACACCTCATTCCCTCCCCTAAAACTTTTTCTTGTTTTTTTCTTCTCTCTTACTCCTTTCGAAAAGCTCAATTGCCCTTCTAACCACTCCCCCTGCATAGAAAAAATAAACTGAGAGATTTTCCCACCTCACCTATCTCTCCACTACTTCAATATCCACCCTTCCCTTTCCAGAGCCCACCTCTCCTGAGACCTCCTGTCCCTCATGGCCCTCTACCGTCTCTCCTTCCTCCTTATTTCCTCTCTCGGACCCTCCTCTCTCTCTTACCCCTATTTCCTTCATTTTGAGATAAATAATAGCTCTTCTTTTTCTATTATAAACTCTTTGCTGCTGCTCACTTCTATCTTCCCCACTAGGAATTTTTCTCTTCACTTTGTTTCCCCTGCCTTCCTCTTCTTCAACTGACTCCCTGTCTCCTCCCCTTCTTTATTGTGTCTTCCAACACTGTTGAAGGAATTACAATATTCGAACTTATCAGCGTTCAATCAAGCGATGATCTCCAGAGCTCTCGAATCAGGCAGGATACTCTCTGTACTTCCTGTCGTCGCTACATAGTCATCAGCAAACACTAGGCATCATGGGACCTCTGCTTGAACATTTCTATTCAATTCATTCATGACTGGTGCAAATAACGTCATACATAATTTATGATTGGTTCAATTAATGGTTTGAAAAAGAGAAAGGAAAAAAAGGAACCATTCCTAGAGCATATCAACCTTTTTTTTTTGTTCAGTGGCTAGATGACTGAAAATTGTAAGATACAAAGAAGCTTTGGGCATATATCAATCAGTGATTTAAAATGTGTGCCTAGGCGCTTAGGCGAGGCGCATTTTAAGCTATGTGCCTTGCTTGTCTAGGTCCTAGTGCAGCACTTTCAAAAGGTTGTGCACCTAGTGCACCTTGCGCTTCAGCCCAGGCATGCACCTTTGTAGTTTTTTGTGTCTTATGTTCTATTTTGAACCTACCGGAGCTCTGAGAACCCCCTTTTTGCTAATGTTGTTGAGTTGTTCATTCATTCATCTTAGTAAAATATCTTCTTAAAAGATAATTAACATTATCAAAAAATTTGTTTTTGTGTAAGGATTAAGAATTTAAGACCCTAACATGAATTTGTTTGGGCTTGCCGCTTGGTACAAACATGGCTCATAGAATCAGGAATGCAAGTTGTTTTACATCACATTAACTATTTGAAGTAATGCAATTGAAGAAAAAAAGAGATTGCAGGTTTAACATGCTTGAAAGTGTTTTATATGTTTGATTTTATTTTTAAATTTTCATTTGAATGCACTTTACATGTTATGTTTATGTATTTTAATCTTATAGGTTTTTTGAAAGATTTATTTTAAAATTGAAGTTTATATTTTTAATATTTTATTTATTTTTTTGCATGTTTTTTTTTATTTTTCTGACTTTTTTTTTTAAAAAAAATTTGACATTTTTTTTTTGTATTTTTGCGCTTCAAAAGGTGTGTGCCTCACCTTGCATTTTGTGCCTTGGGCGCAAATTGCCCCTTGCGCTTCATTTGCGCCTTGTGCTTTTAAAACACTCATATAAATAGATAAAGGCCTTAAGCATAACAAAAAGGATTGCAAATAACAATAATTAGAAATATTGATATAATCAATATAAATAATAAATGAATCAAAAGAAAAAATCTCTAGTTTAGGCTTTATGTGAATAAGCCTACCAAAAATAAACATATTAATAATTCAAACCATGATTGTATAGACTACAATTTGTTAAATAACAACTATCTTGCCCCTGTTAAATAATCTCAGTATTGGATGAAGTGGAGAATTGGAGAATTTGTACTCTTCTTGTTTTCTTAAAGAGGGAGTAGCGGGATAGTTTGATTACCATCTGATTACAAGAAAGGAAATGTGCCTTTTTTTTGACTGTTTTGCTTCCCTCAAATTTAAGTAGTGATAGCAGTTTATATAGACTACAGGGAGGTATTGGACTGTTAACCTTGGGATTATGAATGTAGTTTCTTCCCTGTAGGGGCTACCATGATAGCATCTCTCTAATAAATTTGTTAAGCTCTAAGTTAAGGTTTTGGAGGAGGGGCTGCCATGATAGCATCTCTAAGTATTTTGTTAGTAAAGACTCAAAGAGTAAAAAGAAAATCAGGATATTTTTTGTTCCTGTTTTTTACTCCCTTTTCTTTGTGTGCGGGGTTACCCTTCCACTTCCCTGACTCTTCCCCTCTTCTATTATGTTTAATAAATATTGTCATGATCCATGGAAAGTGGCATCAGATTTTGATTAGCATTCTAGCAAAAGGTTATGGAGATTCATCAAAAGCACAGGAACCTGCCAGATTTTTAGTTTCTTGTACAATGCTATGCCAATATCCCTTTTTTTGTTTGGTGGTGGACTCCCTCATTCCCTCAATTCCTTCCCTTTATTCTATTAGTTAATTAGTTGGTTACTTGTTTGGGTGGGAGTGGGTATTCCTCCACCCAAAACAGTTCTGATATTTTGATAGATCTACATGTATCCTGTTGAAACTTTTTGAGCTGAGTTGGTTTTACACAGGTACCACTTTTTAACATACTGAAGAAATTCGATGGTGAGTCTATCACAGAAGTGGTGCGTCCTTGCATAGCGAGGATGAGGTACCGTGTCACCAGATTGCCACCATATCTAATTCTCCACATGCGGCGTTTCACAAAGAACAATTTCTTCATTGAGAAAAATCCTACCCTTGGTAAGATTACTTGCTTTTGGAGATGGACTGAAACATATATGTTAGACCCAGTCCATCATCCTTAAATTGCCTATATATTGTATACCTACTCATCATCAACTCTAACATTCATTCTGATCACTCCTATTGGATGGAGAATTTTAGGATAGCTTTTCATTTGGATGTTTGTTCATGTTTGGTGGTGCACTGATTAGATAGGGTTCATGATATGGTGAGCCAGTATAATTTTACCAGGGGAAATAGTCAATTCAGGGTGATGGATCTGAGATCAGCTTCAGATTTCTAATATACTAAATTAAGCTGGTCTTCGTTGTAATTTTCCTAGCCAATATTGTCAAAGTGGAGTCAAATAGAAAAATCCGGAAGGGTGGGATTCAAATAGTAAATCGTACAATTTATTTTGAAACTTTGAAGAACTGTTAAAAAGTTATAAAAAATCATTGAAAAATAAAAATGGAAGGAAGAATCATGACTTGTGACCCGAAAAGGGGGTGGCTTTGAGTTCAGTACATTACTTGATTCCAAAACCAACTTTACGAAAATAACTCATTCAAAAAAAACAGAACTAGTCATGAGTTACTAAAAACAACCCATGATCCCTAATTATTTCTCCAATTAAATATAGAAGATACCAGAGCAATATAAAAAACAGGAGAAAATTTGATTTCTGACCTAAAACTGTAAAATTTGACAATATAAGGTCTTTGCTATTTCTTCCATCTTATAATGCAGCTAGTCATCTTTTGAAGTAGAAAATAACACCGCCAACCAGAATACAAATTTAAGTAATGAAGGTGAAAATTTCTTTGTAATAGGGCTTGAGATGAAGAGGTCCCTAAATTTCAAGTTTCTAGTTCATTTTCCTTAAATTCAAACAAATAAAATTGTGTAAATGTCAAAGGAAGCAACAACAACAACAATAATAAAAGAATGGTTAGGATAGATTTTAGAAGCTTTGGTCTTGTATCTTCTAAATCTCGTTTAATTCCATAAAATCCCATAAATTGTAGAATTCATATAACTCTTGTTGGGTTTCAGAGTATTCAACCACGATTCTAGCCAAAATGGGATTCAGGGGAACAGTCTGAACCGATTGAAACCATACAATTTAGATTGTGAACTACATCTATTTAACAATTGTTCTTAGCTATATGACCTGCCATTTTCGCATGCTGATGTTTTCCTTGAAATCAGTCAACTTTCCTGTAAAGAACCTTGAGCTTAAAGATTACATTCCATTGCCAACAAAGGAGAACGAGAAAATGAGATCCAAGTATGATCTGATTGCAAATATTGTTCATGATGGCAAGCCTGGTGAAGGGTCTTACAGAGTATTTGTACAGCGGAAATCAGAGGAGTTATGGTAAATGCTCAGTAACTTTTTAAAATTTTTATTCTCGTCACTTTGTTGATGTATAAAAATGCAAAACTATAATGCATGGAAATCAAACAAATGTAGTGATAACACTCAATTTTTAGGTACGAGATACAGGATTTGCATGTGGCAGAAACTCTTCCCCAGATGGTTGCACTCTCCGAGGCTTACATGCAAATATATGAGCAACAACAGTGATCGGTAGAGTTAAAAGTTCCTTTAGTAGTTTGCCTCGGAACTTTAACTGGGATATAACTTGCTGCAAACATTTGCTTGGTCGTTCAAAGGAAGAAGGAAATGAGAAGGAAGGGAAAATCAGTTCCAGGTACAATAGGTTATATAAGTTCTTGTTTGCCAACAATCTGAGAAGTTCCAAGGTTACCAAACATCACACATCGGCATTGTTGCTGTCCTTGATACCAGTTGCCACTGATAACATCATTTATATGTGTTTTTTCAAGGTTCTCCAATCAGCATGGGGCTGCTTTTAATCGTACCCCTATCATTTAGAGCTGTTAATTTTCGTAATATATTCTGGACTGCTTGTAACATCTCTAGTAGTGATAAAGTACAACTTGAGAATTTTGTTTGAACCGGGTGGTGGTAGACTCGCCGAAAATGAGTTCACCATTTTGATAGCTGATAGCATTCATAAGCCGAGATTAAAAGTAGAGAAATTTGATATTCGTTTGTGTTGACCCTTGTTAAGATTGCAAGGCCTTGGTCTAAGCAGATCTTGTTTAGTTTCCACTTTTATGGTCAGGGAATTGAGAACCGGAATGATTTATCAAAAAAAATTGAGAACCGGAATGGCTCAGTTTGATTCATCTACGTCAGATTGAACCGGATGTAGCTATGCTAAATTGATTGATTAAATCTTGGATTTATATTAGATTGAATCAAATTCAGATTGAAATTGGATATTGAATAGCATTCAGATACTATCAAAATATCATGTATTGTTAATAAAATTAATAAAAAATGGCTTTGATATTGTATACCGTGAACAAACAAAGCTAAATTGAAATTAAGGTGCAAGAAACTTGAACCTGCGATTCTTGCGTAAAAATGCTGACATTCAATACAATTTGCTAATGCATACAAATGATACAATACAAATTTCAAGGTTTTTAGTATTAGAATTGCAGATAATATTAAAAAAACGATTTTAAGAAACTTGTCAGGATGTTCTTCGGAGTTTGGATGACATAAATACAGTGAAGAAATCACCAGATGACTGTAAGGTATACAAGGAATTATGTTTTAGTATTCATAGACCCATTTATAAAATGTCAGTAAATAGTTGAATCAAAATGTGCACTCTAAGAAACCAGCATAAATTATATTAATATTTGAAAGATAAATTACCTTTTGTAAAGCATAGCTTAAAGGATAGAACCAAGATTTTTAAAACAGGACTGGATAGGGAATCGTTTTCGATCTGGTTCCTGGGTCGAATGGTCTGACCGTCTGGTCTGAATGGAGAGCCTGTTCTGAAAAAAATAAAATAAAAAATTAAATAAATTAAAAAACAAGAAAAGAGGCCAAAAACCATTGTCTGATTTGCTGACCAAATCAATGGTTTTTTGTCAAAAAAGTGGTTTTGGGGTAAAACAGAACTGATCAGATGACCAATTCCTGGTTTTCTGGTCCAACCATCCAGTCCGGTCTGGTTTTGAAAACACTGGTTAGAATCATCTTGTTTCTATTAACATACTGAGATACGACGTTGTGACAAGAGCTGTCATGTTCATATGGCTGATTTAGTGATTTAAGTCTAAATCCACTTGCAAACATACAAAAAACAAATTATACGGGAATACTAGTGAAGCTGACCATCTGGCATTAAAGATAGTTGGCCTTGATTAGGGCTAGGGAGTTAATTATAGACATCTAGTAATTTATAGTTGAAATCCATACCTAAAATTAATGAGACGTTGGGTGAAAAAAAATAAAAATCAAGTTGAATCATTCCCCAATACCTTCTCAGTCATTTCCTCCCACACCCAAGTATCCCTCCAGGCTCCAGCAGGTTATTCATCATAATTCAGAATTTAAGGGAACGCCACAAACCTGGTGACTACACCGGAATTATTGGTATTGAGTCTCGCTCAACCTAAACGGAAGGCATGATACTGAATTCCAATCCAATTACAGGGCGGATAAATTATCACCACAGCCCTGGTTTGGAATGCAAAGTTGTATAAATATTTTCAGCGTTCAGACTTTACATTCGCCCCGACTAAAGCCAGGAAAAAGAAAGAAAGAAAAAAAGAAAAGTTTCACTTTCACCTCTATATATCCTTGTGATGATGTGGAGTGTAACCTCACGGCCTCACCCCAACCCACAAGGGGCAGTGGACTCTCGCCGGGGTGTTTGAGATAACACATCATGTGATTGCTTTGTTATTTGCAGCGGGTTATTTGTCATTCGATTGAAAAGAATTTAACCGTCTCAGTCTTTGATCAAGCTCTGCCATTACTGCAGGCTCTTGCTTCTTGCGTTGCTTTGTTATAGTGTTGGTAGTCATTGATCCAATCTTATCGAAGGCTACCTGCAGAATTATGCAAAGAGGCTATGCTTAGGTTTTCAACTTCAGCAATTAAGTTGCTAATTTGGACAGAGTGATGGATGAATAAGAGGTAAATACTTCAAAGGCAATGCTTACTTGAGACATGATATTGTAGATAGAAATAAGGTTAGAGGATATCTCACTTACTGTCAATAATTCATCAGGATCAAAGAGATGATGGGTTGTTCTCTGTAGGATATTGAGCACATCGCCAATCTGATAGGTCATCAACAACTCCTCTTCCTTCATCTGTAATAACTGGCAGAGCTTAAACCTCTTCTTTGGTAACTTCTAAGAGTTTTGAGTTGTAATTTTAAATGATTCTTCATAAATTAACCCCCACCCCCCTCCACACACACACACACACACACACAGAGTAAAAGAGAGACAATACCATGAAGATGGCCAAAGCTACATGGAACAAGACCTTAGCTCCTTCATTGAAAAGGACATCCCAGACCCTCATAGTCGTCTGAATAATCCAGCAGGTAAAAAGGTTAGTCATAGGACATGCTTAAAACATGTTTCACACTTTCTGCCAGGGAAAAGAACAATAAAGAAGAAAAGGTACTGACACTATTTTCTGACCTCTGAAGGCAAGCTCTTAGAGAAGAGGCAGAGAAACCACTCAGTGGCAACAAGAGAGACATCAAATTCCAAAGCTTCCAAATGAGCTGCGATTCTGAATTGAGATGTTCGGATTCAAAGAAGGGACCAACAAACCATGCAATAGACAAGGGAAGCCAATTAACCAGCTAGATTGAAGAAAGAAAAGTGGAAGGGAGGAGAAAATGAGGACTAGCTTCTGTAATTCTTAGTAAAGAAGTCTTTGAATATAGAATTCGAAAAAGAACTAGAAAGAAATAGGACAAGAAGGGCTACCTTGGGCACTTCTTAGTAAGCAAATCTTTGAATACCCTTTGTTCAACATGGCAGCCTGATAAGTTGTCTGTGTAGCAGTCATTCACGAGTACATTTTCCAAGAGGACAGCAAGCATCCAAAATGCATCTTCTTCTGTTTTCATCACTAGCAACAATAACGCTGCCACATAGTTCAAACCCTGCACAAGGAAAATTCAAGCCTTAGTCATGATAACAGAACTTAAATTTCACCAGGATTTAAGTAAGCTGGACCCACCTGACAATACCCAACATCTGAATCCCGGAAAGAATACCCAACAAGGACTCGTCGAAGAGCTGCATGACCCTCTGGAGTGTCCAACCATGGATGACCAGGGAAAGTCCGTGGTAGATCCTGCATAGTTTCAGCATAGGCATTAACTCAATTTTCTGTTTCAACATGTAACTAGGAAATTCATTAATTTCAAAGCCACGACCAGCTATCAATTCATGTAATCTGGACTCTACATTGTATCTATAAAGATCGATAAGCAAGCTGGCATGGTCACCTGGGCAGAAGCAATTTTAAATTTCACATCTGACAGAACTCAGTTACGAACAGGAAGGAACTAATATGCTAGGGTGCATGTGCCTCAGTTCTTAGGATCTGGTTGAATGAATGCCAGAATGCTCAAAGTATAGTTCATTGATATACTCTAAGTAATCTGTATTCTGTAAGCCATATTGAGTGTCTCACCTTTTATAGACATTAGCCGTAGGTATTTATAGCAAATAATAACAATTTCTTGATTATTCTTTTTGTGTAATTCGACTGGTTTGCTAAGGCAGTCCTGGTTGTTCTGCTATCTCGTACTAAATTTAACGAAGTGCATATATGTGTGATCTCATATTTATTACAATTATTGTCAAATGTGTAAAGAAAGAGGCTTTAAGCGATCTAACCTGGTGCCTACTACTAAATCATAAAATTCTACTGTATTCACAAAAACAACAATAAGATAAACATTACTGGTTTGGCCATTTCATTATTGTACACAATCTAAAAAGCCATTACCCACTGTTGGTCACAGCCATTTGGGGTCTTGGGAGGGGTGCACTGGATACAGATCTAATTTCTCTTATCTATTAATCAAATTAAATGATTTAATCAAAATCTATGGTTTCAATTTTCCCTCATCTTCATGGCATAATCAGATATTCATGCAACTGACTTAGAGATCCAATACTTTCATAAACTGTTAAGTCTCTGACGGTAGCATCCAAGAGATCTTCAGCTTGGCCTTATATTCTTGGAGTAAATGTAATAATTCAAGGTAAAGGCAGATGCGTCATAGTAATGCAGTGTTTACCTAGACAAAAGAAAAGATAGAAATAAAAGTACTTAAAATCCAAGCTTTCAAAAGAACTTATCCATTGCTTCAATTTTCATCCTTGTGCTACATTATATATGAAAATGAGAGATGACCTAACTTAATAGAAGTCAGTTCCTAACTGGACAATGTTGAGGACTTATGGAACTCTGATGATCATTTGTTTCATTTCAAATCAAAATTGTGGAATTTGAGTAGAATTCCTATTTGTCCTGTAATGTTCTCTCCCAATCTCATATCATATGATTGCAAATATATACCTGTTTGCAAACTATCCACCTCTCAAAGTGATCAAACTTGACATAAACAAAAGAACAAACAAACAAACAAAAAAACACCTTGTAGAGGGAGAGAGAAAGAGAAACATAAAATCTGAAAATAGAAATCAAGAAGTGAGGGAACAATGCTCCAAATGTCACAACAATCCATGAAAAACAAGAAGCCCGGGAACTTACATGGTCGATCTGCCGAGTAGCAGGTGTAACCTTCCCCTCAACAGCCTTGATCAAGTCATCGTAATAACTCTCGGGCACCGTCGACCGTTTTTTGGCCGCCCCAGACACCGAAAGCCAGACCTTAGGCCGTAGGACAGGTGGGATTCCCTTCCTGATTAGCTTCTTCAATGTGATTGCGTTGTTGAGGGCGGACAATTTAAGAGGGGATACGACGATGCCTTCAGAAGAAATCTGAGGCTGCAGATACCAATTTGCGCCTTTGCTGGCCTCCAATGCCCACCAAACACGACCCTGCTGCCTCACCTTCTCCCTCACCTCGTTCAATACGTTCACATCGTCGACATTCCCTTCTACGGTAAACCCATAAAGGTCTTGAAATTTCACAGTAAGGTTTGCCCTCCTGGTATGGATGCTTGGTCTGTAATATTGAATTTGGGCTTGGAATTCGTGGGAAATTTCTGTTCTGGGTTGGGCTCCTTGCATTTCTTACAGTTGCAGAGATCGACCAAGGTGGAGAAGATTTTGATTGGTTGTGGATGGGGGTTGCTGCAGCCTGCAGTCTCTCAACTGGAAGAAGAATTTGGAGTTAATAGCAATGGAGACTGAGAAATTCCCAGGTTCTTCAAGCTATCAAGAGACCCAATTTTATGAAAAAGAGAAAAAAAATGAAGTTTGAAAATTGATGAGGTTAGAAGGCAAGAACTGGTCATTTGAAATGGTATTCAAAGGGAGTTGAAAAAACATTTACAGGAACGATTTAAATTACCAAAAAATAAAAAAAGCCTTTTGGAAGCCATGAAAGGCACTTTGTCCACCATCAAAGCTTGAATCCGAAGAAAAAGTGACTTTTTTAATGACTTATTTTTTTCGAAACACGCAGAAAATTTTTAACAAAGCAAAAATAACAAAACCCAGTTTTCTCAGGCAACAGACACGTTTTTTTTTCTCGCACAGGAAATCGGAAAAAAAGATTCTAGAGATGGATATTGTCTGAACTCAAGAACAAGATATTTTAAGAATAGCAGGTAATTTTGAAGCCATGAAGGACTGAAAGAAGGATATATGCGACGTAAAAACCGACATTTTTGCAATTAGAGCTTGAAGTGTAAGGAGATACGACGGGAAAATAGGTGGTATGAACTGAAACTTTCATGGAGATTATGGTTTGAGGATCGCGAATGGGGTCTTTGTGAAGGTGTTTTATTATTATTTATTTTTTATTTTTGCGTTACAGAGCAGGAAAACGTTGATGATGGCGATGATGTTGAATGAGTGATGGACATGATGAGGGACCTTCGGTCGAACGGAGTAGGTTAATATTAGACAATTAAGGACATGAGTAGAATTATCAGAATGCCCTTATGTTCTATCAAAATCAAAATTCTTATCCCTGTCTACTGTCCAGTGTTTCATTGATTTTATTTCAATTCTTATCCAATTATTTGGATTTAAATTAAGGCTGCGTTTGGTTGCGGTCAAACGCAGCCTTAACTTACTCTTTGTTGTTAGTAGTCAGTTGGTTATCTGTATTATACGATGACATGTGTGATTTAAATCTTTTGAAAATATCAAAATTATCTTTGGAAATAAAATGCTGTTCATCATCAAATTAAGTTTGAAACAAAGCAATGATGAACAACTCAAAGAACATTTGGATGGTTAGAAAAGAAAATTAGATGATATTTGAAGGAAATTTGCATCCATTGCATATGCTATTTAAACGGTGGTTAACGATGTTAAACTAAGATGGGATGTTTTGAAAGTTAAGATACTGAATTGGCACGTTTTAAAATCAAAATACTCAAGTGAAATTAGGCCCAAAGGACAAGATTAAACCAAAATTTGCATTATTCTCACTTACACTCTTATGCATTTGTACTAGTGCAAATAAAATTGCACTGCAACCGAAACCGGAGACCGCAATGTGGGTTTTCACTTTTCAACTTTGATACAACCCTCCAAGTTCAAAGCTGGCGGGATTTTGTTTTGTCAAAATTTCCGGATAAATCTCTTATTAGTCTGAATTGATAGCCCTTCTGATACTGACAGGAATGCGCCTCTCACCTAATGATAAGTAATAACTTGTGAAAGAAAAAGAATAAAAAAAGAAAAGTTAGACCGAATGACATCAACGGTTTAGTAATTAAGAATAAATATTTTTTTTAAGCTTGTAAATGACTAGTTCTGTCATTTTGTGGTATTTAAGTAGACTGGTCCACTAGTGGACCGATTCTCAGATTTTTAATAATTAATATTGGTGAACGGCTGTTCCGGTCTAATCGGTCCGAGTTACTTACCGTTGGCTCGTGCCTATTTTGTATTTTCTTCTCGACAGACAAAGCTCAAAAACTCAGAAGGGTATTTAGGTGATTTCGTGAGGATAAAGACGCGGTTTTGTTGTTAGTGGAGGGGCAATTGGGTAATTCTGATAGAGAAGGGCTATCTCTTCTCTTATCCCGTATCCGTGTAACTATAAACTACTTTCGTTAGAAGTAAATGAAATTAGTTGTAGCGACTGTGGTACGAAGGAAGACAATAGAGGAGAGGAGAGGGTTAGGGTTAGGGTTTCACCTTGCACGTGCCTAGTTTTAAAGATTTTAATGTTTAAATATTAATAATTTATGCTTTAATTTAGGCGAAAATAGTTGAGTATGTCCGAAGATCCATGAACAACAAAAATGAAAAAATGTGAGTGGGATGGCTGGATGCCATGATCTTAAGGAAACTTCACTCTTTTTATTTATGCCCCTGCCTGGTGCCTGCCACCTCCCATCATTTTCCTTCCATTTTAGTCTTTACTCAGTGGGAGGGAGTGTGGGACCCCCACCCTAAGCAACAACTGGGACCCTCCATCATGTCTACACCGTAAACGCGGTTTTTGTTTCTGCACTATGGTCCGACCCATCTCTTAACTTTGACAATATGGGCCAGCCCTATTTTTTTTAAAAGGAAAAATATTATTTTAGGGCTGTCAACTGGTCGGGTTTGGATCGGAATTAGGTAGAATTCGTCTTGAATCAACAAGAAACGTGAAAGTCCTTAGCGGTGTAAATGGATCATATTATGATCCTGCCCAATCCGACCCAAAATCCAATTCTATTTTGTGATGAAAATAATTAAAGAAAATACTTGTATTTTTTAGTTTTTCCTTATATAAATTGTTATATTTTTTATTTTTTTTAAGAAATTAAATTGGAGCATATCATATTTGGATATCTGACATTATTAATAGATTTGAATTTGAATTTGAATCAGCATTTGTAAGGTCCAATCGTATCTACTATTATTTGAATATACCCTGATTTGAATCTGATCCAATCCATTTGAGATCTTGAAATCTAACTAGATCATAGGATTTAGAATTTAAGACTTAGAATCGAGCCAATTAGTTCCTCAGGTTCATCGGGTCTGCCCTAATGAAACCAATTATAATGAACCTGGTTCACCAATCACCTAGGAAGTATAAGGCTCGAGCTCGAGCTAGAGCTCGGTTCGAGCTAAAACCTTGAGCTCGAGCTCAGCTCGAGTCATAGCCTCGTAAGCTCGAGCTTGAGAAAAAATATTTTATAAAAATTAAAAATTATATATAAAAATTATTTTTTATTTGATATTTAAAAAATTAAGAATTATAATGTTTTTATTATATATTATTTTCTAAAATTATATATATATACCAATCACCTAGGAAGTATAGGGCTCGAGCTCGAGCTAGAGCTCGGCTCGAGTCATAGCCTTGTAAGCTCGAGCTTGAGAAAAAATATTTTATAAAAATTAAAAATTATATATAAAAATTATTTTTTATTTGATATTTAAAAAATTAAGAATTATAATATTTTTATTATATATTATTTTCTAAAATTAATTATATATATATACATACATTCGAACTAGCTTGCGAGCCTCACGAGCTGAACACTATTAGGCTCGAGCTCGACTCGTTTATTAATCGAGCCTATAATCTGGGTTCGAGCTTGAGTTCGAACTCAATTAAAACCGAGTCAAATTGAGTTTTTCACGAGCCAAGGTCAAATAACTCGTAAAAAACACGTATCATTGCCACCCCTATTTGTGATAGGTAGAACTGGAACCAACCCATTGGACTAAATCCTTGAACTAAAGCCAATACAATCAGTTTGATCCTATCATATCCATCAGGTCGGGCCCAACCTATTGGCGGCCCTAAAAAAACAATGGATCATGAATGTTCTTTAACACGAACCAAAAGTGTAACTTAAACACGGTGTGGATCTGTTTTTCATCTTATGTGGCAGACAGGTAACCATGTAATTAGTGTAAAATGGAATAAATATCAATCTGATTAAAAACCAATGGTCAAGACTTGATACTCTCTTAAAAAGACAATTAGCAAATAGCAGGCTATCATGATGGTTCGTGACCGCATCCATGGAGACTGGATCTGCTCCTCACGCCAAGCGTCTTACACGTACATTCAACCATGCATTGGGAATATTTCCCGTACTTATTAATTATTATTAATCACCGTGCCTGTAAGACGTTCATTTGTGAAGAGCAAATCCTGCTTCGCATCCAGGCAACCCACATTTGCTATGATAGTATCTTAGTCGTGCACCGAAACAACTAAATTAAATTAAAACCTTTGATTTATCGTCATGACCCCACCTTGAATTATATGAAGTGATTTCATAGGGAACTGCACTACATTTAAGGTCATAATTTTCAGATGTTATGATTTAAATGCAGGGATTGGATTTTCAGATTATTAGATGGGGCTACCCACGTACTGTAGGTCCCGTCCCATGATGGTCTCCCATTCGTTCCGATAGCATATACAGGTACAATTAAGGTGGGGGCCATTCCAAGGTGGCATTGCATGATTGCATCAAATTCAAATAAAAGCTGTTCGTCTCTATTAGTAATGTCTCAAGGGCACACTCCAAAAAACAAAAACGACATTTGGGTGTTTTGGTCATTATGGGGAAGGAATAATAGTAGATGATTGTTTTGCTCTAGGTATACTTCCAATATGATTATTGTGACAAAAAGTATGCAGATGTAGAACATGTTGGAAGCGTATAGGTAGCATTAAGTTGGGAGCAGATATGCACTCTCATTGAAATTTGTATGGGCATAATTTGTTTTAGCTTTACTGTGTAACCAATGCAAATACATCAACAATTCCAAGATACCTGACGCCCAGCCCCAGGTAAGTCCATGCCAACAAAAGACGATAAAAAGTCAGATCATGATTCATGAAGCAATTCACGGGTTTTGCAGGGGATCCTGTATTCCTGTCTCGTTCATGAAAAGCTTTTCATTTCTGTGAGTTATTCCATAAATTCTCCAAAATTAATTAAGGCTATGTTTGGTTTAAAAAAAAATGTAGGGAAAGGAAGGGGTAGGCAAGATAATCTTTACAATCTTTGTATTGATTTCTTTATCTCTTCCTTCCTTTCCCTATTTTTTTTCTTCAAACCAAACATAGCCTAATTCTCTTCTCTAGTGAGAGAGAGAGAGGGATCGACATCTTGGTTGAGGAGGTCCAGGTCCAGGAGTTACTCCATTCTATGTTGATCTCTGTTGTGTTATTTTTTTTGAAACTAACGACCAAGTGTACAAAATTAGAGTGGATGATTAGCAATAAGAGCCACCACATTCAGTTCTTGGCGCTTGGTACAAATCTCAGCTACTTTTTAATTGAGATCAGACTTTTTTGGTTTTTGCGAAAAAGGAATCACTAACGCTGTGTTTGAGATCAGACTTTTTATTTTTAGTTTATTTTATTTGATTGCAGTATATATGAAGTAAATTAAAATATAAAATAGAATAAAGTAAAATTTAACAATAATTTGCATTTTTTACATTTGTACTCCCATACATTTATACTAGTGCAAATAAAGGAGTACAAATATAAATATGTAGATTGTAAAGCTATATATTTTATATTATTTTGTATGTATTTATATTCCTTCTAAAGCTCAATTTAGAAGAAGTATAAATACAAATGTATACAATGCAAATACATACAAAATAATATAAAATATAAGATTTTACACTCTGCACATTTATATTTATACTCCTTTCAAACTGAGCCGGATTATTTTGTATTTGCATTCTTTTGAAACCGAGACTAAATGGTTTATTTTGAATCGCTTAAGAAATAAAAAAAAAGGAAAAGCTATGACGGTGCTGAACATCTATGTGGATCAATAGACGATAGGAAATTAGGAACAACCTCTGATCATGAAGATTGTCAAGATGATCCATTGCATTAGATGGGCCCTACGGGAGTTGGTAGTTGGTGCTTTTCCGGGAATTAGTCCCAAATGTACAACTGTTTTACGCTCAGCATGAATGATAGTTAATAGTTAATACGAGGCGCGTAGTAGACACAAAATTTGCGGGCCGGGTTAGGTTGGGTTCAGGCTAATCCTAGTTCAATCCTAAGTTTTAAACCCCCAACCTTAATCCTAACCCAATTCGACCTTCAATCCAACCAATTCAACTCTAACTCTAACCCTAACCCTAATTAAATTCTTTCAATCCTAACCCAACCCAACTCAAGCGAAGTTAATTTCAGATTGGGAGGGGCTCAATCCAACCTTCTTCCCATCCCTTAAAATTTTATAGAATTTCTCGATTTTAGTTCTTAATTCAACTTTCAGTACATATATTAATCCTATGTTTCATTAATACTTGTTTCTTGACATTTTTTTTTTGTTCTTTTGGTACAAAATTCAGAAAAACAAGTGTTATGACTTACGATAGATCTTCTTGGGCGACAAACAATATAGAGGAGATGAAGAATAAAATTTTCAAAATACATAAATTAATGTTATTAAGGTTTGTCTTTCTGATTAGGATTAAATGAAGTGATTATTTTAAAAGAAATACATGATACTATGTGGTGGGGGCTATTCAAATATCATGCATCTAAACAAATCATTGTATGTTATATATCACATATAATATATATTTATATATGACATGTATTATAGAGTCGAGTTCGGTTTGCCTAAGGGGTCAAACCTAACCCAACCCAAAGTAAAGTCGGGTTCATGAATTTCAACCCTAACCCTAACCCAAACATCAACCCGGCTCAATCCAACCCAACATTTTCGGGTTGGGTTCAGGCCAATCCAGCCCAAGTTGCATCCTTACCACCTACCTATAATTATCTCTTCTTTTTCAGCTGCACGCGAGCTCTTCTCACCAATCTTCAAACCTTTTTGTCGAATGGGTCCTCTATGTCTGCCATAACATTGGGCTTGAGCCCAGCCCAACTTGCAACAGTTCAATACATCACGGTTGACATTGGATCCTACAATACACATCTCATGTCAACTTCTTTTCCTTCTTTCTTTCTTTCATATATATATATAGCGGTCCCATCTGATACATGGAATTGGTTTAAAATTTATTGTTCTATAGACTTATACAACCCGGGGGTAGGGAATGGAAATTTTCTCCATCCCCACCAAGTACTAGTCTTCCCCGATCAGGCGGGGATGGGATAGAGATTGCTTTACTGGGGATAGGGTGGGGATGGAATTAATAGAAATACCTGATTGGGGACGAGGAGTGAAGTCCACAACTCTCCACACCCTGCCCCAACCCTTATATATATTAAATATATAATATTATCTATGTTATTTATAATATTATTTATATTATATATATCAAAAAGTATTTAAATTATTATTTGTATTTTAATTTTTGATTTATTTCAAATAAAAACCTTTCTAAAACAAACTTTTAATTAAAAAAATCAGGGATTAGTTTGTCGAGGACCGGGGGATGCTGGCTAAAATTTTTGATAGGGATTAGTTTAAAACTTGAGGTTGGGATGAGGAGTATGATCCCCACCCCAAACCTGCCCATTGCCATTCCTACCCTAGGGGTCATCCCCTAAACCTATAACACCCCCCAACCCATTAATATAGTTCCACTAATTATGGTAATTATAAATGTAGTAGCCAATACTTACAGAAATTATTAAAATTTTCCAATTAATTATTTGAAAAATTGAAAGTTTTATAATTTAGGTTTCATTAAATTAACAAAATAACTAATTATTGCTAAAAAAGTATAGTAAATATAAAAATAAATTTATATTTATTGAAATTAATTTCCAACTAAAAAATTGTTGAAAATTTTAATTATTGTTTGATAATATTATTAAATATTAATAAATTGACCAAACTTACTGAAAATATCAATGACTACTTACTACTAAAAATACTAGTAGATTTTAATTATTAAATTTGTAGTTAGTAATATTTTAATTAATTATTAATTTTTAGAAATTAATTTTCAAAAAAAAAGTTGAAATTAAATTACCAGAATTAGTAGTTTCCATACAGTAATTCTTAGTAATTAAAATTTTCAATTTACCAAAATTACAAAAAAATATAGTTTAGGTGTTGATATTTACTAAATAATATTCAATAATATCAGTAATTATTGAAAATATAAAAAATATTTCACAAATTAATTTAACTAACCAAATTAATTTACCCACAGTTTTGGTTTTTAAATGGTTTATAATATAGATTAATAGGTGTTTTAGGAGGACTTTTAGATGGGAGAGATTGTTTAGGAGAAATTTTAGGAGGGGTTGAGCCGATTGGTAACATGAGAGAGAGAGAGAGAGAGAGAGAGAGAGAGAGAGAGAGAGATGCAAATGGATAGATAGATGACCATTTCAGACCTCAGTAGGGATGCAAATGGATCGGACAAGATTCAAATCTGGGTGTATCCAAATCCGATTCTACAGTATAAATAGTAGATCCAATCGAATCTTACAAACACTGATTTGAATTTGAATCCTTTAATAATGCCAGATATTCGAATATGATATGATTTGATTTAATTTCTGAAAAACTTAAAAAATATACTAGTTTATATAAAGAAAAATATGTAAGTATTTTCTTCAACTATTTCCATCATATATATACATGTGTTTTTTATAAAAAATTACAAAAAATGTAATATAAACATATATATATATATATATATATTAGCAGGTCCCGTGCGATGCATAGAATTGGACTTAAAACTTATTGTTCTATGGAGCTACACAACCCTGTGGTAGGGAATGGCAATTTTTTCCATCGAGTGAAATCCACACCCCACCCAACCCCGATTATATATATTAAATATATGTGTACATATATTATATTAAATATATAATATTATTTATGTTGTTTATAATATTTTTATATTATATCAAAATATATTGAAAATATTATTTGAATTTGAAATTTTCCTTTATTTTAAATAAATAACTTTATAAAGACAAATTTTTTAATTAAAAATTCAGGGATTTAGGTCCCCGATGGGGAAGCCCTCTCTGTCAAGGACTGGGGATGCAGACTAAAATTTTTGATAGGATTAATTTAAAACTCCAGGTTGAGATAATATGATCCCCGCCCTTAACCCACTCATTGCCATTCCTACCTTGGGGTCATCCGCTAAACCTATAAGGCTATAACACCCCCAAACCGGTGCATATAGTTCTATTAATTGTGGTAATTACAAATGTAGTGTCCAATACTTATGGAAATTATTAAAATTTTCCAATTATTTATTTGAAAAATTGTAAGTGTTATAATTTAAGTTTCACTAAATTAACAAAATCACTAACTATCGCTAAAAAAATTATAGTAAATATCAAAATTACTGAAAATATAAAAATAAGTTTACATTTATCGGAATTAATTTTCAACTAAAAATTATGAAATTTTTTAATTATTGTTTGATAATATCATTAAACATTAATAAATTAACCAAAATTACTCAAAATATCAATAACTACTTATTGATAAAATTTATTGATTATTTTTAATTATTAAACTTGTTTTTATAAATATTTTAGATTATTATTATTTTTTTAGTAATTATTGATTTCAATAATTAATTTTCAATAAAATTCTGAAATTAAATTACCAAAATCAGTAATTAAAATTTTCAATTTATCAAAATTACTAAAATTTATAGTTTAGGTGTTGATATTTACTAAATAATATTCAATAATATCAATAATTATTGAAAATGTAAAATATATTTCACAAATTAATTTACCCAAGTGTTTGGTTTTTAGATGGTTTATTATATAGATTAAGAGGTGTTTTAGGAGGAATTTTAGATGGGAGAGATTGTTTACGAGAAATTTTAGGAGGGGGTTGAGCCGATTGGTAACACGAGAGAGAGAGAGAGAGAGAGAGAGGAACTCTAGTGAAGAAGAAAGGGCATCCACGTGGAAATATAGATTAAGAGGTGTTTTAGGAAGGAGTTTAGGTGGGAGAGATAGTTTAAGAGAAATTTTAGGAAGGGGTTGGCTTAGCATGGTTTTTAAAAACAAACCGATGACCGAACCGGTTAGGGGTCCGGTTACCGGTTCGAACAGTTTGAACGGTTAACCAGTTGATTCAGCAGTTTGCTGACAAAAATCAACGGTTTTAGGGGAAAAAGCGGTTTTGGAGGAAAACGGAACCGATCAGTGACTGATTCTCGGTTTTTCCGGTCTAACCGTTCAATCCGTTCCGGTTTTGAAAACAGTGTGGCTAAGTGATTGAAAACATGAGAGAGAGATTTGGAGTGACATTCTAGTGTAGAAGAGAGGGCTGCCATGTGGCTACATGGAAGGACTAAGAAGGGGTAAGGGAGAAAGGAGAGAAGAGGGAAGGGAGAACGGGAGAAGGAAAGGGTTGTTGACATGGGACCTAATTGCTTTATAATATAGTATAAGTATATATATTGCCATTTGAAAGATTCTAGAGTCAACTAATCACTTCATATATAGCAAGGAGGCTGTTTATTTTGGACTGCATGATATTTGTTATTCCCATAGTCTGTTTAGTTCAAACAGGAATGGCAAATATTTCCACCATAGAGTGGAAATTGGAATCAGCTGAAAGGGGATTTCATTCCTCAAATGGGGGAATGACATTCCACCAGAAATGCAAATGAAATTCTAATTCCATCCAACTAAACAGTTGAAATCAGGCCCATTTCGATTCCTATTCCAGACCCATTCCCGCAAAAGCCTTCCTGTAGTGTTTTGACTTTGGATTATAATATTTTAAAAAATAAAACAATTTTTTGTTCAACTTTATTTTTCACAGCCATTAAAAGAATAAAAAACCTACCCAAATGGACCCTAACTAAAGACCAAGTCAAGTCTTTGTTGAATGGAATTCGTCTTTGGCAGAGAAGAGTGATAATTAATCGAAAAAAGATTTTATAATTTGATTATCACAATATTAAGGGTTACCTTAACATAAACTCTTCCATTGATATTGACTATTCAAGTGGTGGATTTTGACTAATAGCAGCCTAAGCTGCTGAGAATGTTTTTGGATATGACATGTTACCAACAGTGTGGGGTATATAAATGTAATTGCCCTCAACGACAATCAGGGGGAAGAAACTTTCATACTAAGGGCCCGTTTGGTTCATAATTGGAATTGAAATCTTCCTAAATTGGAACATAGTCTGTTTGGTTCAGACAGGAATGAGAATGAAAATTAAAATCAATAGGAATGGAATTTCATTCCTAATGGAGGGGTAAGGAATGACATTTCTCTCAAATGGGGGAATGCCATTTCAACAGGAATGAGAATGAAATTCTGATTCCACCCAACCAAACAATTAGAATCAGAATAACCCATTCCGATTCTGATTCCAGACCTCTATTCCTGCAAACCAAACAGACCATAAATCTCAACAGTCATTTAAGCTCAGCACATAAATACATACAAAATATAAAGTTTTACACTTTATATATTTACATTTGTAGACCATAAATCCCAATGCAGGGCTGAGGTGTACTATGAGATTGGTGTGAGGGATAAATCCAATTTATGTATTTATTTTAGAAACTGTAATTGATCCTCATATCAATATAATTTTTTTTAAAAGAATCAATATATTATTACTTGCAGACAAACACTGTAGTTTCCTATTACCCATCTTAATTACAAGTGCTTCTTTAAATGTTCTCATGGATTACATTAACCCACATAAACAAAACTGGGTACTATCTAAATGAAAATGAAAAAAAGGTAAAAACTAACATCCATCCAATTAGAATTTTTATTCAAATATTGTATGCTTTATAAAACATAATATCAAATCACTATAGGAAACAAGAAGCTCAAAAACATGCATCTTTCTGATTTCATTTTTGATTAAAAAAAAAACTCTACACAACCAAGTGCATGCTTTGAGTGATTTCATTATATAGTACATTTTTATTTTATTTTACAAAAATTAAGTCAGTGTATTAGCTAGGTGGCATTCAGCACTAAATCTAGACTCTTACATATCTAAACAGAAAAAAAAAAACGTTTTAAACCAATTTGAAGTTTGAACTATAACAAACAACTTTTTCTAATTTTTAGATACCTAGGGGTGGTCATGATCCGAGCTCTTCATGAGCTATTTGAGGTTAGCTCGACTCGGTTTCAATTGAGCTTCGAGCCGAGCTCGAGCCCAATTTATAGGTTCGTTTATTAATCAAGCCAAACTTCAAAAACTACATAATAATAATAATAATAATAATAATAATAATAATAATAATAATAATAATAATAATAATAATAATAATAAATAAATAAATAAATAATTATTACAATTCTTAATTTTTTAAATATCAAATAAAAAATATTTTTATATATAATTTTTTATTTTTATAAAACATTTTTCTCAAATCGAACTTGAGCTGAGCTGAACTCGAGCTTACGAGCATTTGACTCGAGGCGAGCTCGAATTCAAGAATCCTGTTTTGCCATCCCTTCTATATATCCAAATTTCTCAATAAAATCACATCATTAGATGTTCAGCTAGTTGCTCCAACTTTCGAAGAATGTCTGTTATACAGTTTTACCCATCTCAATATAGCACCATTTTTATATAATTAATCACCTATTAATTTTAATAATATATGTAACATATATAATATATAAAACATATTTATTATATAATATAATATTGTGTGGGGAGGTTATATGGGACTTCTATAGCCTATAGACTGCATTTGGATGATGTAAATCAAGAACCGATGTAAAATTTACGTCGGTTCACTTTTGTATGCGTTTGGTAAAAGAGTGTAATTATTATTGACATAAAACTACACTCCATTTCAGTTTTGCATGCATTTGGATTAAGTATAGTTTTACATCGATAATAGATGTAAAACATCATCACTTTTAAAGTTTTACATTGATAATTAATGTAAAAACTACATCAATTTTATCGATGTAAAACCTACATTTTTTACATCAATTTTCAAAATACAACGATCATTATATATACGATTCAGTATAAAACGTCATCAGTGTATTTTTATACTGAAGGCGTTTTACACCTCTTCCAAACACAGCCATAGGTCAATTTAATGTGACAAATTGTCCAATAACATCATTATTTATCCAAATGACATCAATGTCTGATAAGTTTAGAGGGAGGTCGGTTCTGATAAATTCTAAGAGTCAAAGGTGGTGTGTTGGGATGTCTAATCAAATGACGACCTCAACTCAGAAAGGCAAAATCTTTAGGGAGAAGGGATTAGTTCAACGTTATCTATGAAGACTACCTTAATTAATGAATTTAATTGTTTATTTAACCACATAATTTGTCCTAATACCTTGTCCAGAACTCTCTACTACTTCTATGTCAAGGTGGTCAATGACAACTGTTTCTCTTCTTTTGTGAATCTACTACTCATTTTGTAAGCATTTCAAAGAAATGATTTCTTTTTGCCTAATTTTGATAATTTTGATGAATTCTGTTATTAGTGATGGATGCCGGGCTCGGGCTGTTCTCTTTAGAATAGAATTAGCTAAATGTGATGGCAGTTTACATGTATCTACAATGAAATCATCGGGAGATGTTCTTAATACATGATAGGGATGTACTGTAGGGCATTATGGGGTGATTCCTTGTGGGGTGGAGATGTGAACTCATCTACAATCATTCAATCTCTCACTATAGGCCCCATATATTTTATGATTGGCATGGATTATTATCATTGGTTCTATCACGCACCAGTATATTAGACAGCCATCACGTTCAACTAATCTAAATTAATTCACTACATAGCCCTTGAGGTGCAGTGTGGACCTTAGGGCGATCAGGACGTTTACTTGATAGAATCTGTGAATCTGTGAAGCATCAGAACTTGTTACAAATTTTGTGTTTGTTTGGTTATACATCCTCTATGAGTCGCACTTTGGACTCATTGGCAGTATAAACTTTGCATCTAAGGCTCCATTAGTATGCAATGCAAATCTTAATCAGATAATAATTCTGCAGTTGGTTCAGTTTTGCATCTATTTGTTTTTAACCATGATTTGCACTCTTAGCTGATATAAAATTTGTATTTTTTGTTTCATTTTCACCATCTTATTCCTATATCAATTCTGCATCCTCTTGCTTCCTACCTCACTCTCACAAAAATAACCTTCCTCTTGTTTCCATCCTCTTTCATATAAGGTGAAGATCATATTATTTTGCTTCCTAATTTGTTTCTCACAAGTAAATAAGATTAAGTCAAATATGACGCAAAGTGGTTGATATTAATTTGCATACCTTCCTCCTATCTTAATTCTCTCTCACATCATGTGGGCACCATATCATTTTTTCCTCCTCACCTTACTCCTCCCAAATGAACAACCTTCACTCTGTCTCCGTTATTTTTCATACAAAGTGGGTATCATATCATTTTACTTTTCACAGACAAACAAGACAATGTCAAATGTAAAGCAAAACTAAACCAGAATTTTATTCCCCTGCATTCAGTCAGAATTGTAACCGGAATCAGAATTGAAATGGTCTTTTCTCTCCACTTGTTTGGTTCAGACTGAAATTGGAATCTGAATCAGAGTTGACTGCAGTGGATTCTCATTCCATCAGGAATGGGAATGGTATTCTGATTTCACCCAACCAAATAGTTGAAATCGGAATGAACCATTCTGATTCCAATTCCAAGCCCCTATTCCCGCAAACCAAATGGACCCTTAAATTTACAATAGAGAGAGGGGGAATAAGAGTTTAATTATCAAAGAAGGGGTTTAGCAAATAATCTCACCCACCTCGAATAAATTTACTGTCCTTTTGTATTTATTTCAGATATAGAAATTAGACTCAGTTTGGAAGGAGTATTTTTTTTTTAATTATTTGAAGGGCTACACAGCCGCCGGGGGGGGGGGGGTAGATTAGGTGCCGAGTTGGGCAGGTTAGGTGCTGAACTGACTGGGCCGAGCTGCCTATTAGGTGCCGAGTTGGGGGCAGATTAGGTGGCGAGCTGACCAGGCCGAGCTGGATTGATTGTTGAGCTTCATAATTCTTTAGAGACCTGCAAGGAATCAATGTCAGAGGACTCGAGGTGGCTAACCCAACGAGGTCGCTCCGATGCTTAAGTCAGTACTCTCATAGTAGACTGCGAGCTAAAACTCATAAAGTATGAGAGCTAAAATATGCTTACTTGCCCCCCTCCATGCCATTGGGGTTGGTGCCTTTATATAGGCATTGTCTGGCGTGGGCTTCACGCACTGTATCTGAGATTTCTGAGAGGTCGCCTAAGTGGTCCGAGATTCCCGGTGGCAACCGCCATGCACGTTGACCATCCTCCAGAATGTTCGATATGTGGGCCAGCTTCCAAGGATCGTGGGAGTGTTGGGATATGTGTGTCGAATTTGTCGGTGAGCACGTCTCGCAGGTCGCCAGGTCGGCTCCTGTGCCAGTTCGGCGCCTGTGCCAGGTCACCAGCTGGGACACCATCATCTTGGCTAAGACAAGTTGTTGCCTAAGTGGTTCCGAATGTCACCTTCTTGTTCCGAGATGCCATGTATCACAATGTCATTGGAGGGCCAAATCCGCCCTCATCAGTAGGGAAAAAAAGGAAAATATAAAGAAAGCTATACAAGGTTTGTAAATGTTTCCTTACCTTTCCTTTCCCTAGTTTTTCCTTCAAATCAAACATATAATCTTGTTTTAATGGCTAAAGAAAAAGGAACTCCCAACCACTACTTTTTTTTGGTTAAATCCCAAACACTAAATAACCATGCCATATTCTACCTTCTTTTTCAAAAAAACTAAAAAAGAAAAAAGAAAGATAAGATCCATTTCTTCCTACTGCAACTCTGCAAGTGCATGGCTTAATTTACATACATCACAGATGTCTTAATCAAGGCTGTCCGCATTTTTAGATTCAGATAGAACCAGACGATTGGATCGTTCAGATAGGGAATGACAGCCAAAACAGTTCTTAGGATGCCGATGTTACAATTCCAGCATATCACCCTCACTGTAAATATGATGCTTCAAATTAAAATGAGGCTTGTCATAAGGTGGGCTGTGTAACACTAACATTATGGGTGGGTGTAGGTGCTTTCAGCCTCTGATTTTAAAAGACTGATTCGGAAATGAAATCGTTTTGACCATTGGTTCTCAGGTCAAATAGTCCGACTGTTCAATCCGAACCCCAATCAGACGGTTTTGGGTAAAGGTGTAAATCGCCCGTGGCCCGGCCCGGCCCGCCATGAAGGCCCACAGGCCGTGCCAGGCCTGGCACGGAGGTCTGTGCCGTGTTGAGCTGGGGTTCGAGGCCCACGGGCCGGCATGGCATGGCAGGACAGCTCGTGTTGTGCCGCTTGTGGTCCGTGTGCCGGCACGACTCATATATATATTATATATACTTATATATATTTTATAATATTTTATAAATTATAATTATATAATGATATATAATATATAATATATTAATAAAAATAAATATTTTTTTAATTTTATTATACTAATTTATTTAATTATTGCATATATAAACAATTTTATACATAAAATTCATATAAAACTAAAATTTTAAGTTTTTTGTCAATTTTTTTTAAATAAATAGCTTTGGCCCAATGCACGGCCCGACCTGGCCCAAAGCTCGGCCTACGGGCCAACCTGACCGACCCCCAAATTTTTCACCTGTGAGGGTGGCATGGCCCACTTTACACCTCTAGTTTTGGGGGTTCAAAACTTGACCCAGATCCATGAATGGCTCTTGGGTCAACCAGTCCCATCATCTGGTCTAGTCAGTTTTCAACACCATGGTTCTTAGAGTTGAAAATCAATGTTTAAAAAACCGACCTAGAATTGAAACCGTTCTGACCACCAGTTTTTGGGTCTGGTTTGATTAGATGTCCCGTTCTGACAAAAATAGAAAATAAAAATGGCCAAAAACCATTGAATAGGTTGATTGAGTCAACGGTTTGACTGTCCGATTTGAATGGATGGCCTGTTCTGACAAAAAAATTTAAAAATAATTAAAATAAAATAGGCAAAAACTATTAAATGGATAGAATGAGTCGACGGTTTAGCTGCCCAGATCAATAATTCGTTAATCAATTCAATAATTTTTTATTATAAACTAAATTTAAGATAAAACAGAATTAGTTGTCTGAACAGTTCTTGGACCTAATTAGTCAAACTATCTGGATCAATGACAGCTCAAAAACATTGTTGAAAACAATTGAGTTTTTCAATTTATATATTCATGTCACTCATCAATCTAGCCGAATTGCCCTCCCAAACTTAGGTGAGATTCAATCAAAAGTGTCCTCTACAATCAACTACAGTCCTTACGAGCAGGGTAGACGGCACCGTTGTATAAAGTATAATGTCAAATCCGTTGCAAAGTTCAAACCTAACCATATAACGAAGAAACAATAGGAAAAGATAGAAACGTGTGACTGCAGAAGTAGGTTATGTAAAAAAAGAAACCTAATAATTCATTGGATCAAATTTATCCTGAACACTATCATAAAAGGTGTAGAATTTTATGAAATTAGGGGGTGCAATTTGGGCGGCCCCAACCCAAAGCCTGACCTGATTCAATCCAAGTTTTTGCACAAGTTGTTAGAAGTTGGATTTAGTTTTAGGGGCCTGACTTAAACTTGCGTTGTGGCCTCGGGTACAGGTGTCAATTGGATTGGATTTGGTTCAATTCGATCCAGTCCAATGTGAGTCCATTGCAAATGGACCAGGTCTAATCTAATCCAGTGTTTAGACCATTTTGGATTGATTTAATTCAATGTCTGGACTGTCCAATCTGTTCAAATTTATTATAATTTAGATTAATTCCAACCCAAATTTGATTCATTGACACCTATATTCTTATTTTCTATCAATGGACCAGATATTAGCTCTATCCAATATAAATTCTTTATGATGGACAAGGTCCAATCCAATCCAATAAATACTTTGGACCATTAAGTCTGGACTGGTCCAATTCAGTATGTCTTGTTGGTCCGTCCAATCCGTCCAAATTGATTTTGGTTTGGATGGGGTCCAACCCAAAACCGGTTTCATTGACACCCTTAGCGTGCCTCGGGTGGTCCAAGCCTAATTCTAGCCCGCCTGAGCAAATGCCTGTATAATCATATATCCATTATATAAAATATCTTTTTTCTAACTATATATACATGTATATATGTACAAAATATGTATTTATACATTTATAAAAAAATTATATATAAAAATATATACATAAATTCTTTGAAACCTGACTAACCCGCCTCAGTTCAGCCCAACCCAACCTATATAAGCCTAAGCCCAATCTGAATTGTGTTGGGTTAATATTGGATTGGGCCAGACCCGAACCCAAGGTCTGGATTGACCTTCAGCCCAACTCGCCGCTCGAAAACAACTATTTATAATTTTATATATTCTCTTGTTTCTTTGCCTTTTAGTTCAATAATGTAGAATTGCAAACTTTTCGCCGCAAGGTCGTAGGTACGGCGATTGGAATTTGTGGCACCGCACCTGATGAGGGTAGAGTTGATCTGCAGTAAAATTGTGACACATGGCAACCTAAGTAGATTTTAATAAGCACCTTGGAATTCTCGGCATCATCCTAGTGTGAGGCACCTCGGAAATGACTGAGAAAAGCCAAGTAAAGTAACACATCCCACCGAGACGAGCTGGCACTAGGGGAAATACACCAGAGCTGAATCACGTGTACATAGCAACAACCACCTGGCGATGCAGTCATCCCATTTGCGCACTTTGTTAGACGTTGGATCCCATGCTTCCTCCACGTACAACTGAACGTGGTATGCAAGAATCCAACAGGTGTCTCAGTCGCCTTCGCCTCCACGTACAGCTTGGCCAGTACTGACTTGAATGTTGGAGTCTCAAGCCCAGAATATCACCCCAGCTCTCTGACATATTCTTCCCTACTCCCATCCACGCCGAGCTCCTACTATCCGAGTATTGGGAGATTTTGATCGTCATCAATACCCCATTCCAATTTCCATGAAATATGTTGTTGATACCTATCGGTGCAATATAGGGGACGCTTGGTTCTGTTGCCGTTTTTCAAATAAGCGACACCACATCGGATCCAGCTTGATGTGAGCGTTTTTTGAGTGAAATAATTGTTTAAATTAAATTCATTTTCAATTAAATGGAAATTGATGAAGATCAAAAGTCGTAACATGCACTCAGGAGCAGCTTGGTGGAAAGCAGAGTACCTTGTTCAAGGAAAGAAGTTAAGAGGGCCCGGGGTGATATCTTGGCTTGTAACTCAAACGAGCAAGTCAGTAGTTGGCCGAGCTGTCCGAGGTGTGTTAAGTAGCAGCAAATGCAATAAAAATAGTGTGTTATGAATGCAAAACTAGCCTTTATATAGGTTGGGGATGCTTGTGCCAAGAGATACGTGTTGGAGAGGTGAAAGGCACTTGGTGGGTGATAAGGGCAGAACACCTAGAGATGAAGTGGGACATGTTCAAACACCATGTTATCCATGCATGGAGGAAGCCTAGGACCCACTAGCTAAAAAGATGGGCAGGTGGTTGTTTTCGCATGCATGTGGTGGATCTCGAGTGTGTTTTTACTAGAGTATCTCATCTCAGTGAGGTGTGTTTTCTTATTGCCCTTCGCCATTGTTGACTTGGTAGCTCAGGCAAAGTGAGTGCTAGGTTGTCTGAGGTGAGCGTTTGAAGAATTTCGAAGTCTCCCAAGATCCCCCTCTCCATATTTCTTATCATGTATATATACAAGTCTTTCTAAAATCCCTCCTTGGTCTCTCGCGAGCCTTATCGCCTTATCTTCGTCCAATACTCCCCCTCAAGGTGGTGCATGAGGATTGCGAATGCCCAACTTGGGAAGGAAATAATCAAACTGTTTTTGTCTGAGAGTCTTTGTGAAAATGTCGGCAACTTGTTCACCGATACGTATATAGGAAGGCGCAATGGTGTCGGCTCGCAGCTCATTGCAAATGAAATGACAATCAACTTCAATATGTTTGGTTCGCTCATGGAAGACAGGGTTTGTAGCAATGTGCAGAGCAGCTTGATTGTCACAAAACAAGCGTATAAGTTGAGGATGAGATACACCCAAAGATGACAATAGACCTTTTAGCCACTTCAACTCACAATTGGTAGTAGCCATTGACCGGTATTCAGCATTGACAGAGGAACGAGAGACAGTATGTTGTTTCTTAGTCTTCCAGGAGATGGGGGAACGTTCGAACATGACAAAATACCCAGTAAGAGAGTGACGAGTTAGAGGACAATTTGCCCAGTCGGAATCACAATAGGCATACAATTGCAGATCACTATCAAAGCGCAAAAATATTCCTTGACCAGGACGTCCTTTCAAATAACGAACCACACGTAATGCCGCATCCCAATGATCAACACGAGGGCACTGCATAAATTGAGTCAGGACATGGATGCAATAACTGAGCTCCAGCCATGTAATGGTTAAATAAATCAAACGGCCCACAAGACGCCGATATCGTTCGAGGTCATCCAGGAGTGCTCCGTCAGCAAGGGCAAGTTTATGATTCAGAGTAATAGGAAGGTGAGCAGGTTTGGATACCAATAAGCCAACTTCTGTAATAATATCAAGTGCATATTTCCTTTGGCAAAGAAATATCCCCGATGATCCGCGAGTCACTTTGATGCCCAAAAAATATTTAAGAACACCCAAGTCCTTCATGCGAAAACACCGGTTCATATATTGTTTAAATATGACTTCAAGGATTTTGAGTGTTCTACCTAGGGGTGTTCACGGGTCGGGTTAGGTCGGTTTAGTGGGATTTTCCCAACCGACCCGACCTGGTCGGGTTACCTAAGGTGGGAACCGAAACCGACCCACTGATAAGCCAAACCGACCTGGTCGGTTTGAGTCGGGTTGGGTCGGTTTGGGTCGGTTTCGGTTTTGCCCCTGTACAAAGCCGAATAAAACTGAAATATGTATTTTAAAATATATATATATATACAAATAAAATATATTAGAAATTTGGAATATATATTTTCTGGAAATATATATCTCATATATTTCAGAATATATATTTTTTTAGATATAAATTTTTTTCAGATATTTCAGTTTTTATGTAAAACTGAAATATCTTTATTTAATAGTTTTAAATATAAAATATATTTAAATTAAAACCGAAATATATACTTAAAATTTTAAATAGATTAGGTTTTTCATACAAAACTGAAGTTTTTTGTGCAAATATATCATCATTAACTGGATTTTTTTCAAAGCTTAAACTTAAACAAAACACAAATAAAATATATCAACTTGTAACATGCATTAAATAAATAAATAAATAAATAAATACTAACCTTTGAATGACTGAAGTTGAGACTTTGAGAATGAGACTTGAGCAGTTGAGCTTGAGGGAATGAGAGGGGCGGACCAACCAAGTTAGAGAATAGAAGATTTTAAGAAAAGACAAAAGTGGTCAATAAAATAAAAAATTAGAAACCTTCTAAATTCTAATCTAGGTAAAAAAACTAAAAAATGACACCTAATTGAATTCTAATTGTAATTGCCTAATGGGCCTTCTAGAGTTCTAGTTCTAGTAGAAGTCTAGAAGTAGAAGACTAGTAGGAATTAGGAAACTACTCAAACTAGGAAGTAGGAACTACCAAACTAGTAGATCTCTAGGTCGGTTCGGGTCGGGTTGGGCATTCTTATGAACAACCCTAGTTCTAAGAACTGAACGTGGTTGGGTCTGTCCGACTCGATATATCGGTTTTTGTATGTGCCCAACTCGAAACCGACCGGTACGGATGAAAATTCGGCCGACTCGGGTTGGGCCTGTCCGGGTTGATCGGTTTGGTCGGGTTGGGCATTCTTATGAATAGCCCTAGTTCTACCAACTTCACTTTTTTCAGCCAGTAAATAAATCCAAACTGCTCGAGAATAATCATCAACAATTGTCAGAAAATACACCACACCACAAGATGCAGGTACTTTATAAGCACCCCATAAGTCACAATGAATTAATGCAAAACAATCAGTCACCTTATTGCTGCTTTGAATAAAAACATCTCTAGTTTGTTTTGCCTTAAAACAAACATCACATGTTTTGTTCTTACTATTACTGATATTAAGAAGTAAGCTAACCGTTTGATAAGAAGGGTGTCCCAATCTCCGATGCCACAAATCGCATAACCCAATTCCATCTATCTTGTAAGATCGAACCGGCGCCACACCCTTGAAGACATAGACCCCATCAAACTGTTCACCCGTACCTATCAGAGTCCTCGAGATGCAGTCCAGTATCACACACAACTTATTAGTAAACGTCACAATATAATTTGTGTCACGAAGTAACCGACCTATTGACAATAAATTACAATTGAGTTTTGGGACATATAATACATGCAACAATTTAAAATTATTTCCAAGTTCAATGGTGCCTTCTTTCATGGCTTCAGTGTGCGCACCGTTGGGTAACCTAACAGGACAAGGTGCAACATCATAGGTTTCGGCGAGCACATTTAAATTCCCTGTCATGTGATGTGACGCCCCAGAGTCAACAATCCATTTAGTAGAGTAATTCTTAGCAGAGAGTTTTTCATTAGTCCTGGTTTTGTAAGCATTAAGCATGTTTACAAGAGTCTGCCATTGCTCGTCATTAAGCCCGTTCAGTCTAGTCCTGTCTCTGTCAGTCACGGCTGCATTAGCAGCCACCTCACGCCCTACCGATGTCTGAGTAGCATGAGTTTTTGCTGAACCTCGGTCAAGTCCGCCAGAGGGTCCATCCCCTTTTCCTTGACCTGCCCCATGCCCGGTCGACGTACCGCGGGGTCTGTCTCCCCACCATTCAGACTTACTCGAGCTCTCACCGTTCCTTTCGTTGTTGGTAGCCATGGAACCGATCAACAAGATTCGTCCGAGCTGATTGATTATTGTAAGTAACACGTCGAGCTTGATTCTAAGAGGTAGATGGACGATCCTGACGAGACTCACGAAGAAATCAGAACAAGTGAGCCCGCTGATTCCGAGCTCTTGCCTGGTTTCCTCCGATCCTGCAATGCCGAGCAAGAACCAGCGGAAGGACCGAGAAACAAAGGTTAAAGTCTGTTCACATTCGTGCTCGTCGTGGCCAAGAAACTGATAGCTGGTCGGTGCCCTCGAACGGTGCCGCAAACCGATAATCGTTGGAATACAAGGTGGGTGCATAGGAGGCGGGATCGATCTCGTGACGACCTGCGATATCAAGTACTGTACAGAAGATGCGTTCTTCTCAATGAAAGAGGTTGATTTGGCGATCACGGCTGATCTCGGGACGTTTTAGAGGCTGCCGGGAATCGCCAAATATGGAAACGCGGTTGAGTTGGCCCTTACCGGTGGGAGGCTGCCGGGAATCGTCAAAGAGCATGGATCTGGTCTCTACAGTTTTTTGTTCCAAGACGAAGATGGCGTCTTCTGGGTCGGAAAATTCAGAAACTCTAAAATAATCTGCAGCAATGGCGTCTTCTGGGTTGGCGAATTTGGATCTGGCACGTCAACCCTCTATATATTCGCGAACTGTTCCTGAACGGAAGTAGCAATGGTGAAGGTCAAGCGAATGGTACTGCAGGGATAGTTCAATTCTTGGCTTCAATAGTTAAGAATGGCAGCTCTACGCCAGTGGAGGATGCGGTGGAGGATGTAGTACTCCAGTTCACAACTGATAGTTTGAGAATGAAAGTAATAGAAAAATAGCAAAAATGTATGATAGAAAGGAGA
Source organism: Nelumbo nucifera (assembly GCF_055504915.1). Classification (NCBI taxonomy): domain Eukaryota; kingdom Viridiplantae; phylum Streptophyta; class Magnoliopsida; order Proteales; family Nelumbonaceae; genus Nelumbo; species Nelumbo nucifera. The sequence continues at coordinate 66,838,177 of NC_142649.1, forward strand.
GAAAGGAACTTAGTAGTTTGAGAGAAAAAAATTAGTAGATATATTCTGTCGTTTCTCTCAGATGTTACGAACCAGTACAGGAGGGAGGTATTTATAATAGATAGAGTCGGTTGAAGGTGAACCGACTTACATTGGAAGAAGACTGACATTAACTTACCTTGGGAGAAGAATCGACTAACATTGGAACTAACTTACTTTGGAAGATGTAACGACTCACATTGGAAAGAAACTAGCACTGGAAGTGAGCTTGACTTCACTGTTCTTCGATAGAGCTGATTTAATCCTTCTGAAAATGTGTAGCAACATTTAATACTCCTCCTTGGTGCACTTTTCAGCAACTCCAATCATGTCACGTAACAATTCAAACTTGCCTCTTGGTAGTGCCTTTGGGAATATGTCTGCTAATTGTTCTTCAGTTTTACAATCTTTGAGTTATATTTCTTTGTTTCCTTCAGCTTCTCTGATAAAGTGATACTTGATGCCAATATGTTTGGTTCTGTTGTGAAATATGGGATTCCTTGCCATTGCAATAGCTGATTTGCTATCGCAATAGATTTCAGTAGCACCAACTTGTGGTTCTCCCATGTCATCAAATATCCTTTTGAGCCATATAGCTTGGCTTGTTGTTATTGATGCTGCAATATATTCTGCTTCAGCTGATGATTGGGTGACTGTTGCTTGCTTCTTTGAAGCCCATGAAAATATCCTTGATCCAATTGTGAAAGCATAACCAGATGTACTTTTCATGTCATCTACTGAACATGCCTAGTCACTGTCTGTGTAGCCAATGAGCTTAGAGTCATGTGTGACTCTGTACCAAATTCCATAGTTCTTTGTACCTTGCAAATACCTTACTATTCTTTTAGCTGCTCCATGGTGGACTTGACTTGGATTCTGCATGAATCTTAATAGTAGACTAACTGCATACACGATGTCTGGTCTTGTAGCAGTTAAATAGAGGAGACTTCCAATCATACTCTGAAATTGTGATTCATTTGCCTTTGGTGAGTCATATTCCTTTTTGAATGCTTTAGTGTTCTCTAATGGAGTGGAGACTGTTTTGCATCCCTCCATTTTGAATATCTTCAAAAGAGTTTCTGTATACTTCTTTTGTGAGATGAAGGTCCCTTCTTCTTCTTGAGTTATTTCAATTCCAAGAAAGTAATGCATTAGGCCCAAGTCGGTCATCTCAAAAGTCTTCATCATGTCTTCTTTAAACTTCTTGACCATTTTCTCATTATTTCCAGAATAAATGAGATCATCGATATATAGAGAAACAATGAGAGTGTCATTTGTACCTTAAGTCTTGATGTAGAGTGTTGGCTCACTATAGCTCCTCCTGAATCCTTGCTCCAAGAAGTAATTGTCGATTCTGCTGTACCAAGCTCGTGGAGCTTATTTTAAGCCATATAATGCCTTCTTTAATCTGAGAACTTTGTCTTCTTGTCCTTGCACCACGAACCCTTGAGGCTGCTCCACATAGATTTCCTCCTTAAGATAGCCATTGAGGAATGCTGATTTCACATCTAGTTGAAAAGTTTTCCATTTCTTCTGTGCAGCTAGTGCTATCAAAGCCCTGATTGTGTCAAGGTGAGCAACTGGAGCAAATGTTTCATTGTAGTCGATACCATATTGTTGTGAGTATCCTTTGGCAACTAGCCTTACTTTAAGCTTCTGGATTGAGCCATATGAGTTAAGATTTGTCTTGTAGACCCACTTAACACCAATAGTGTCTTTGTATTGTGGACGATCCACAAGCTCCCAAGTCTCATTTTTTTCAATCATTTTTATCACTTCATTCATAGCTTTTCTCCATTTTTCTTCCTTAAAGGCTTCTTCAAATCTTTCTGGTTTATGATCATCAAGTTGCATGTTTCATATATTTCTGTTAAGGATTTAGTTCTTCTTGGTGGTGAGTCCGGAGTAGACTGTGAAGCTTGTTCTGGTTCTGATTGTGTTGGCGAAGTGGTTTGACCATGATCCTTTTCAATTCCTTGACTTGGTAATAGGGGCAAGTTGATAGTCTTCCTTTCAACTTATTTTGTCTCCCAATTGTATGCAGCATCCACGTGTGTGTAGCATATGCACCCAAAAACTCTAAGATGCTTTGCTGATGGCTTTTGCCCACTCCAAGCTTCAATTGGTGTCCTATCTTGCATAGCTTTAGTTGGACATCTGTTGAGCAGATAGTAAGCAATGCTTACTGCCTCTGTCCAAAAAAATTTGGGAATACCCTTTTCCATGAGCATGGCTATTGCTGTCTCCATAACTGTTCTGTTTTTTCTTTCAGATACTCCATTTTGTTCTGGAGTGTACCCGACTTTGAGTTGATGCTCCATGCCTTCATCTTCACAGAACTTGTTGAATTCATTAGAAGTTTATTCTTTGCCTCTATCACTTCTTATGGTCTTGATGTTGTGACCACTTTGTTTCTCGACACGGCCTTTGAATTTTTTAAAAACATAAAAAACCTGCGATTTTTCTCGCAAGAAATAAATCCATGTCATTCTAGTATAATCATCAATGAAGAAAATGAAATACCTGTTTTGATTATTTGATGGAGTACGCATTGGACCACAAACATCTGTATGAATTAACTCTAGTGCCTCTTTGGCTCTCCAAGCCTTGCCGGATGGGAAGGGTTGTCGATGTTGTTTTCCGAGCATACACCCTTCACAAACATTGTTGAACTCCTTGACAGCTGGTAGGTCACACATCATGTTCTTCTGCTGAAGAATCTTTAATCCATGCAAATTAAAGTGTCCGAATCTTCTATGCCATAGCCACGACTCGTCCACCTGTGCTTGCATTCCTATATAACTTGCATCTCTCCATTGAATGGGAAAACATCTATTTTCTATCATTTTTGTTTTTGCAATTTCAAGGGACTTGTCTTGCTTGTCATAGATTGTGCAAGAGTTTCCCTCAAAATGTAAAGAGTAACTTTTTTCAATCATTTGGCCCACACTGAGTAGATTTTGATCAATGTTGGGAACCAAAAGTACATCCTTTATGTATTTCTTGCCTTGTTTGGTGTCAACAATAATGGTGCATTTGCTGGTTGCTTCCATGAAGTCACCATTACCAATTTTGACTTTTGTCTTGATTTTATCAAGACTATGAAAGATGCTTTCATTTTTAGTCATGTGGTTACTGCATCCACTGTCAAGATACCAATTATCCTTTTTTTCTTCTATTGCAGAATGATTTCTCATGAATGGGCACCTACAGGAGTTGTGCTTGTTTCTTGGCTCTCTCCTCTATCTTCTAAAGATCCTCACCTAGAGTTTGAGTTGTGTCTTTATTTGTAGAGAAAAGAGGAGAACATGTATGAATCTCACCCAATTAGAGAATCTGGGCTTAAAGAGAGCTTTTCATGCAAAAGGTTAGATATTTTTAAAGAAAAATATGTTCAATTAATTTTTCCTTTTTGGTGAAATTGTAAAAGGATTTCCTTTAATTTGGGGTTGATTTTCACGTGTTTTTTGCATCCAATGGGGTTTTGGGGTGTGCCTAACGTTGTAGTCTTGTATTTGGAGTTGTCAATGGCATAAAATGTAAATTTGACATGCCTATAAATGTTACTTTGTCTTTTCTTAACTTTAAATGTGAGTATCATTGGGTTTTGGGGCTTTTTAAGTCTGTTAGGATCAATTTCACTGGTCCAGGTGTTTAAACAGGTCAAGCATGGGTCTGACATCACCCATCACCCTTTTGAGGTTTTAGGTTGGAACAAATGAAGTGGCGATTTAATCTAACACATCGAAATGGGATCTTTCTACTTTAATAGTCAAACGGGTGAATTAGGTCATGAAATTTGGCGTACATGGGTTTTTGCGGTCTTTCAACAAGGTGGCTTGGTATGATCTGTTAAATGAAACTTGGGTGATGGAGATCTGCAGATGGTATGCTCTAATCAACAAGAGGTTTAGATCAAAAGATTTGATTTTAGTCAAGGTTTTTGGCTTATGGCTCACCAACCAATTAGAAGGTCCAAAATGGAATCTTGCTTGCTTTGGGAGGAAATGGAGGATTTAAGGATGATTCTGATGGGTAGTTTATTTTGAGGATTTTGGGTTTGGGATATGACTTTTTTGTGTGGTTTAATCATAACATTAAATTGGAAGCTTTGTTAATTGGACGATTAAATAAGGGAATTTTGAGTTGAAATTTGGCGTGTGGGCATAGGTTGAAATGAGGAATTGGGTGGATGGTTCAAATCTAAGAAGGAATTGGTTGATCTAACTCTATTCATTTAGGACCATTGTAGATTTGAGGTGAGATTTGGGGGGGTTAAATGTCTCTTAGGATCCTTGGGGCAATGAATGTTTTGGATTTGATTTTGTAGAGTCAAGGTTTGAATGTTATATAGATCGGGACTGCCAAAGAGAAAATTGGTATATCTTTAGCGTGTGGTCATAAAATTCAATGTATAAATGTGGAGTTTCATGTAAAAGGGGATTTTGATAGGTGTCAAGTTGGTTTTTTTTTTTTTTTCAAAATAGAAGGGTTTAAGGTGGTAGGGTGAAGGGATCAAGCAAAAATTAAGTACTAACGTAGAGCACCTAGAGATAAAGTGGGACACATTTAAGTGATTCATATGCCACGTTATCCATGCGTGGGGGAAGTCCAGGGCCCACTAGCTGATAGGATAGGCAAGTGTGAGAACAACGCTACTAGGTGGTCCTTTCCGCATACACATAGTGGAGATTCGGTGTTCTTCTGTTAGAGTAACTCATTTCGATGAGGTGTGTTTTCTTACTCATGCAGGTCATCAACTTGCAAATCGAGCCATGCTTCACCACTGCCGACTTGGTAACTTAGACAGAGTGGGTGCTTGGTTGCCAAATGTGAGCGTTGATTATCTGTGGTGGGGATGTGACTATTGGAGCTGGCACGTGTCTTAATTTTATTAAAGGCCTACTTTTACCCTCATCATAAAGAAAGGAAACAAGTTCGGCTTCAGTCAGGGCAAAGCCCGTTCGAGAAGCCTTTATTGCCTTGCATTGAGAATATCTCCATAATTGTGTGCTTTATTTCACGGGGAGATATTCCCAATGCAAGGTTGCAAAAGGCTGTTAGAACGGTGTGGGCACAGTTTTGTCCTGATAGAAGCCAATCTCAAAAGAAACATAAATGCCTCAAAAATCACGTTTTGCTCGATATAGGAAACGCCAATTTTGTTATATGATTATGGATTAACATGTATTGTGGATGGTCCAAAATGAATAGTTCTTGATTGCAAGACAAGCTGCAATGTTTTAATTGAATAACTAGATACTTAGAAAACCAAGTTGCCATTAGCCATGTCTGATAACTTATGGTAGGAAGACTTTGGCAGAACTCAAGCCTCTTAGAAAAAGAGTAAGGATCAAACAAAATACATGCAATTAGCAATTATCAAGGAACAAAGGGGCTAGGCATATATGGAGATGAGCACTGAAATGAGACAATCACTTTCCCTAGTCATTACTTGGCTGACTCAATCTAACTATTTTGAGCTCAATGGTGATTGATGACATAATTTTGGTAGTTATAATTAGTAAGGGCTAATAAGGATTAATGTATCATATGAGTATTAGAGTATATCTAGTTGTTATACTGCTACACTCATGTACATCTAGGACTCCGTCCATAGGATAACAATTATCCTTAGGAGTTAGGATAATTGTTATCGTACTGAGATGAGAACTTGTTTGTTATCTCTTTGTTGTTATCAAGGACTCTATCTTAGTAGCACATCCTCCATTATAAATACATGCAAGGGCAATGGCCAATTTATTGTGCCAAATACTTCTTGTTTTCTCTTCTATTTAACTTGGTATCAGAGCATTGCCGATCCCACGGCTTCCAGTAGCTTCAGTTCTGCCTCCTAGCAATTGTTAGGTGTGTCAACTTCCAACAGTATGGCTGGTTCAAATTCGGTTCCCCATTGTGGGATCCATTATCTCCCTATCAAGCTCACCAACGACAACTATCTGCTTTGGAAGGCGTAGCTGCTACCAGTTCTCAACACTAATCGTTTAATGGGGTACGTAGATCGTTCTATTGTTGCACCTCCTCAGTATATACCAGATCCGACCGACGGAGGCCGGATGATTCTCAATCCAACACACATCAAATGGTTTGAGAAAGATCAACTGGTTCTCTCCTGGATCATTGCGCCACTCACGGAGAACGTGTTCGCCCAAGTTGTAGGACATCGCTTATTCCGTGACGTTTGGAATGCTTTAGCCAAATCTTTTAAAAATCACTCACGATCCAGGTTAATGCAGTACAAAAGGCAGCTTTAGAGTCTCGAAAAAGGAGTTATGTCTATTTCCGAATATGTCAAAAAAGCTAAATCAATAGCTAATAGCCTTGCAGTTGTCGCTGAACTAATAAAAATGAGTGATTTAATTCTATACATATTAGCTGGATTAGGGTCAGAGTATGAATTTATTGTTACTGCTATCACTAATAGGTCCAACATAGAGGACCTCGATATTGATGATATTTTAGGCATTCTTCTTGGCCATGAAGGCTGGCTAGAGCAGAATGCTACCACAGTTGATTCACCCCCTACAGCTAATGTGACCAATTTTAAAAATAAAAATTAGAATAATACTCAATACTCTCCTTCTGGGAATACCCGCAGAAGAGGCAGGAGGCGTGGTTCTTTAGATAACCACCCAAATAATGGTGGCAGAGGGCGTGGTAATACAAGTGTTTGTCAGCTATGCAATAAATCGGGACATGGTGTGATCAAAGGTTGCTGGCGGTGTGATCTCAATTTCAAGAACGAAGAAGCAGAACCAGCAACCTACAACAACAATACTACTCCTTCGTCTCAATCTTCCTTCGATCCAACCTCATACCCGGATAGTAGCATAACAAATCACATGACGCCAGATGTCGACAATCTGCAAACTCGGTCTGAATATGGTGGGTCGGATCAAGTCAAAGTTGGTAACGGTTCAGGTTTGGAAATCAAGAATGTTGGTTCTTCAATTTTACATACTGCTACTCGCCAGTTTTCTTTGAATAATGTTTTTCATGCGGAGCTCTCCAAAAATCTGCTATCTGTTCAAAAATTTGCTCGAGATAACAAATTGTTTTTTGAGTTTCACAGTAATTATTTTGTTGTGAAGGACTATACGGGGAACATCCTGATGCGAGGAACTAGTAGAGATGGGTTGTATCGGTTTCCACATGAGGTGATTTATACAAGTCAGCCTTATGGATTAGTTGGTGAGAATGCCTCTGTTGATGATTGGCACAAACATCTTGGGCATCCAGCAATGCGAGTGGTCAAGCAAGTTGTCACCCAGTTCGGTCTCCCCTATGAAGGTCATTTTAGTTTCAGCTCTAATTTATCTTGTGAGTTATGTCAAGTCAGTAAGAGTCATAGGTTGCCTCTCCCCTCATCCTCTTCAGTTGTTTCTCGTCCACTACATTTAATTTTTTTAGATGTATGGGGACCAGCTCCAATTCTGTCAAATGCAGGGTTTTGATACTGTGTAATTTTCATTGATGCTTTTAGTAGATTTTCATGGTTATTTCCGTTGCACCAGAAATCAGATGTCTTTGATGTATTTTTATCTTTTAAGCGTCATGTTGAAAATTTGTTTGAAATGAAAATCAAGACTCTGCAATCGGACTAGGGTGGAGAATATCGCAAACTATCCTCTTACCTGGACTCTGTTGGCATTACTCATCGACTCACCTGCACTCATACACATGAATAGAACATGTGTGCTAAACAGAAACATCACCATGTCATTGAAGCAACCCTTTCTCTTCTGGTTTCCTCGTCGCTCCCTTTCTCCTTCTGGGCCAATGCCGCCCTTACAGCAGTTTATTTGATTAATAGGCTTCCCACTACCACTCTCCAGCACAAATCTCCATATGAGGTTCTTTTTGGCTCTCCTCCAGATTACCGGTTCCTCAAGATTTTTGGTCGTGCCTGTTACCCTCTGCTTTGGCCATACAATCGCCACAAGTTTGATTTTTTTTCTCAATAATGCATTTTTCTTGGCTACAACAACAAACATAAGGGGTATAGCTGTCTGCACCCTGCGACTGGAAAGGAGTACATCTCTATACATGTTGTCTTTGATGAACAGAAGTTCCCAGTGTACTCTGCGATTACTCCTACTACATTTGTCTTTCCTACTAGGGTATATCTGCAGCCGTTGCCGTCACCTCCAGATCCTTCTTCGGCTTCTCTAGAGTCCTCAGTTTTTGACTCTCTGCTACAGGGAGGTTTAGATTCACCATCCCTGCCTCACAGCAGCACCTCGTCGGCTCCTTCTTTAGAGACAACCTCTCCTATGATCGGACCCCGTGGGACTTGTCGCATACAGGATATCCTTGCTGCATCAGTACCGGTTGCTTCTCAGCCTTCCCGTCAGCACCCTATGGTTACTCGTTCGATGGATGGGTCTCTCCCACCTCGTTCTCATCTCATTACCAGGTATCCCTTACCATAGTATTTATTAGTTCATTCTGGTGATGACACTTCGAAACCCTCCCGGTATTCCCAAGCAGTCAAATCTGCTCATTAGCGTGATGCCATGACTAAGGAGTTTAATGCCTTGGATTCTAATGGTACTTGGAGTCTTGTTCCCTATTCCTCTGACATGAATGTGGTTGGGAGCAAGTGGGTCTATAAGATCAAATGGAAGGCATATGGTACCATTGATAGGTACAAGGTGTGTTTGGTTGCACAGGGTTTTACTCAAATTCCAGGGGTTGATTTTACAACTACTTTTAGCCCGATTGTCAAACCTGTAACCATTCGCACCACTCTCTCTTGTTGTAATGAACCGATGGTGTATACATCAGATTGACTTTGATAATGCTTTCTTGAATGGGATGCTTTGTGAAGATATCTACATTTGACAACCTAAGGGTTTTGAGGATCCTACCAAATCAGCCCATGTGTGCAAGTTGCACAAAGCCCTTTATGGACTTCGTCAGGCTCCACAAGCTTGGTATGCTCGACTCACTCATCAGTCAGCATAGATGGGTTTTCGAGTGTCTGCTGCTGATACTTATTTGTTTGTGTTTTGCTCTAAACATGTTACTCTGTATCTCCTTATCTATGTGGATGATGCCTTACTGATTGGGAACTCCCAGAGTGCTATTCATAACTGCATTCAGGAGCTTTCTCGTCATTTCTCTCTTAAGGATCTAGGCCCTATTGCTTTCTTCCTTGGTGTTCAACTTCTTCGTTATTCTAATGGGGTACTTCTCAGTCAACGTCAGTACATTACTGGTATGCTACAACGTTCTCACATGGATGCTGCTAAACTGATTTCCTCTCCTATGGCTATTCACCCCAAGCTTACTCGGCATGATGGCTCTCCTCTTCCCGATCCTACTGAGTATCGGAGTATTGTTGGCGTCCTTGAGTATGTTGCTATCACCCGTCTAGACATCTCCTTCGTTGTTAGCAAAGTTTCTCAGTTCTTCTAGTCTCCTACTGAAGTTCATTGGGCAGTTGTAAAACGCATCTTGCGTTATCTCAAACACACCATTATGCATGGTCTACACATCTCTCGGTTGTCGTCTACTTCTCTTACACTTCATGCATTTTCAGATGCTGATTGGGCTGGTTGTCCGGATGACCGACGATCTACTGGCGGATTTGCTATTTATTTAGGGCCTAATCTTATTGCCTGGAGCTCTCGCAAATAGACCACAGTAGCACGTTTTAGCACCGAGTCTGAGTTTCGTGCTTGTGATACATCTACTACTGAAGTGGTGTGGATTTCCTCTCTTCTTCGAGATCTTGGTATCAATCTCTTTGAGATACCTACTATTTGGTGTGATAACATCGGAGCCACTTGCCTTGCGGCAAATCCTGTGTTTCGTGCTTGGACTCGTCATGTTGAGGTTGATTTTCACTTTCTCCGAGATCTTGTTCTTACCAAACGGCTTACCGTGCGGTTCATCTCTTCCAAAGATCAGGTTACTAACATTCTCACCAAGTCACTTGCCGGTGATCAGTTTTGCTTCTTACGGGACAAACTCCATGTTCGCGATGAGCATGGAGTTTGAGGGGGCGTATTAGAGTATATTTAATTGTTACATTGTTACACTCATGTACATCTAGGACTCCATCCATAGGATAACAATTATCCTTAGGAGTTAGTTAAGGATAATTGTTATCCTACTGAGATGAGAACTTGTTTGTTATCTCTTGGTTGTTATCTAGGACTCTCTGTAAGATAGAGTCCTCTCTTTGTAGCAGTTCCTCTATTATAAATACATGCAAGGCCAATCAATTTACTGCCATAAATACTTCTTGCTTTCTCTTCTATTTAACTCTGAGATGGGTCCGCCCATTCAAGAGCATAGTTTGTTATCTCTTTGCTTGCATCAACTGCAATCACTACTGCATCATTTGCCATTCTACTTGAAAATCGAGCAGGCAGCAGGCCTATCCGTGAATTCAAATCTTTACTCTTAATTAAAGCATCAAACGCCAAGCTTCTCCATTGATGTCAGGGTCTTCCTTACAGGATGGCAGTTTCTTTAGACCGAGAGCTTGAATGTGGTGGGGTTTCTTCCTTATTCTCCCTTGTCACTCATTTCCAAATATAATAACGTTAAGCTTTAACACGTTTTTGTTTTCTTTGTATTCTAGCTATCAGTTCTTGACCAAAATCTAAACCATGGGGTTTGATCTACATCCAAAATGGATTATTGGATTTGAATCTTGGTCCTTATTGATATAGGACAAGTGTCCCAATCTTCTGAGACGGTGAAGGAAACGACTCTTTCAATGCCAATATGGGTATGGCACAAACACTACCAAACATGGGAAATGCATTAATACCTGTTGTGTGGGCGTTTTTAGTGTGGGCATTTTTTGTTTTTGGTAAATCATGGCAATCAACGCTTACACTACCAAAACACCGTCTTAGTTTTGAGGGAGTAATCATGTAACACATATGACATATTGCATTCATCTTCTTTAGCTTTCTCTTTTGTTAGGGGTAAAAATAATAATAAATAACGGTAAATTGATGAAACCTCCCCAAGAGTTTCTATTTGTTGCTGAAAACTCCTTGAAGTTTGGCAATTGTAATCATTTTTCCTCAACTTTTTGACATAGTTTCAAGTAGATCGTCTTTGTTAGAATTCTCTAAAAAGAGGCATGAAAACGTAATTCCAATGCAGTTACATTTGACCAAAATGATTATCTTTAAAACTTTATCTTCATACGAATTGTTACCCTCAAACTTTCCAATCTCTTTTCTGAAATGGATTTATTTTTCAAATTTGCCCTTCTTAAATAAAATTGCCACTTTAAAATCTCTTTTTTTGCTGTTCATAAAGTTTGTATTAATTGTCTTTTCTATTGTTTTCGAACCATCGACTTGGATGGTTGGACTGTTCGGTCCAGGGAACCATCTAGGCAACCAGTTCCATTTCACCCTTAACCCATTCTTGGCCCAAAAACTGTTGACTTGGTCAGTGACCTAATGACTTGGGTGATCAATCTATTGACCCATTTGTCCTGAACAACGGTTTTTAGTCATTTTATTTAATTATTTTAAATTGGAATGGGTCGTCCATTCGATCTAGACAGTTGAATCACTGACCTGAAAATTAGTGGCCAAAGCGGTTCCGATTCCAGGCCAATTTTAAAACATTGGTTTTTTTTTCTCTAGAAAGCAACCTCAATAGTAATGGCATGTGTATTTTGGACATTTTCAACACTCTTGTTATAGGATTCTAACAAAGGGGGTCTACTTGCAACTGTGTTATAAAGTTTATGGGAGGTGGTGACAATTACCGAACTTCAAGGGGGTTTCAACACTAGTCAGAAACTTTTGGGGAGGTATCAGTCGTTTTGCCTAAAATAATCATTTTCAAAACAAACCATTAGTTATTTGGTGGTGTTTGCTACCATGGTAATCTCATGGATGGCATGCTTTGGTCCATGTCACGGGATGGCCACGGTGTTTGTTTTTCCATGGACGGGATGGCCAAGTATTCGAGCCAAATACAGGGCTATTTGAGCTTGGCTCGTTGAAATTGTGTTAGGCTCGAGCTCGAGCTCAAGCTCGATTCGAGCTAGAGACTTGAGCTCGAGCTCGGCTCGGCTCGGCTCGGTTTAAACTTCAAAGCTTGCAAGTTCGAGCTTGGCTCAGGTTGAGCTTGACTACAAACCAAGTTTTTTTCTAAAAATAAAAAATATACATATAAAAAAATTTTTTTTGAATTTACATTCAAAAAATTAAGAATTACAAAAATTATTTATTATGACATATAAAATATAAAAAATATATACATATAAAAATATTTTTATTTTACATACAAAACATAAGAATTATAAAAATTATTTACTATTTTACATAAAAGATAAAAATATTATATATAAAAATATTATCTAGGTTTCTCACAAGCAGAGTTTCATTGGGCTCGAGCTCGGCTCAATTAGGAAACGAGCCTATATATCATGCTCAAGCTTTGCTCGAATCTCAATTTAAATCAAGCTGAGCTAAGCTCGAATAGCTCGTCAAAAGCTCGGCTTGATTTAAATCTCGGTGTCTGGCATGCAACCTAACACCAAAGGCACTAAAGTTTATTCGGTAAAATTATTTTATTACCATTTTTGTTAAAATTAATACTTATTGATTAATATTCAATTATCGATTTTTTTAATTTATTTATCATAAAATTATAAAAATTAGACATTTATGATTGATTGTATAAATTATTTCTTAAATTCTATATGAGATGCATGAAATCAAAAGTATTGGTTGACACACCAGACCTATAGAACATACTATGGTTGTAGGCTAGATAGTACCCGCACGATTGGTCCTTAATAGTATTGAACCAATCCACACTCATCTATTTTTTTTTTTTTCTGATAATGACACTCACCAATTTTTCATTCATTCTAATAACACCCCTTTTATTTACGCATGACCACGACAGTGCCCGCACGATAGAGAACTCCTTGTCGACCTTTGCGAGAATAAGAAGTCCGTCCTACACAGGTAACGGAGCGGGGAGCTTACACACTTAGTTCCTTCCGAGAGTTGCCTTGTTCGTGAAGTCTCCTTTCTGGTATGTGGCTGAAGGTGACACAACAGTCAGTGCACCGTCTGCGGAAGAATTCACACAAAAACGGGACATATGGACGAATCCTGTTGGGTTTTTCTCAAAATTTATTACATTTGCTTCACAATCCACAGCAGACGTACTCTAGGGCCGATATTGGCAATACACCATATACTCTTTCTTAGGGAAAGAGAAAAGTTTGACTTCTTGGGCCCTTCTTACCGTTCAAAACTAAACAAAAAAATGAGAAGAAATTAAAAAGTAGTAGTAACAGAAACCAAAATAAGAATTCACAACCATCGAGATCGATATATTTATATACAAGAAGAAAAAGTATCAGAAAGAGCAAGCGAGAGAGCATGGAAGGGGAGATTAAGAGCTTCATCAAGGTTTGGTTCTTGGTTATCGCATCCTTAAGTTTCTGCTATTATGTAGTTTCAAGAATTCCGAAAGGCAAGTTCAGACTGCTCCCAATCCTCCCCATCTGCTGCCTCTTTCTTCTTCTCCCACTAAATCTCCAATCCGTTCATCTTGTAGGTACTACTGCTTTCTTCGTGGCTTGGCTAGCTAATTTCAAGCTCCTCCTTTTCTCTTTTGGTCAGGGCCCTCTGTCGTCCAACCCATCAATCCCGCTCATTCATTTCATCTTCCTAGCTTGTCTGCCTATCAAAATTAAACAAGACCCACCTCCCCGAAAAACCCAGCAACCAGTTCCAAATGCCTCTACAGAAAGAGATTTAGATAACCCATCTCACCAAATAACCAGAAAAGGCACCAAATCACCACTAAACTACGCCATTAAGGGTCTACTTGCAGCTCTGGTTGTCCGTCTCTACGACTACAGACCTTATCTCCACCCAAAAATCATCTTATCTCTGTACTGCATCCACGTATACATCTCCCTGGAAATCCTTCTCGCCGTGGTTGCTTACTTGGTCCAGCCGTTGCTCAATCTAGAGCTCGAGGCACAATTCGACGAGCCCTACCTCTCGACCTCTCTCCAGGACTTCTGGGGACGAAGATGGAACATCATGGTGACGAGTATCCTGCGCCCAACCGTATACGAGCCGACGAAGAGCTTTGCCCGGCGTATAGTAGGGAGGAAGTGGGCTCCATTGCCGGCCATATTGTCGACGTTCGTTGTGTCAGGCCTGATACACGAGCTCATCTTCTTCTACCTCGGACGTTTGGAGCCGACATGGGAGGTGACCTGCTTCTTTATCCTCCACGGAGTGTGTCTGGTAATGGAGATCATAGCGAAGAGGGCGTTGGCCGGGAGATGGAAGTTGCACGGGGCGGTTTCCGGGATGCTTTCCATTGCGTTCTTGATGATTACCAGCTTCTGGTTGTTCTTTCCTCAGTTCCTCCGGTGTGGTTTGGTCGTTAGGGGGCTGGCGGAGTACGGCGCCATGGGGAGGTCTGTGAGGGATGTTGCTCGGTTTTTCAAATTGAGATCCTTCCAAAATGCTTCCAGATTCATGGAAAATTGAACGAATGGATCATCAACGGACGATACTTGGAATGCATGGCTCGCGAGCTAGAGATTCAAGTAGTAGTAATTAATAAGGAGGGAAATGAATGGGATATTCATGTTGATCATGGCTGTTGAAAAGGTTTAATTAGTGTAGTCGTTTTTCTTGTATTGCATATAAAGCAAGATTGGGATCTTCTATGTAGAAACTCATGGATGAAAGATACCTAGGATATATATAAGGGAAAATTCTCGATCAGTGCTTTGGTTCGAGTGACAATTTGGTCCTCAAACTTTAAAATGTGACAATCTAATACCCAAACTTTAGAAATGCGACAATCTAGTATCTGTCGTTAATGGATCGTCAGTTATGTATATCATGTAACTTCATGTGCGATTTAAGACTTTTGAAAATATCAAAATTATTCTTGAAAATAAAACACATTATTCATGGTCGTTTTCCTCGAGAAGATGAAACAGAGCCCAAGCTCTCTGTACACAGTTGACGGATGGGGAGAAAATGAAAAAACGAGAGGGAGAGGGAGGGGGAGAGAGATTAAAATCATAAACAGTGGTGAATAGAAGAAATATTGAGATTGAAAATAAAATTGCTATTATATATGCATTATTCAGATCGCAGAAAACAAATTACAGTAACGAGAAATAGAGATAGACAACCCCCTCCATACGTAGTTGAGATGGTGGTGGGGAGATGGAGTAAGAATAAAAAAAAAAATAAGTAGTAGTTAGTCAGCAGAGCCCAGTTGACATGAGGCGAGGAGTGGAAGTCAGGCTTGGTGGAGCTCTCAAGAGGAGAAGATGAATAGTATGGGGTGGAATTAGACTTGGTCCAGACAGTGTCAAACGTGACACGACAGTTGCAACCGGTGAAAACAGAGGAAGTAACAAGCCTGGAAGAGGACTTCATGGTTCTTCACTTGGCTTTTCTCTTGGACGATTTTCTATTAAATGTTGCTACACATTTTCAAAAGTCGTTGAATCAGTTCTCTCGAAGAACAGTAAAGTTAAGCTCTCTTCCAATGTTTGTTTCATTCCAATGTGAGTCGTTGCATCTTCCAAAATTAGTTAGTTCCAAAGTTAGTTGATTCTTCTCCCAAGGTAAGTTAATGTCAGTCTAAGTCCAATGTAAGTCGCTTCACCTTCAACCGACTCCATCTATTATAAATATTTCCCTTCTGTACTGCTTCGATACATCTAAGAGAAATGACAAAATACATCTACTAACTCTTTCTCTCAAACTACTAAGTTTCTTTCTCTCCCTTCTATCATATATTTTTACTATTTTCTGTTACTATCAGTGGTATCAGAGCTTTGTCCGATCTATTTTCTGGACGTGATTTCTTCTAAACATTATGTGTGCTGACGCCAATCGCTCTACTCTTTCTCTTCTCAATGGAGAAAACTATGACTTCTGCTCCATCAAAATGAAGACCTATTTTCGGTCACAAAGTCTATGGAAAATTACTGAGGAAGGGTTCTGCATTGCTGAAGATACTTCCACTCTTTTAGCAAATCAAAAGAAGATCTATGAAGAAAATCAACAAAAGGATTGTCAAGCACTATTTTGCTTGCAGCAAGCAATGGCTGAGGAGATATTTCCTCGAATCATGGGCACATCAACTGCAAAAGAAACGTGGAACACACTACAGGAGGAGTTTCAAGGAACTGTCAAGGTACGCACTGTTAAATTGTAGAAGTTTAGAAGGGATTTTGAAAATCTTAAGATGAAGGATAATGAGGCTACAAAAGATTACTATTCTAGAATAAAAGAAATAGTAAATCAAATGAGAGCCTATGGGTAGATTATTTCTAACAAGAACATAGTCGAAAAAATTCTAATCTCTTGTACAAAGAGATATGATGCAATAATTTTGGTGATAGAAGAAACAAAGGATCTAGAAACACTATCACCAACTGAATTAATGGGCTCTCTCAAGACACGAAAATAGGCGTGATAGGCAGAATGAAAATTCGATTGAGGCTGCCTTTCAGTCTAAAGTTAATCTGCGGTCTCATAAACCAAAAGTTGATGGGAAAAAGTCACAAGGAAAACCGAAAGAAAATAATGACAAGTATTCTTCATGTGGCATTTGTAAGAAGAAAAACCACTTGGAGAAAGATTTCTGGTTTAATGGAAAACCACAGTGCCAAAATTGTAAAAAATTTGGCCATGTTGAAAAAGCTTGTAGATTGAAGAAAACCCATCAAGCTAATTTTTCAGAAAAGAAAAATGAGGAAAATAATCTCTTTTATGCTTGTCATTCTGCAATAGAAGAAAAAAAAGGATAATTGGTATCTTGACAGTGGATGCAGTAACCACATGACTGAAAATGAAAGCATCTTTCATAGTCTTGATAAAATCAAGACAAAAGTCAAAATTGGTAATGGCGACTTCATGGAAGCAACCGGCAAAGGAACCATTGTTGTTGGCACCAAACAAGGCAAGAAATACATAAATGATGTACTTTTGGTTCCCAACATTGATCAAAATCTACTCAGTGTGGGCCAAATGATTGAAAAAATGTTACTCCTTACATTTTGAGGGAAACTCTTGCACAATCTATGACAAGCAAGACAAGTCCCTTGACATTGCAACATCGACAACCCTTCAAGGGAGAGTTGCAAGTTATATAGCAATGCAAGCACATGTGGACGAGTCGTGGCTATGGCATAGAAGATTCGGACACTTTAATTTCCATGGATTAAAGATTCTTCAGCAGAAGAACATGATGCATGACCTACCAGCTGTCAAGGAGTTCAACAATGTTTGTGAAGGGTGTATGCTCGGAAAACAACATCGACAACCCTTCCCATCCAGCAAGGCTTGGAGAGCCAAAGGGCCACTAGAGTTAATTCATACAGATGCTTTTAGTCCAATGCATACTCCATCAAATAATCAAAACAGGTATTTCATTCTCTTCATTGATGATTATACTAAAATGACATGGGTTTATTTCTTGCGAGAAAAATCGTAGGCTTTTGATATTTTAAAAAAATTCAATGCCCGTGTCGAGAAGCAAAGTGGTCACAACATCAAGACCATAAGAAGTGATAGAGGAAAAGAATATACTTCTAATGAATTCAACAAGTTCTGTGAAGATGAAGGCATGGAGCATCAACTCACAGTCGGATACTCTCCAGAACAAAATGAAGTATCCGAAAGAAAAAACATAACAGTTATGGAGATAACAAGAGCCAGGCTCATGGAAAAGGGTCTTCCCAAAGTTTTTTGGGCAGAGCCAGTAAGCGTAGCTGTCTATCTGCTCAATAAGTGTCCTACTAAAGCTGTGCAAGATAGGACACCAATTGAAGCTTGGAGTGGGCAAAAGCCATCAGCAAAGCATCTTAGAGTTTTTGGGTGCATATGCTACACACACGTCCCACAAGAGAAAAGAGGCAAACTGGATAAGAAGACTGAGAAAGGAATCTTCTTAGGTTATAGCACTCAATCAAAAGGCTATCGAGTCTATAGCTTAAGAAAAGAAAAAATCATAATCAGTCGAGACATAAGCTTCGACAAGGATGCTGCATACAATTGGGAGACAAAAGAAGTTGAAAGGAAGACTATCAACTTGCCTTTATTACCAAGTCAAGGAATTGAAGAAGATCATGATCAAATCAGTTCGCCAACACAATCGGAACCGGAACAAGCTTCACAGTCTACTCCGGACTCACCACCAAGGCAAACTAAATCCTTAACAGAAATATATGAAACATGCAATTTGATGATCATGGAACCATAAAGTTTTGAAGAAGCTTTTAAGGAAGAAAAATCGAGAAAAGCTATGAATGAAGAGATAAAAATGATAAAAAAAAAATGAGAATTGGGAGCTTGTGGATCGTCCACAAGACAAAGACACTATTGGAGTTAAATGGGTCTACAAGACAAAGCTTAACTCAGATATCTCAATCCAGAAGCTTAAAGCAAGGCTAGTTGCCAAAAGATACTCACAACAATATGGTATCGACTACAATGAGACATTTGCTCCAGTTGCTCGCCTTGACACAATCAGGGTATTGATAGCACTAGCTGCACAGAAGAAATGGAAAACTTTTCAAGTAGATGTGAAATCTGCATTCCTCAATGGCTATCTTAAGGAGGAAATCTATGTGGAGCAGCTTCAAGGGTTCGTGGTGCAAGGACAAGAAGACAAAGTTCTCAGATTAAAGAAGGCATTATATGGCTTAAAACAAGCTCCACGAGCTTGGTACAACAGAATCGACAATTACTTCTTGGATCAAGGATTCAGGAGGAGCTATAGTGAGCCAACACTCTATATGTCGATGATCTCATTTATATAGGAAATAATGACAAGATGGTCAAGAAGTTTAAAGAAGACATGATGAAGACTTTTGAAATGACCGATTTGGGCCTAATGCACTACTTTTTTGGAATTGAAATAACATAAGAAGAAGAAGGGACCTTCATTTCACAAAAGAAGTATACAGAAACTCTTTCAAAGAAATTCAAAATGGAGGGATGCAAAACAGTCTCCACCCCATTAGACAACACTAAAGCATTCGAAAAGGAATATGGCTCACCAAAGGCAAATGAATCACAATTTCAGAGTATGATTGGAAGTCTCCTCTATTTAACTGCTACAAGACCAGACATCATGTATGCAGTTAGCCTACTATCAAGATTCATGCAGAATACAAATCAAGTCCACCATGGAGCAGCTAAAAGAATAGTAAGGTATTTGCAATGTACAAAGAGCTATGAAATTTGGTACAGAGTCACACATGACTCTAAGCTCATTGGCTACATAGAGAATGACTGGGCAGGTTCGGTAGATGACATGAAAAGTACATCTGGTTATGCTTTCACAATTGGATCAGGGATATTTTCTTGGGCTTCAAAGAAGCAAGCAACAGTTGCCCAATCATCAGCTGAAGCAGAATATATTGCAGCAGCAATAACAACGAGCCAAGCTATATGGCTCAAAAGGATATTTGATGACATGGGAGAACCACAAGTTGGTGCTACTGAAATCTACTGCGATAGCAAATCAGTTATTGCAATGGCAAAGAATCCCATATTTCATAGTAGAACCAAACATATTGGCATCAAGTATCACTTTATTAGAGAAGTTGTAGGAAACAAAGAAATAGAACTCAGACATTGCAAAATTGAAGAACAATTAGCTGACATATTCACAAAGGCACTACCAAAAGGCAAGTTCGAATTGTTACGAGACATGATTGGAGTTGCTGAAATGTGCACCAAGGAGGAGTATTAAATGTTGCTACACATTTTCAGAAATCATTGAATCAGTTCTCTCGAAGAACAGTAAAGTTAAGCTCTCTTCCAATGTTTGTTTCATTCCAATGTGAGTCGTTGCATCTTCCAAAATTAGTTAGTTCCAAAGTTAATCGATTCTTCTCCCAAGGTACTAATGTTAGTCTAAGTCCAATGTAAGTCGGTTCACCTTCAACCAACTCCATCTATTATAAATATTTCCCTTCTGTACTGCTTCGATACATATGAGAGAAATGACAGAATACATCTACTAATTCTTTCTCTCAAACTACTAAGTTTCTTTCTCTCCCTTCTATCATATATTTTTACTATTTTCTGTTACTATCATTCTCAAACTATCATTTTCTTGGTGGCTTAGGGTCAAGGATATGGTTGTCGAAGGCTTTTGTATTTGTGGGTGAATTGTATAATCTATTTGCCATGAAGGGATCGATGGTGTAGTAGTAAGAACATCTTCCATGAGAGAACTGAGGTTGTTGAGGTTACCGGTTGTGGTGTTGTCATCGTATTGAGCTTTTTTTTCTTAACTAGGTGAGAGTTGATATGGTTCCTGGTCCTGCCCATGTCCTTGAGTTTGTAAAATCAGGCATTTGCCATCATATCTGAGAACCTAAATCTATAATTCCCCATCGAAGATAAAGCTCCCACTCTGTCAAGTTTTCAGTATAAAGAACGATATAGGTAATGACTAGTGAGAAAGAAGTGAGGATAAATAGGGAGTGTCAAGTGTGAACTGTGCAGGAGGGTCATATCTTCCAAAACCCCAAAAAAAAGCTATCTTTTCCCATTTGGATTTTGGAGATTAATGTGCTTTCTCTATTCTTGATTCATGGTTATTGTTCGGATCCTAGCGATAACAAAAGAAAAGTCTTACTTTCTCATTTCTGTGATATGAAAGAAGCGCGTTTTTTAGCTATAACCCATAGAAAAGATCCACAGAGAGGAACTTTTTCGTTTGGGTACTACAGAGCAGTGCGTTTCCTCTCCGAGTCCATGTCAAAGTCCAAAAATTTGTATTATGGTTGGTTTTGATTTTAGAAAAAGATTGATAAAGAAAATTAGATAACACTTGAAAGGCATTTATGTCTTTTTACATGCTACTTAATTGCTGATTAACGACATTTTAAAGTTTGGGGACTAAATTGTCACTCAAGCCAAAGTACTGGATACTGATAAAAAATTGTCCCTATATATTTTACTTAAAACTTCAATGGGTACGTAATTAACTACATAATTAACTACGTATCTTTCGTTTAGTTTTTTTCTTCTGGGTAGAAAAACTGAGATTCATAAAATAGAAACACAGAGAAACAAAGTACAGACACCAAAGACAAAGCCAACGCAACATAACTAAGCACGTGAATAAGAAGACAAGAAATAGAGAAGAACTACCCTTCTAACATGGAAAAACTATAACTGAGATTCATGTCCAAAGTGCTAACTCTCACTGGGTTGATGTGTCCTTTAGCAGATCAGTTCAAGTCTGGTTTGTTGATGACTTGGGCAAATTCTAATATGGCTGGTACCGAGGACCGTCTCCGACGTATGCATATTACAAATGCAAGGAAGGCTCAAGTGACGAGGGCTTCGAGGGTGTTTTCTTGTGCCATAGACACCTCCCAAAGGTTAACGGAGGGTATGCCTTGGCAACCAAAGAGGTCGAGGTCATCAGAAGAGGTGGTAGTGGTTGACTCTGAGAAGGCAGCCCTTCAGCATGACCAATCCTCTACGCAGAGGGGGGACACTCTAGGCAATGCTTTGGCCAAGGGCAGTGAGATGGCCAATGTGTGTGTGCCGTGCTAGTCGACGGTCAAGTGACACCCTCAAATCTGATGGGGTAGCGGAGCAGCTCGCTCAGGGTGTGATGCTCCCTGGTATTAGGAGGGAGGCCAATAGCCACACCAGCAACTTCTTGGAGAGTTTGGTCATGCATCAGATCATGGTGGTAAGCTCAGCTTCTCTTTGTTTTCCTTAAAGCTTCTTTTTCTGTCTCGCTGATTGTCTTTGGGTTTTTAGCAGCTATATGAGGCGAGAGAGGATGAGAACGCCCAATTGGTGGCTGAATTGCCCGAGCTAATGCAAGGGATGAAAGAAAGGGAGGAGATTGTCCGCAAGCTGAGGAGTCGTGCCCACGGTTTGAAGGAGGCTCACAAGCAGCTGAAGAAGGTTTAGAGAAGGCCAAGGGGAAGATAGCTCAAGAAAAAGAGGAAGGCGTTTCTGAGTATAAGGTGTCATTGTCCTTCCAGAACGAGTTGCACGACCGTGCACTAGACTCCAGGTAGGAGGGCTTCACTCTTTGTCAAAGGTGAGTAATGCATCAATTTCCCAAGCTAGTGGACATCGTAAAGGGATTTGGCCCATTGGAGATCAAAGAGCTTCCCAAAGAGTAGGAGACCGAGACCACAGTGGCCAAAGACCAGGACCGAGCTGAAGACCCCCTAGTAGATGCTAGTTACCGACCTTCGCCCCTTCTCTCTCTCTCTTGTACTTAGCTCGGTATGCCGATCTTTATTGGTGTAAGAAAATAGTTGATAAATGAAAGCATGTTTTTTCATGTCTTATTCTCCACTTTGCACATTTATTTATCCCACAAGTCGAACTGGGATGGAGAAGTATCATGGGTGATCACTTCGGGTTGTGTTGACCGATGTGCTTCGAAGCTCTCAATGTTGACGGGGAGCTAGGTGGCACCTGGTCATGGAGAGCTCACACTCTTTGATTGGGTTGGTCATAGTCCTCAGCCAGCTCTACCCCAACTCCGAGTTGGGTGGGTACGTGGAGTTCAATGGTCAGCCTCTTGCCTCTTGTGGCAGGGACATCATTTACACATTGCCTCATTAGGGCTAATTATGGCCTCAGACAATTTTGGTCGATGAGGTCTTTCATGCAATGGTTGTTGGACCTCGATCATTCAAGGTCAGCTTGGTTGGTGTGTGCAGAAATCCTAGGTCCTTGGCCGTTAAAGGTCAGATCGGTTGGTGTGAGTAATGATCGCTTGATTGGTTGGGGAGGAAGGAATCCTTTATATATCTTGAAATGTCATACAAGTGTTGTCTAGCCGCCATTAGGGCTAGGCACTGACGATTGATAGTACATCCTTAAATTCACGGTGTTCCCCTTCTTCAGTATCGGCCTTCCATGGAGGTCCTCTACAAGTTGGTTGTGTCATATACGAAGCTCATCCTTGAGGTTTGTTCTTGGCGTAGAGCTTCTAATTGGTACAGGGTCTTCCTCTATAGGCTGTCACGTAACATTGTCTTGCCATGCGTTGGTTTTCTCGGGCAATGCCCACACTGTGCGCAATTGGGAACTTCATGACTAGGTGGTATCTTGAGACCGAGGCTTGCAACACGTTCAGTGTTGGTCAGGCGAGGATGGCATTGTATGAGGATAGAACGCAGATTATAATGAATGCTACCATGATCAAGCTGGTGTCGGGACCGTACATGTCTCGGTTTCTCTCATTGCTTCGAGACTTCAACTTTCCTAGCCAACAGACAAAGCTACGATCTCTAATCTGCATCAACACCTCAGCATGTGATGTGTTTAGTTGGGTGAAGTTGTGGAAGGTTGGCAGTGGTGACCTCAGTCTACAGTCAGCTTCGTGGTTTGTTCTCTTGTTGTCATATTCTGCCTTTTCGTCATCTTGGTCTAATGCTTTTGATCATGGCGGGCTTCTTTTTCCTCTTTTTTTTTTTTTGAAATGCTTGAGCTTCTTTGGCATTCATGTACTTATGGGCGTGCGTCATGAGCGTTGTGAGTGTTGTTGGAATGTTCTTCCCCAAGGAGAAGATGAACATGGACGAGTGTATCCTGTTCATGATGGCAGCCATAGCTACCGACTGGTCTAGGCATTAGACTTGGAGGGCCTTAAAGTTGAATCTTGCTAGATAGTCCCTCAATGTCTCACCTTCTTTCTACCGCACTTGCATGTGGCTAGCTAAGGTCTTCTAATGTCGTTGGCTAGTGACAAATTGTGCTAGGAAGTGTTTCTTGAGTTGCTTTTGGGTGGTGATAAAGCACAGTGGAAGGGTGGCATACCACGTTCGAGATACGCCTTAGAGGGTCACGACGAGACGATCTGTAGAGCATCATCATCGCTTTGAATCCCTCAAGCTGATCGGTTGGGTCGGAGGTTCCATTGTACTATTCAAACTTTGGGGGCTGCCATCTATGTAGGAGGAGGGAGCTCATCTACAATCTCTTGGGCGAAACTAGCACCTTGGCAGGGGTAGGGTCAAATGGTCTAGAGGTGTAAATCAGGCCAAGCTGCCCACGGCCCGGCCCAGCACGGCACGAAGGCCCACGGATCATGCCAGGCCTGGCATAAAGGTTCGTACTGTGCTGGGTCGGGGGTTTGAGGTCCACAGTCGTGCAATACGACCCATAGCATGGCCCACCCAGAATATAGCCGTGGGTCCCCCCCAAGGAGCCCAACGACTAGTTTCAGCTTTTTGGGGGTTTTTTACAAAAATACCACCCAACAGTTATAAACAACCATATTATGGGGGTGTTTGTGTATTGTGCTTATTGGGGTTGAAAAAATGACATAAATGCCCCCCCAATAGCTATATAACTAGTTTAGGGGGGATTTTTGGGTAAAGTTACAAATAACTTTACAATGACCAAAATACCCCTCTCAACAACTAAATAATAGCTAGTTTTTTGGGTATTTAGGGTAATTGAATTATGTTCAAGTCCTATAAATAGCCCTATCCTCCACCATTCTCATCACACCAATTCAACAATTCTCTTAATCTCCTCTCTCTCTCTCTCTCATACTCATACATTCTCAATTCTCTACAATCTGAGTAATTCTGATTAGCTAATTGTCTGATTCTGCATTCTCATTTTGGGAGGCTTGGACGTTGAAAGACTTCAACCGTTGAAATAAAGTTGGGATTTTAAACCGAAAATCCAAGTCAAATTATATTAATTTTTATCTTTTTAGAATTAAAAAAAATGGTTGGCTCTTCTAAAAACCAACTCCCCAACATGTTCACCATTGGTGATATTCAATCGCATCATGATAGTGTTAGCACTAATGCGGTTGATGTCGATGGAAGTGGAACTTTCACCCCCGGTACTGATACTAGGGGATAAAAGAGGGCCTCTAAGTTGAGTAGCCTAGTTTGGAAAATTTTCAAAGTAGAGGATATTGAGGGGAAGGGGAAAAGGGTCGTTTGCCAAAAATTGTAGGAAGGACCCTAGTTATTGTAGCAAGGGTGGTATGGGTCATTTGAGCAAGCATCTGCTCACACCTGAGAAAGAAGAAGATGAAGGGAGAGAAACAACTCAAACACAAATTGAGAGGGGGAGTAATTTTGGTACTTTTAAATATTCACAAGAAAAAATGAGACAAGAACTTGCTAACTATATTGTACATGCAGAACAACCATTTATATTAGCTGAAGATCCAAAGCTTTAAAAATGGTTGCATAATTCTGTAAACCCACAATAGAAAAAAGTTTCTAGGAATACTATTAGCTCAGATGCTTTAAAAAATTTTTATTCATATAAACAAAATTTAATTTCTTTGTTAACAAATCTTAATTCTAAAGTTGCAATTACTTCGGATGTTTGGACATCCAAATTTAATATAAGTTATATTTGTGTTACCAGCCATTTCATTGATGAAAATTGGCTTTTGAATAAAAGAATTTTAAGTTTTACTAGACTTGAATGGCCACATATTGGTCTAGCTATTGCTGCAAGTATTTTAAATACTTTGCATGCTTATGGAAAAGAAAATAAATTATTTTCTATTAGTTTTGATAATACCAACAATAATGATTTTGCAATAAATATTTTAAAATCTCAATTAAGACCATGCTTAAATGGTAAATTATTTCATATTAGATGTGCATGTCACATCTTAAATTTATGTATTCAAGATGCCTTGAATATTATTTCTACTCATATTTCAAAAATTAGAAATTGTATTATATGTATAAAAAGTTCAGGGGCAAAAAAAAATAATTTAAATATTTATGTCAAAATTATGGTTTAAAATATAAACATTTTATATTAGATGTAAAGCATAGGTGGAATTCTACCTATGCTGTGTTAGAAAGTTGTATTTCTCATAAACAAATTCTTATTGATTTTTATAATTCAAAAATGGCTAATGATATGATATTTGAGGAAGACTGGAAAATGGCAGCCTGTATAAGAAATTTTTTTAAAACATTTTTATGATGCAACTCATGAATTATCTGGAATTTATTATCCAACTACTTATAATTTACCTTATCAATTAAAGTTAATTAGTGATTATTTTGCAAAATATAGAAATAATCCACAATTTCAATGTATTGTTGAAATAATGGAAAATAAAATTAAAAAATATTGGGAGAACATTTCTCCCCTTTATTGTTTAGCTACAATATTAGACCCTAGGATTAGGAAAGATGGTTTAGATATTTTACTTGAATCATATTGTGAAAATATGAATATTGATATAGGAAATAAAAAAGAAGGAATTAACAATTTATTATTTGAAATGTACAGTTTATATGAATTTGAAGTTATAGGAAATATTCCAACAACTTGTACAACATCTTCTACTTCTGGCCTTGAGCCCAATAGTAGAAGAGAAAAAAATTTTATTTAATAAGTAGAAGGCAGAAATTTGCTACTTCTACAACAAGTTCATTTACTGAATTTAATTTTTATTTACAAGCAAATTTTTCTAATTTAGGTGAACGATCAAATAATTTTGATATTTTAGCCTAGTGGAGTGAACATTCGAAAAATTATCTAGTTCTCGCGGCCATGGCACGTGATCTACTAACCCCTCTAGTGTCTACAGTTCCATCAGATTCTTGTTTTAGTGCAGGTACAGGGGTGCTGGATGACAAAAGAAGCTACATGAACGACGAAAGCATAGAGATGTGCATCTGCTTCAAGGATTGGCTAGGTGCAGAAGATAGATTACAAGACAAAGGAGGGCATGATACTACACCAGATATTTCACCCGAAGCAGATAATGAAAGTCATGAATCATGATTCATGAATTTGACTACTTGTATAGAATTTTTTATTTTTTTTCTAATTATTATAATTTTTTAGTTTTGTTTAATTTGTTTGATATTTTTTTAATTTTTTAACAATGTAATTTTGTATTTTCAATTTGTAACTATATTGTATTTTTATATTTTATTAATTTATTCCATTTTCATATTTCATTCGTCTAAGTATCCAATGATCCAATCATTGTATTTGTAATTTGTACCAATCAAATTTAAATGAAATAAAATTCCTATTTTTCTTCCAACTTGTTATTCCATCGTTCTTATTTCAATTTGGTTAAGTTTTTTTTTTCATTTATGTGTTAGATAAATTAGATTTCTCATTTCTTAATTTTTTTAAATAGTTCTCAATTCCCAAAGTTCAAAGGAAAGTTAAATATTTTAGTTTTACAATTTTACTTAGAAAAGAAATCAAAATTTAAAAAATAAATAAATAATAGTATAGCCCGATTCGGCCCAAGCCCAGGGCTCGCCCTGTGGCCCAGCCCGACACGGCCCAAGCCCATGACACGGCCTGCATCCTAGCCTGGCCCTAGCCCGTAGCACAGTACGGCACAAACCAGGCCCGCATGGACCTGGGCCATGGGCCGTGTTGGGCTGACCCCCAAATTTTCCACTGAGGAGGACAACACGACCTGCCTTTTGCGCGGGCCACCCACGGGCCGTGCAATGTCGACCCAGCACGACCCACTTTACACCTCTAGGTTGGTATCTTCGAAGGTGTGGCGTTGCAATTTCCTTGGATGCGCTCCAGCTCATCCAACCTCTCTCGTAGGTTCTTGATTTCATCTTTTCAGTCTGTTGGCCCAGTGTTGGTGGACTTCTCTACTTTGGGTGCTACTCGTCGGTCTCAAACCAAGCTAGATTCGACTAACAAGATCGAGACTGATGTGAGCATTGGACGAGCCGTTCCTTGGCTAGGAGTCTAATGCCTCTGTGGTGGGACTGGCCACGAGCATCATTGGCTTGGGTCTGTGATAGAGAGTCGGGCTCCCGAGATGACTGGGGTTGCTCACATTCTAGTCAGGTCTTTGGCCAGTTTATAGGGTGCCTATTGGGGTCCTTGGTTCGAGGATCAGCTATCGTGGGTACCCGCGTGGTGGGGGGGAGAGGTTGGCAGGGTTGACTAGCGTCTAAGATTAGGCCTCTTACGGTAGGGAGCTATGCAGTGAGCGGGATCCCCGAGATGTTGAGCGGTATCCAAAGCGGTTGAAGTGTTCTTAGGCATGGATATCTTCGGTGATGCCAATCTAATGTTGTTTGATCTGAGGTGGCTCGAACTGAGGACGTAGCCAGATGATCCTACCAACTGGATGAGGCCTAGATGGAAGGATGGAAGTGTGCACTAAGGTTATCTACAAGCACAGGAAGAGTCAGAAGTTCGAGGAGTAATTCCTCAAGTAGGCACTCTGACGCTTAAGTCAGTAATAGAGAGGTTAGTCTGGACGAACTAAAGTGAGCGAGTTAATCCATAATAAGGTGAATGAAATGGGTGTGAAAGTGAGTCGAGAGTATAAAAGTCCCTTACCTTAAGGGGGAGGTACCTATATATAGCTGAACATCCATGTTGTAGTCAGATTAGGCCTATGTGATTATCAGGATGAGGTGATCCGTCGAGGTCCTCGAAGAGTTACCCTTTCCTCGGCAGAATATGTTTTCTTATTCGTGTGAAACTCTTCTCCTAAGTGTGCTCTTTCGTCACACGGTCATGAATAGCAATGTTGACATGGTCGGAGGAGGGCGGACATATGGCAATGATGGAGAAGACTAATGGCATAGAAAAACTGGGGTAGAGAAGATTGTCGCCAAGATCGCCGCCAGTAGAGAAGATTATTTGCCACTGCGGAACAAGAGAACACTCCTCTTTCTCTCTCTCTCTTTCTATCCATCTATCTCTCATTCACTCGCTCGTTGAAAAGAAAACACTCCTCTCTCTCTCTCTCCCTCTCTATATCCATCTCTCTCATTCAATCGCTCGTTGAAAAGAAAACACTCCTCTCTCTCTCTCTCCCTCTCTATATCCATCTCTCTCATTCACTCGCTCGTTGAATCTTCTTTTTCCTCGTTGGGTTCCTCAAAAAGCAAGGGTTTTTTGTCCTTGTGCTTGATGCAAAATGTAGGGTTCTCTCTCTCCAATCTTGTTCTTGGTTCTAAAAAAAAGGTTTTGCCTCCCTACGCAACGCAAAATGTCAATAGACGACAGTATAACATGGCATTTTCTCGAGTTCGAATCTGCTCCTCAGAGCGTGCCTCACACCGAACTCACAACACCTTCCAGTCGTGTATTTGAAACATATTCGAATAAAAAATTACAATTACAGAAATGTTCTAAATGCACAACTGAAACACGTTGTGAGGTCGGCGTGAGGCACGCTTTGTGAAGAGCATATCCAATATCCATTTTCTCTTTATTTAATTTATCCAAAAATATATAATCTGCACCATTTTTTATAATTTTTCTATAATTTCTTGTGTTTTTTAGAAATATGCTTTTTTTCCATTTTTCCTTATGTTTTTGTTGATTGAAATATATGATCTTCGATTTTTTCTATCAATTTTTGTTTTTCTATCAAGTTTCTACATTTTTTTCAATTTTTAGTAATTTACGTATTTTCCAATTTCAATGTTTTACAATTTCCAGTATTTTTATAGTTTATGTTTTTTTTGCAGTTTCTGTCCATATATAAATTTTGTTGTTTTTGATAATTCCTGTTGTTTTTTCTGTCAATTTTGTTTTTTAATTTTTATATGATTTGCATTTTTTGAATTTTTTCTGCAATTCTTTTGAATTTTTTCTTAATTTGTTGCAATTTTTTGTAATTTTTTATGTTTTACATGAAATATACTTTTTCCATTTTATGTGTTTTTATGTATTTTTCATTTTTATTTTAAAAAATGTTGTTTTTTTATTTTTAGTTGAAATATATAGTTTCATGTTTTTATGCAATTAGAATAGAAAAGAAAAAAAAAAGTAAAAGAATAAATATATTTTGAATTAGAGGGTCAAATGAGTGGGTGAGGGTGGGTGAGGGTCAAAGTGGGTTGTGACCCACTATGACCCACTGACATGGGTGACAAAGGGATTACTAGGTCAATTTGGGTGGTTTGGCACCCAACCCACCCATTTTCTACCCCTAGATAGCCATGAGAGGTATATTTTTTAAAAGAAAATTTCAAAATAAATTAACAAAATAGACAAAAAATTGAAGAAACAGCCCATACCTCTATATCGTGCCTACCACAGCCCGCATGCTCTAGTGCCGTGCATGGCCCAATTTAAAGCTCTACAACTCAGGACTTGGTGTTTGCCAATGTATATGATTTTGTGGCAATTTTTTTACACCTCAACTAGTGGGGACCCATGCAATGCACGGGATTTGTTAAGTTAAAGATAAACAATAGAAACATGTAAGAGTATACAACTATTTTATATAATAATTAATAATCATTTAAATTTTATATACTACTTTTAATCATTTTTTACAATACAAAAATAACAATAATTAATTTTAGATAGGGCTTAATATATTTCAAATAGTGCCTATACTATTAAGTAATTTAATAAACACTAATAAAAACAAGTAATTTAAAACAAAAAATATTAATTGATAGTTTTAATAATATTATGATTTAAATACGGGTTTAATATATTTTAAATATGGGTTCTAATTAATTAAATAATTAATAATTTTATTAAAATTGATATTTTTATGAGTTTCGTTGAGACCTTTATTGTGCATAGTGCCCACACTACACAAGAGACTTGTATAAAATGGAAGACCCATTAAAAATGATGTAAAAATAAAAAATAATGAAAATATAAGATGTAGAATCCATTTTATCACTTATACGAAGAAGACAAGCTAAATGGGACTATCTAGAAACCTGTAACATGTGATACATGACATACAACAACAACAACAACAACAACAATAATTTATATATAATTTGAAACCTAATAACTATAATGAACAAAAATTACTAAAGTTAATACAAATATTAAATTTAGCATATTTTTATTTAAAAACTAATTAAAATTAATAATAATAAGTAAAAAATATAAAAATAATAAAATAACCATTTATTAAAATATAAAATAATAGTTACATTTGTATTTATAAAATCAGCGTAGGTAATTATCTATTACCAAGATATTATATTATTAGAGAGAGAGAGAGAGAGAGAGAGAGAGAAATCATATTACAAAAGAGAGACAATTAAGAGAGAGTATTAATGGGAGATAGAGAGAGATATAGCATTTATGTTATTAAAGAGAGAGAGAGGGGATGGTGTAAGGATGTTTGGGTATTTTAAGCCCCCTTAAGGACTAAAGAACTTGTGATACAAAACCCCCCAAACCCAAATATTAATAAAGTAATAAAATATTATTAAATTAATAATAAGATAATAATAATAAAATATTACTAAAATAATAATAGCAAACAATGATATTAATTAATAATAATAATAATAATAATAATAATAATAATAACATTAATGTATAAATAAAATATTAATACAATATATTTTAGGGTAGGAAAAATAATTGTAGTTATGATAATATTACTTCTAACTAAGTAATAAATAAATAATAAAATAAAAATATTAATATTCATAAGTAAAAATGAAATATTAATATAAAATATTTATTATAAATACTGACATATTGATTATTAAAGACTAATAAAATAATAAATTATTAATAAAATTGTTAGTTGATTCCAATTCCAATTCTAAATGAACCAAACAACAGCAATCGGAATCCAACAATTATGTATACATATATATTATGTATAACTATATAAAGTTATAATTGATAAATTTAATATTTATAGTTTTTATATACATTTTATTATACATATATACTTTAAAAATAATTGGTTTTTTAATTTTGTTAATTTTTTTAATATTTCTATCATTTTAAACACAATAAGATGGTTATAGATTAAATACAAAGATGATCCAAAGCCCAACTTAATAATCAGACGCAAGTGTGGATATAGATTTCATAATCGAATGTGGATGTGGATGCATTTGATTTTGATATGAATCCAAACCATTTATAATCCTACTGTCTACATTGTGTGAGGTTGATGTAGATCTGAGCTAGACCTAGCTTAGAAGAAAATTATTACTTGAGCCTAAAAATTTGTTGGTTTAGTCATGTTTAGGCTAAGTTATAAATGATCATTCCTAAGTAGGAGTTTTATAATTAGGTCATTATTTGTTTTAATATTTTAATTAAACTTTATAGTTTTTATATGGAATGCAAGTGGTTTATTTTATTATTTTTAATAATTGTTTACATATTATTATTATTATTATTATTTTATGAATTTTTAATTTTAATTTCATTCATAGTTGCTAGATAAAATTTTGCTAAAATTTTATTTTATTTATTAGGTTTTGAATTATAGTTTTATGACAACTAACCAATTAATAGTTTTCGAATGTGAATAGGGATGACAATGTTCCCCATTCCATTGGGTACTCAACTTCTGCAACTCGATGGGACTGAGGTCCTGAGGATGGATATTGCTTTGGTAGGGATGAGGATCGATAATGATACCCAACTAAGGATGAAGACAGAGATGGGGATGAGGATTTGTTTCGTAGTCTTAAAATTTTTGCTTGGACTTAGATTAATTTAATTATGAGTAAAAAAGTTAATCTATAGATTAATTTAATTATAACATCTAATGATTAATAAAGTAAAATAAATAAAATATAACACTAATGGATAATATCAAAAAATAATTATTTAATGAGTAATTAGTAATAATTTATTATATTTGATAAAATTAATAATATAAGTAAATCCCGTGCATTGCACGAGTCCCCTCTAGTATAAAATAAAATCGGACAGTCCACATTAGCATGTCTCTCCTTTGAGAGAAGCTACTTATCTATTTTCTCAATCTTTTACATTTTTCCTATTTTTATTTTGTTTTAAAAAATAAAAAAGTAATCATTAGCTATATTGATTAGATGAATAACGCTATACACTATTATAATGAAAAAAAGACCCTTGGGTTTTCAAGGCCCCTTATTTTAATGCATGTTATTATCACACTTAAGAAAGACATTTAAGAGAGAGAGAGAGGGGGGGGAGGGAGTAGCAATAATAATTACAATATTTTTAATAATTAACAGTGTTAGACAGTTTTGTATGCCCTTAGCTACAATCAGTTTTGTTGTACTTTTGACATTTAGTGTAAATAAATAAAGTACATGTTTGATTCATGTTGTGTGGTATATTTCTGTGTAAGACCCTTAAACTGGACACTTAATGAGACTCGTGTTAGTTTAGAACATTCACAGCCGTTGGATAAGTCTGGGGAGATTTATCCTACCAAGGCTGACACTGGTGTGCTGCCAAGTGTTGGGGTGGCTTGTCTCAGCCACTAGGGTGAGACCCAAGGCACACGCAATGAAGGATTAATTGAATCCGTGAACCGGACCAGATTTTCAGTATTGCCCTGGACCTTGGAGATTTATGGGCAAAACTACAAAGTTACACCTGACCCCTAGACTCGATTATGATACTGCACTAGGTATCGGATTGGGTTGTCTTTGATATGCCAATCAGTGAGATCCTTAGCGGACAAAGGTAATGATCATAGTGACAAGATCACTATCGGATTGGGCTGTCTTTGATATGCCAATCAAAACCTGGGTATGTTGGGACAGTCTGAGAATTCATCTGAGTGGGTGATCATAGTGACAAGATCAACCCCTTTGTCGGACAAAGGTAATGATCGGAGATGCACTCTCTCTAATGGAAACCAAACTGCCGGCAGTTGATTTCAATCGTTGGAATTTTGTTTTGCAAAATTTTATAAATATGATATATATACATATATGGTTTCAAAATGTTTGCAAATGGTTTTAATTCCCAGGATCCATGTGAGCAGAGAGTGCAACATTGTTCCTTGCAGCCGAAGGAGAGGTCCTGTCTTGTCGGACAGTGTTTGATCATTATGGGCTGAGAGGTTAAGTGTAAGACCATTGAGGGTAAAACCTGATGGGATAATCTTACATCTGCCCACAGTCCCTGGGTTTTTATAAGATGGCTTGGCCCAGGGACCACTTAGTGTAAGTGTTGGGCCCATAGAGTCCATGTGATGGGCTCAAGGGGTTCACTGGGCTTTCTAGTGAATTCGGCTAGGCCTTGTAACAAAGGTTGGGCTGAACCCATGTGGCTGATGTGTAGATCAATGCTTAGGTCCCACGCCATACAAAGAAGCCCAACTGGGCAGCAGTTTGGAAACTTATTGAGAACTTATTACTTATTGGGCCTAAAGCCCATTTCGACCTAGGCTAATATGATCACCCACTTAAGGGGACGTATTTGGGATTAGGATTAGCTAAAGGATTAGGATTCTAACCCTATCCACTCTTGGAGACCAAATTCAAATGTGATTTGAATCTGGTAACCTCCTGATAAGATCAGGAGTGGGCTGACCTAATCTGCAGATAGGATTGAGATTATCCCCTATCCAAATGCTGATTTGGATTGGGATAACTCCTAATGGGATTAGGAGGTTTCTTGATCACTAAGAAATGAGGAAACCCTAATCTTGAATTACAGGAATTCGACCTAGGGTTTTGCAGTAACTACCCTGCAAGTTTGAGATAGGATCTCATCTTCCTAGGCTGAAATCTACATCCGCGCCACTTTCAGCCTTAGGAACTCCTCCAGCCGCCGCCACCTTACTGCTTGGTCTGAACTCCTCTGAAGGGACGATCAAGAAGTTGGTTCTTGACATCAGTCATTGCTGAAAGACTGATTTGGTCCGGTGCTCTAAGCTTCCATTGGATTCTTGCGAAGAGTCCGATGCGTAGGACGCACACTATTGGTTATGCTCCACCGTCGTTGTGTCATCTTCAACGGGAGTGGATCTTGGACCTCTCTTTGGGCGTGAACACCGACGTTGGGAGATCTTGATTCTCCGTATCAGGTATAACCCTTCCCTTGATCTTTGGTTCAGATCTGGTTTGGTTTGGTTCGAGTAGGTCCTTGAATAATTGATTCTAAAATAAGGGAATACAACTCCCAATTGATTGAAGGGAGAAAAAATTTTGAAATTTGCCCACCTATTCCGCTGCTTTCTTGGCGTCCATACGATGGATTTCTCCCTCCTTTCAAACAGTACTAATCGTATTTATAAATTAACGGTGTTTTTGATAATTATAGTATTTTTAAATAATTATCAGTACTTATTTAGAAGTAGCATTAAATAATGTATTTAGTAATTAATATAATGTAAGTTATAATTTATTAAAAAATAGTATTAACAATTACAATAATTATTAATTAATAGTAATTAAATAATTACAATATTTTATTAATTAACAATTTTAACTACACTTTCAATTAATACAATATTTTTAATAATTATAGTATTATTAATTAATCAAAAGTATTCACTAAAATAATGAATTTATAGTTAACAGTATTTTGAATAATTACAACACTAACAATTAACCATATTTTATAGTATTTCAACATTGTAGTATTACTAATTATAGTATATATTAATTAATTGTGTTTATTAACATATTGGATTATTAAAAAATATTAATTTTTTGTTAATTCATTAATTAACATTTGTTAAATTCTTAATTAATGTTTGTTGTAATTTAAATTATATTTGAAACTATAAGTAATATAATTAAATTTTAAACTATAATTAAAAGTAATTATATTTAAATATAATTTAAGCTATAAATAGTAGAAAATTACATTTAATGAAAAGAAATTAGGCAAGAAAATAACAAAAAATAAAGTACCAATAATTTTGTGATAATTATAAAAAATTATCCAAGAAATTACCAAAAATGGATTAACATTATTTCCAATTAATATGATAAATTATCAAAAAATAAAAAATATAACTAATAAAATTACTTTTTGAGAGAAGCTACTTATATATATTCTCAATTTCTTTTTGTATTTTACCTATTTTCATTTATTTTAAAAATATAAAAAATAATCATTGCTTATCTTGATTAGATTAATAAAGTTGCACACTATTGGAAAGAGAGAGAGACCTTTTGGTTTTCTAAGGCCACTTATTTTAATGCAAGTTATTATTACATTTAAAAAAGGCATTTAAGAGAGAGAGAGAGAGGTGAGGGAGGGAGTAATAATAATAATTATTGTATTTTAAAATTTATAGTATTAATAATAATTACAATATTTTTAAGAATTAACAGCATTTTTGTTAATAAATAGTATTAATCGTATTTATTAAAAATAATGTATTTAATAATTAATATTATTTTTAATAATTGTAGTATTTTTAAATGATTTTTATTATTTATTCAAAAACAATATTGAATAATGTACTCATTAATTAACAGTATTTTTAATTAATATAGTACTTTTAATAATTACAGTATTTTAATTAATTAACATTATTTATTAAAAATAATGCATTTTTTATTAAATGTATTTTAATAATAACAATATTAATAATCAACCGTATTTTACCGTATTTTCAATACTTGTAGTATTTATTAATTAACAGTGTTTATTAAAAAAATATAGCCATTAAAATTACTTTTTGAAAATATGTACTAATTATTAATAATCTTCAAGGAGTAAATGTAATTAGTTCATAGTGTATTTAAAATGCATTTGTTTTTTCATATATAAATTATATAATTTAAACATTATAATCCTTGCCTAAGATGATATTAGTTCATAGTGTTACAATGGAAAATAGAAAAAAAAAATATTTACTATTATGTATTTCCATTATTTCACTTTCACTCAACAAAGCCTGTGCATCGCACGGATCCCTGCTATTAGAGAGAGACTTTTGGGTTTTCAAAGGCCTCTTATTTTAATACTAAAAAAGACATTTAAGAGAGAGAGAGAGAGAGAGAGAGAGAGAGAGAGAGTGAGTAAGTGAGTGAGTGAGTGAGTGAGTGAGTGGGTGGGGGGGAGGGAGGGAGGGAATAGTAATACAACATAATAAAGTAAAACATTAATAAGTCAAATAATATAAATAGGTTGAGGTTAAATAATCAAACATAAAACAACAAAATAAAAAATTTATTAATTTAAAAATCAACTAAATTTTCACTTAAAAACACTAATAAAAATTAAAACTTTAATAATAAGAAATTTAAATAAAATTCCACTAATAAAATTAAAAAAACGTTTCAATTCTACTAAAAAATCAAACTTAATAAACACTAACAAAAATAAGAAATTTAAATACAAAAATATTAATTTATAGTTTTAATAATATTATGGTTTAAATTTGGGTTTGATATATTGCAAATACAACCCGTGTTCTAATGTTGTATTTTGTTTTTTTATTCTTTTTCATTTTATTAGATAAATTTGTATTAATATATTTTTGATTAATTAAAATTAATACTTTTTATGAGTTGAGACATTTATTGTGCATAGTGCCCATACTACATAAGCTAAACAGGGCTATCTAGAAACCCATAATGTTAGTGTACTTTTCAAAATTTATTATTTATTAGCGTACTTGTGGAAAATTACCCAAAAATGTTTTAAAATATGTTAGCAACCTGTTATTATAGCACTTGAACCATATAGGTCCGAACCATGTAATACATGGATTTTTTATTCATTAATAACAAGAATAGTAATGATGAAAATTTGTGCAATTCTGGAAAATTATTGAAAATTTGTGTGGATTTTATTATAAAATTATTGAATATCATAATTAAATTAGAGTAAATTAAATTTTAATTTCTTTGAATATATTATTAAATTAGAATAAATTAATATTCAAAAAATCAACAAAAATCAAACTTCAGAAAATTAATTTTTTGGAAATTAAATTATAAATTTAGTGTACTATTCAAAATTTATTATTTATTAGTGTACTTTTAGAAAAATTTCTCAAAATGTTGTAAATAATTGTTGAAATTTATATTTTGTATTTCCAATAATTACTGAAAATTATTGCATTTTCAAAACTTTTCCGAAATTTTTTATTTTCAGTAAATTATTACATTTCTGATTGTTTTTTTGGAAGAACATACTTTGGAAAATAAAATATAAAATAGTGTACTTTTCAAAAATTTGAAAATTTACAAAAATTTATTAGATTTGTGCAATTCTGAAAAATTATTGAAAATTTGTTTTGTTTTTATTGTAAATAATTATTGAAAATTTGTTTAATTTTCAATAATTTTTTTTTTTTTTTTGGGTATTGGGTTATCCGTGTGAGTGACACTTAGTATATCCATTTGATCATTTTTGTTATCAAATTGGATATTGAGTTTTGATGCATGGGTCCCCGCTAGTAATTAATAAAAGAATAAACATGCCATGTTTGTTGGATAGAAAATAGTTAATTATCAAGTTCAAACCAGAAAGAGAACACCGCAGAGATCTAGTAGATCAGTAGAGCAGAGAATTGGAAAAAGGGGGAAGAGATGGATGATGAGATCAACAACTTCATTAAGGTATGGATATCAGCACTTGCATCTCTATTTTACTGTTACTCAATAGCAGGAAAGTTTCCAAAAGGTGTTATCAGACTCCTATCTCTCCTCCCTGTCCTCTGTCTCTTCACAATCCTTCCGTTGAATCTCTCGTCCTTCCATCTTGGAGCTCCCACAGCTTTCTACCTCGCTTGGCTTGGTAACTTTAAGCTTCTCCTCTTCTCCTTGGATCAAGGTCCTCTATCATCCCGCCCAGCAAAATCACTCCTAGGCTTCGTCTCAATTGCTTCTCTTCCTATCAAAGTCAAACCAGATCCATCTCTCGGTAAGTCACATCAAAATTCAGGGAAGTCTCTACAGTCCAGAGCAGAAGAAAGCCCATCCCCCTGTGGATCACATCTAAAATTAGCTGTAGAATGCCTTGTTTCCGCGGTGCTGATAAAAATTATCTACGATTACAAACAACAGATACATCCAAGCATCTTCCTATGTATGTACTGTTGCAACCTTTTCCTTGGCTTAGAAATCACTCTGGCCATGGGTGCGGCCGTCGCTCGAGCCCTACTCGGCCTAGACCTCGAGCCACAGTTCAACGAGCCGTACCTCACAACCTCTCTGCAAGATTTCTGGGGGAGGAGGTGGAATCTCATGGTTTCAAGTATTCTGCGACCAACTGTATACGACCCAGTACGGCGTATCTCAGCTCCTGTGTTTGGGACGAGATGGGCGCCGCTGCCGGCCGTGGTGGCTGCCTTTACGGTGTCGGGGCTCATGCACGAGCTCATCTACTATTACCTCACGCGTGTGGATCCCACGTGGGAGGTGACGTGGTTCTTCGTCTTCCAAGGGCTCTGTGTGGCGACGGAGGTGGCGGTGAAAAAATGGGTAAATGGGAGGTGGAAATTGCAGCGTCAGGTTTCGGGGCCATTGACTCTGTCATTTATAGCGGCTACCGGTGCTCGGCTGTTCTTCCCACAGTTGTTGTGGAATGGTGTGGACGAAAGGGCAATCGGGGAATATGCTATTGTGGTCAAGTTTCTGAGGAACAGACTGAGACCCATTTTTTAACTCCATGTAAAATATTTGTTTATTCATTTTATGTTTAATTTATTTATATATTGCAAAATAATTCCATTGGGCTATTCGATTTTGACCGTAAGTGAATCAAATTTGGGTTTATTTTTACCATAAATCCAAAGTCTTTCCCTTTGCAGCCCTATCTCAAATAATAGTTTTTTTTTTCTTTTAGAACAAATAATAACAATAGTTTCCTTTATTTTAGAACAAATAACAATAATAGTTTTCTTGATGTTTGGACTTTCAAGCATGCAAACAATTTTGGTGTAAAATAGGGCGTGGCCTTTTTTTTTTGTTAACTATGCGGCCGTACAAATTAGTGTTTATATACATCAAATTAACTCCACAGTAGTTGTGTGCCTTGTCAAATTAGATCAAATGTGGTGTTGTGTATCCATGTCAAATTATGGCGGTGTTGGAGAGTATGGTGAAGCTTGGTTTGAAAGAAAAAGTAGGGAAAGAAAGGGAAATGTAGAGAAACTTTTACAAACATTGTAATGTATAGGTTTTTTTATGTTTCCCGTCTTTTCTTTATCTTTTCCTTCAAATCAAACATAGCCTAAAACTACAATATATTGGGCAAGGTTCAATGTATCGATACAGGGTGATACGTTGGTAGAGCGTATCGGCTTGTATCAGTACTCTTCTTTTGTTGTTTCTTTTTTTTTTTTAATTTGGTTCAGAGGGGCCGGTTTAAGGTCGGTCTACCCCTGAACCACTTACTGATCCGAAACACCCCCTGTAGGGGCGTATCAGGAAGGCTTCGATATGATATGTATCGGTCGATACTACAGGCCAATACGTATTGATACTTTGAACCTTGATATTAGGTTTCAAACTATGTCACACCTCATTCAGTCATTCAATTGAGTGTTTCTTGCCACACCCAAAATATTGATCATAGTTTTTTTTCGTGGTCTAAACCATGGCATAGGGTACTATAGCCCCAACATTGGTTACATTGTTCTGTAGGCTCGTTTTTAATAATTTAAATCATAGCTAATCAATTTTATTTTATTATTAATTATTATTTTATAAATTTATTATTTCTCTTATGTATGTTTTCATATTTTTTATTACTTTAAATTTTTTATCAATATTAGTTTTTTAAATTTATTATTAGTATCATTCATTTTATTAATTTATTACTATTAAAGTTTTTTTATATATTTTTAAAATTTGTCATTATATAATTATTAATTTTTTATCACATGTTAAACTAATTCATATTATTGATTTGTATTTTGTTTAAAAACACCAAAAAAAATATTATTCTTGATTGACAACGTAGATCACCTTACATTACGTATATGAGATACACAAAATCAAAATACTAGGTGTGGTGAACTGTACAACACCTTGCAAAATGCCCATGTAGGTGTAATATGGTTCAGGCTACCAAATTTTCACCATAGTATAAAACGCCTATTCTGCTATGGTGTGATGTATTCTCTTCTCGACCACACCACAAAACTGTTGGAAGGGTTAGGATCCATCATATGGACGGCTTAACCATGCAAGATGGCTAGGCGAAATTTCAAAAATTTACTAATCCTTTTGGGAATCGAATTCCCTATGTTTTGAAAAACTACATTTTTCAATATCGGTCTTGCACTGAACCAAACTAGATTTAAAACCAATCAAAGGCGGAGATGCATACCTAATACGGATACCACAAACACAAATCCCAAGGTCGAAATTCACGCATAAATCAGTCCTGAAACTAGCCTCCAGTGAAGATGGTGTAGTGTATTCCTGAAGTCAGTTCAACAACATAGTTTTGAACAAAACTGCAACCCAACTGCTTGGATCGAACTAGGGAAATTGAATCTGATATCCCTTGAATTTTTCTTGCAAAAATCAAAGGAAAGAGGATACGCCCACCAAACAACGGGCCGAGGCCGAGGTTGCCCGTGAAGGAAAATGGCACAAAAGTGCCTTGCGGAGGCGGCCCGAGACCCTTGGGCAAAAAAAACTTCACTTGCGCGAGTAGTGCCGCTACAAGGAGACCTTGAGTGGGTTACACAAGGGGCGCCTCAATCCTCTAACCCCGGGAGCATTCAAGAGTGGGACTCCCTGTCTGGGGCTAGTGTTGGTCAACAACTCGTGGTCGGCATGGCTCTCCCTAGCAGCTGCCAGTCCTGGATGCAAAACACCATGGGCACAATCTAGGACACGCTCTTGGACAAGGCCACCGAGGTATGCGCGTACTTCTCCAAGTCAGTTATGTCGTCGAGGTCTTCTTGGCAGAATGTGACTAACAAGTTTTCCTTTTCGTGTGCAGATGGTCTCATGCTCGGTCGGCCTTTAAGACAAGGTGCAGGTGTTGATCCAGCAACTTCAGCAGGCGTAAGAGGAGATCGAGTGCCTAAGGAAATAGTCAGCCGAATCACAGTCCAGTCGGGAGGCAGCCAAGGGCTGGGCCTGTGATGAGTACGAACATCACAAGAAGGTCAAGGCTGAAGTGGCAACCAAAAGGGAGCTCGTGAAGGAGCTGAAGTCCTCCCTGGTGTCGATGGAGCAGCAACTGGACGAGTCGGCCGTGAAGGCAGTCGAAAAGTACAAGACCTCGAAGGATCACGATGTAGACGTGGATTCCTTTGCCTCTCAAGCTTACCTAGAGGGCTTTGACGATTACAAGGTCCAATTGTTGAAGATTTTACTAAGCTTCAACATCGATCAACTGGTCCCATTCCTCACCGATGCTCAATAGTTGGTGGAAATACTAGGGATGAGGGAGGATCCGACCATCGATGCCACTTCTCAAGCCGTTGTCGCTACTGCTAGGGGGATCACTGAGGCCGGCATTGAGACCAGAGGGGGCCAATAGAGAGTTTCCTTTATTTGGGTCTATGTGCCCCTTATTTATTATTTGTTTGTAAGGGGCCAACACCTCCCCCATAAGAGGCTTTTTTTTTGTAAAGACACTTGAGTTAATGGAACTTGAGTTTCTTGTCAAAAGATACTCTTCTTCTCTTTTTTTTCCTTTTTTCTTTCATGCGAACGGCCAATGCCTCCCCCTGAAGAAGCATTTTTGTAAAGAAATTTGCAATTTTTAATAAAATATCTCTTTTTTTTTTGCAAAAATGATCTTTCCTAGTCGATATTAGTTGTTGAGGTCTCATAACTTCCTACCTTAGGGGAAAAGGAGGAGGGTGATTGCCTTATCCAGGAAAATGCCCTTCTGCTCAACGAATTCTTTCTTGGGGACTTAAAAAATCCCTTAGTGTGTCATTTTGTAGGGGCTTTGTTGTCGAGGTCGTGAGAAATTGCCTTAGTAGAGAAGTGTTGTTTACTTATTGTGACAATCATGTTTTTATTAAATGAGCGATTGACGTCAATTTTTTGGCCTTCACAAAGATTCTCTTCTCTTAGGGTCTTTGAGGATGAGGTCGAGGTCATGGGCCATTTATCGACAGTCATCGAGGTCCCAAAAGTTCTTGCCTTAGCTAGAAAAGGACAATGGGCAACTAGGCGTATAACTCGCAAAGTGTCATATGCCTTGGGCCAACGTCTAGTCAGAGTATATAACCTTAAGGAAGATTAAATTGAAGTGAGAGGAACTTGCACTTTTCATTCACAAATTTCCACTAACAAAGTTACACTTCTATTGATAGTACATCCAGAGATTTTTAGAGTTCTAGGTAAGAGGCCCTACTCTTCCACCCATAATTTTAGCTGAAAGGTGTCGGGTCCAACTTCTTGCTTGATTTTGTATGGTCCTTCCCAGTTTGGGCAAAGCTTTTCAACGCTGGGCTAAGGACCATGACCTTTCTAACAACAAGGTCACCTTCCTTGATGTGATGCTCTCTAACTTGGAAGTTATAGTATCTTGCAACTCTTTACTAGAAGGCCACGACCCTGATTTGGACTTGCTCTCGGACACCTTCCAACAAGTCAAGGTTATTCCTTGACTCTTTACTATTCACAGCTTCTTGGTATACCTCAGTTCGAAGTGTCAGTTGGCCAATCTCTGGTAGGATGATGGCCTATGTCCCATATGTTAAGTTGAAGGGTGTTTCAGTAGTGGCAGTTCGAGGTGTCATTCAGTACACCCATAGAATGTTGTACAACTCATCCGCCCAAAGCCTTTTGGCTCTATCTAACATTGCTTTCAATCCATCTAGGAGCGTCCTATTGGTGACCTCGATTAACCTGTTAGTTTGAGGGTAACCGACCAAGGTATATTGCTGCCTTATTCCTAGGTTTCCACATATTCTCTGATTTTAGAGTCACAGAACTATCAGTCGTTGTCAGTGACGAGCATGTATGGGATCCCAAATCGGCAAATGATATTCTTCTAGAAGAAACTCTTAATCAACTTAGTAGTAATGGTTGCCAAGGCCTTAGCTTCGACCCATTTAGTGAAGTAGTTTACTACCACGACGAGTTGTCTCCTATTCCCTGTGGCCGGAGGGAAAGGTCAAAGGAGGTTCATTCCCCATTTTACAAAGGGCCAAGGGCTACTGAGGGCTAAGAGGGTCGTTGCAATCCAATGGAGGATGTTAGAGTACCTTTGGCATTGGCCACACTTCTGTACGAACTCAATAACATCCTTTTGAATGGCCATCCAAAAATATCCTTGCCTAGGTGCTTTTTATGCCAAGACCCTACACCCTAGATGATTGTTGTAGATGCCCTCGTGAATTTCTCTTAGCACAAACTCTCCCTTCTCTTGGAAGATGCATCTAAGATAGGGCAGGGTGAACAATCTTCTGTATAGCTTGCCTTTAATTATGGCATACCGTGTTGACTGCTGTCAAACTCTCCTTGCCTCATTCTTGTCGGATAGCAACTGTTCATGTTGCAAGTAGGCAAGAATGAGATCCATCCAACAAGGTTCAACTTGGACTGGATACACTTCCTCTCTTCGGTGTTGGTATGTGTTATGTTTTTTATGTGCACGGTGTGGCCAAGGGCTGATAGCGAATAGCTTGCAAGTCTTGATAGGGCATCGGCTCGTGCGTCCTTGGCCCATGGGACTTGGAGCAGAGCGAAGTGCTGGAAGTGACTAATTAACTCTCGAACATTGACCAAGTAATTGGCCATATTTAGCTCTCTGGCCTCATACACTCCATTCACCTGGTACAAAATCAATTATGAGTCACTAAAGACCTCAATGTGCTTGTCTTTGAAGTCTTTTACAAGCTCGAGGCCAACGAGAAAGGCCTCGTACTCGACTTCATTATTGGAAGCAGGTAAACTGAACCACAATGCATACTCCAGCTTCTTATCATCCGGGGTTAGAAGTATAAGGTTGGCACCACTTCCTTTGGCATTGGAGGATCCATCTACAAACAAGGTCCGGGTCGGTAGAGGTTCTTCCTCATTCCTTGGGGCTTAGTTGTGGTCGTGGCTGAAGGTTCAACCAAGAAGTCCATCGTTGCTTGCACCTTTATTGTAGGTCTCAATTGATAGTGTAGGTCGAACTCTAATAGCTCGACAGCCCACTTGTAGGCTTGAAAGTAAGGCCACAGCTTCCCAGCTGAGACCACTAGCGCAAACACT
Organism: Nelumbo nucifera; assembly: GCF_055504915.1. NCBI lineage: Eukaryota > Viridiplantae > Streptophyta > Magnoliopsida > Proteales > Nelumbonaceae > Nelumbo > Nelumbo nucifera. Next base: position 66,883,049 of record NC_142649.1, read on the forward strand.
ATTTTCTCTACTTTCAGGTATCTGGTCTCAGTCTCACGGAGGACCTTTCTGACGTAATATACCAGCCTCTGAATTCCCTTGTCCTCCCAAACCAGCATCGAGCTTATTGCCTCGTCCCCAGTCGAGAGGTACAAGAATAAGGTTTCTCCCGAGATGGGCCGCGTGAGCAATGGTAGCTACGCAAGGTAGGACTTTAATTCTTCGAAATCCTACTAGAAATCTTTTGTCCATTGGAAGTCCTTCAACTTCTTTACGGCCGGAAGAATGGTATGCACCGGTCGACCGACTTGAACAAGAATCGGTTGAGGGTTCAAGCCAGCCAGGGAGCCTATGGGTTTCTTTAATTGACTAAGGGGGTTCCATGTGCAGTATGGCTTGTATCTTCTTAGGGTTGGCCTCTATGCCTCATTAAGTGACTACAAAGCCTAGGAATTCTCCCGAGGTTAACCCGAAAGCGCATTGATTGGGGTTCAGCTCCATGTTATATTTCCTCAATACCCCAAATGTCTCGCCAAGGTCAGAGGTTTGCTGGCTAGCCCTAAGACTCTTCGCAACCATGTCGTTGATGTAAGCCTCGATGTTTCTCCCCATCTTCTCTTTAAAAATCTTGTTCACCAGTCTTTGGTAAGTGGCCCCGACGTTTTTTAGCCCAAAAGGTATCACCTTTTAGCAGTAGGTGTCGTGCTCGGTGATGAATGATGTCTTCTCTTCGTCATCGGGAAGCATTTTTATTTGGTTATAGTGGGAGAAGGCATCCATGAAGCTTACTACTCATACCCCGTGTTGGCATCGACGAGGTGATCAATCCTTGGCAAAGGAAATTTGTCTTTGGTGCAAGCCTTGTTGGGATCTGTGAACTCAATCTATGCAATGTTTTTAAACCGTTGTTGACCCGGACGGTCGGACCGTTCAGCCTAAAATCCGTGCAAGCAACCAGTTCCGTTTCAATCCTAACCCATTCTTGGGTAAAAAACTATTGACTTCGTCAAAAACCCGCTGACCTGGGCGGTCGAACCGCCAACTCGTTTGACCCGGTCAGTGGTTCGCAATATAAAGTTGTAGAGAGGAGAACTCAGATCTGAGATCTAGCACAAAGAGAAGAAGAAGAAGAAGACTGCAGGTGTTTTAAAGAAAGCAATCTTAGATCTGCATTTGTTGTTGCAGCCTCACCGTCGTCGTCGTCGTTATCGTCGCTGGTGAGCATCGAATCATCCTCCTCCTCTTCCTTCTTCTTCCCTCCTTCTCTCCTTCCTTCTTCTTCTTTCTTTTTTTTTCTTTCTCAACCGACAATAGTTTTCCTTTCTCCTTTCTGGATTTCTCAGCCGACATCTCTTCTTTCTAATATGAGGTTTGCATATTAGGGCAAATCTCATATAAACATTTGCCTTAATATGCACACTGTCTAAACCGTTCAACCCGGACGGTTGAACCGTTGACCCGAAAACCGATAGATAGAACGGTTCCGTTTTTTAGTCGGTTTTTAAAACCTTGATGCTATGTGTCATTTCCCATTAACTTTCTCAACCATGACCACGTTAGATAGTCATTTGGAGTAGTGTACCACTCTTATGAAGCCAACACCGAGTAGCTTGTCCACCTCCTCTCCAATGGCTTTTCAATGCTCCGATGTAAAGTTCTTCTTCTTTTGCTGAACCGACCTATAACTCGGGTCCATGCTCAGCCTGTGAGTAATGACCGAGGGGTCAATCCCTGGCATATCAGCAACGGACCAAGTAAATACATTGGTATTAGACCTGTTCATGGGTCGGGCCGGGCCAGGGTTTCACTTGTCACTAATGAAAATATACTAGGCCCGAGCCCGAGCCGGCCCGACCAATGGGCCTATAACTTGGGCCCAAGCCCGACCCTGGTAAAAAGCCCAAAACCCGAGCCCGAGCCCGAAGCCCGACCTAATTGAAAAAAAAAACATTTTTCCCTATTCAAATTAGAATTAAAAATTCAGATAGTATTTTTTTCTATTTAAATGAATAATGGGCCTACAAGATGGTATTTTTCCCTTTCTTTTATATTTTAAAACACAATTTTACGTTCTTAAATCAGAAAATTTATTCAAATGGACATAATCACATAACTAATTTTAAGTTTAATATTAGGTCGGGCCGGGCTATTTTGACAAAACCCGAGCCTGGCTCGAATTTATTGCGGGCTGGGTTTTTTGGCCCGAATTTAAGCCCGCGGGCCTATAAGCATGTTCAAGCCCGTCCGGGGGTCGGGCCGGGTCGGGCCACCCGGCCCATGAACAGGTCTAATTGGTATTAGCTTCGAGGAAGCTTACCACTTTGGAAAGTGTGTCCTGGAGGAGGAGAGACCCGACTCGTACCATTTTCTCAGGCACGGCCTCGTCTAGGGGAACTGAGATAAGGTCCTCTGTCGGCCTCAACTGGACAGTTTGTCCCTAAGGTTGAGCCCCTCTAGTGGCAAGGCTTCCTTGTTCTTGCCTTTTAGCGCCACAACATAGCACTGTCTGGCAACTTGCTAGTTTCCTTAACTACCACAACACCATGCTTCGTAGGGAACTTCATGGTGAGGTGGTAAGACGAGATGACCTTCTTGAGTATGTGAAGGGTCATTCCCATGATGGTGTTGTAAGGTAGCCTATCTTCATAACCAAGAACTCAGTCATCTGAGTGGCATGTCGAGGTTCGACCCCTACAGTGACCGATAAGGTTATCTTTCCTTTAGGTCTGATAGTTGCTCCAAAAAACCTGATAGCATGTAAGTACGTGGTCGTGGGGTCATTGTCTCATAGAACAGGATATCGGCCAAGGAGTCATTGTCTATGAGGATCCTTTTCACCATGTACTTGGTGATGATCATTAGCACCACCAGTACGTGGTCGTGGGGCACAGAAACCCCCCGTAGGTCATCATCTAAGAAGGGGATGAGGTCCTCCGGTCTTGTCCTCTTTGGTGCTTGCCTCTGAATGTTATACTACCTGGTGTATACCTTTTGAGATGAGGCAAATGCTCCCCCCGAGGCCGAGCCCTCGGCCATGACTTCAATGACTCTGGTCAGGGGGCAATGGGTATGGGGCCTAGCCTGTGGCTGTTGCGAGGATGAGGGACTCGGTCTCATTCTTGAGCTCGTAACAGTCCTTGGTGTCGTGGTCGGTGTCGTGGTCGGTTAAACAAATTAGTCGATTCGATTTCAATTCAGTATTTAAAAAAAATGAAGGTATTGGTTTGATTTCGGTTAACCAAAATAGAAAACCGACAGTTAATCGAACCGACCAATATACATATATTTATATATATTTTATGTATATTTATATATATTATGTATATTATGTATATATTTTATATTTTCTATATATTATAAATTAATAAATATGCAATATATATAATATATAATATATTATTTGTTATTTAAAATATAACATTATATATATTTTTAGTATTTTATTATATATTTATATATTTTTCTATAATAAATATTGTAAATAATAAAAAACTGAAAAACTGACAAACCAAACCGATGGTTAACCGGTCGACTTCAGTTACCAATTTTCCAAAAACCAATAACCTTGGTTTGATTAACCGAACCATGAGCACCCCTATCCCCCTTCTTGGGTTCCTCTTAAACTTGGTTGGCCATTTCATGAATTCCTCCTTCCCTATTTGCATCAGTATGTGCGTTCAGGAGAAGTTTAGTTGCATGTACTTGTTGAAGGAAGGGGCCAGCAGCTTCTTGTCACCTCCCTTGTTGGTGGGGCCATCGCTGTGGCCATCCATTTCCTTCCTCTTTTTGTCATTAGGCCCTACTTCCAGATTTTGGAGGCGCCTTTTAGCTTCAGCCTCTTAGGCAGCAATGTACTTTTGGACCTTCTTCCAGAATTCAGCTTTAGACTTGGACGGAGCCTTGGAAATGGATGGACTGAGGGGTCCAGGATGAAGGCCACTGATGGTCATGGCCATGGAGACCAAGGGGTCGAGGTCCTTGACCTCAAGTTCTTCCTGTTTGAACCTCTTCATATATGCTCGAAGGCTTTCCTCGGGCTTTTGCTTGACGGACATTAGGGAGATGACGGTTTTCTGACATCATTGGCTGCTCACAAAGTGACCTAGGAACAGGTCTGCGAACTAGCCCCAAGAGTCGATAGAGTGTGTAGGCAGTGTCGAGAACCATTGTCATGTTGCTCCCTTGAATGTGGCCTAGAAAGCTCGGCACATGAGGGCGTCAGATTATCCGTGTAGGAGCATGAGGGCCTAGAAGCTTTCCAAGTGGTCCTCGGGATATGTTCTCCCATTACAAGTCTCCAGTGTCGGGACCTTGAAATTCAACCAGAGGGGCTCAAAGGTGATAGAAATCCACGAAGGCCTCCATCCAGCTGAATGAGGCATGGCAACTGGCAGAGGCATCACCTCGGTCCTCCTTTACCTACCGAAGTTGATCCTAAATGGCTCCAATCAGCACCCGAATATCTTTGAAGTGCTACTCAGTGTATGGCATCAGTGCTTCGGCCCGGTCCTGGTTCTCTCTCACGTGGGACGGATCGGTCCTATTCCTAGAGTGCTCAGATGTCAGCACGTCCTAAGCCTTGCAAGAGTGGTGATCATTGAGGAGATCGCGAAGGTTAGAAACCGACGGGAGTGAGGCGTTGTGACAGCCTCCCGCCCCAAGAGGGGGGCTGTAGTGGCCCGAGCACCCACCGCCGTCCTGGCTAGAAGTCGCACGACGATAATTACGGTTGTGGTTCCTAAGCTCGAGGTGGGGTTCCATGGGGTTGCCCCCTTGGCTTGGGAGCCAAGGGGTCTTAGAAAGGGGCTTGCTAGCCCGTCGGTTGTTGCTGTCAGATTCCAAGGGGTAGGTCCCCTCCAAGCCGCCCAAGCACTGGCTTACCAAGGTATGGGTGGATCACCCCCCGTGTTGTCTGTGGCTTCCAATGGGGTGGCCACCCTGTGGGTGGCCTCTTGCCGAATGCCCTATATTGTCCAACCGTTGGGCCAGGTTGTCTAGCCTATCAAGGACCAACTTGAATTGGTCGATCGTGACTAAGTTCTAAACATTAGGAATGGTGTCTTGCTTGTTAGCCATTTTGAAAACACTAGTTGATTAGGTTAAATTTGTTTTCTTAGAAGAAAGTTTTGAAGACGGTTCCCACAGATGACGCCAATTGTTGTTGTCAAATATGGAGTAAAGGGCAACAACGTACTTTCTGGTGTTTGAGACCAACGAGTCCAGCCTATTGAGATGAAGAAGATGTCAGAGACCCCGGGAATCATCCTAGGGGCGAATGCTTCGATGGTCAAGTTAGTTGAGGGTAGACCTGTTCATGGGCCGGGTCAGGCTTTTACTCTTCATAAACATGATTTTGTTAGGCCCGAGCCCGAGCCCGGCTCGATCAACAAGCCTATAACATGGGCCCGAGCCCGACCCTAATAAAAAGCCCGAAGCTCGACCTAACAGAAGAAAGAACTCACTGCCGATGACTGTGTTCGTCGGTGCTGAGTTCGTGTCTGTGTGAGAGAGAGAGAGGATTCACCAGTCGATGCTCAATTCACGGTGAGATGCGATTTTGACAGTGAAAAGAGGAGTCAATTCGCGTCTGAGAGAGAGAGAGAGGACTCGCCATCGCCACCGCCGCCACCAGTGCTTGTGTTCGCCGCCTCGCCAGTGTCTGAGATTTGAAAGAGAAGAAGTGAGAAGAGGAACGAGGGAGAAAGAAAGAGAGAGAAAGAGAGAGAGAGAGAGAGAGAAGACTCACCGCCGGTCTGCCGGAGTTGTTGCGCCGGTGAATGTTCTCCGGTTCCATGGCTCTTGAGAGTGTGAAGAGGATGTGAAGAGAAGAGAGGTTCGGCACTGAGCAGTTCGGTTAACAGGAAATGTGGAAAGAGATGAATGAGGATGTGAATGTTCGTCGGCTCGAATTTATTGCGGGCCGGGCTTTTTGGCCCGCGGGCTCATTTGCATGTTCAAGCCCGTCCGGGGGCCTGGCTGGCTCGTCGGGCCACCCGACCCATGAATAGGTCTGGTTAAGGGCTATAAGGGGTCGGACCAAGGAAGTAAGGAAACTTAGAACTTAAGTTAGTGTTTATTTACCTCAATGTAGGACCCCCTTTTATAGTCGGAGTTGCCTTAGAAAATGAGTTGTTGGGAGTAATTGGTGGCCATTGATAGTACTTGATGATAGACATCCGGCCGATGCCACATATCAAGATCCACAGGTTACCTAGATATTCCTACACCAGATTCGAAATCAAATCAAATCTTACTAAATCCGATTGGATCATATCCGACATGAACAATATCGGATCGGATTCAAATATACCCTAATTGAATCCAACCCAATCCTTTTATATCCCTAAACACAAGGACACGCAGAAAACCGGCATAAAATCACAGGGCAGCCCAGTGCACGAAATTGCTACCAATGCAAGGTCTGACAAGGGACAGATATTCACAGCCTTGCCTCTGAACATATAGATAGGCTGATTCCAATATTTGATCCCAATCACCTATCACCTATTCGCAATGGAACAACCCAACCATTATATCAAAGCCCACTCTCAAAACTTACATAAAGCGAACCTCTTAATTTCTTTTGAAGTCCACTTAATAGTATCACGTGCAATGTAAGTTCCTTTTTTCCACTTGTTTAAATAAATAAAGATTTAATATTAAAAAAAAATTATAAAAGTAAACCCAAAGCAATTAGTTGTCTTTTCATTTTATGGACGTGGGCTTGCATGTGCTCAAAATTCTAAAGTATAGGCCGTATTTGGATCAGGGATCCATTGAAATTAGGGTAATAGTGTTGTGGCCAATTCCATGAGGCCCTTCAGATTCCAACATATGAATCTCTTTCCAGAATGGAGAGGAATCTAGAAGAGCATGGATTTTGGATCTTTGAATTGACTCTTCTATGAATCTGAGTTTTTTTTTTTTCATTTATTCGTCAGGAGAGGGGGTAGGGGTAGATTCGAGTTGAGCCAAGCTGAATAGTATCAGATTCGAGTTTGGTTTGAGTCAAAAGTTTATAAGAATTATAAAAATAAAAATATTAAAAAATTAAGAATTATAATATTTTTATTATATATATTCGAGCCGATTCACAAGCCTCACAGGCCAAGCTCTAATAGAGTCGAACTTGACTCGTTTAATAATCGAACTACTGAATTCAACTTAAGCTCGAGCTTAAACTCGGTTGAAACTGAACCGAGTCGAACTCAAACAGTTCGTAAAAAGCTCGGCTCGTTGCCACGAGCGGGCAATTAGAATTCAATACTTAATCTATTCCAATGCAATCCAAACTGGAGATTCATCAACATTCAAAGCACAATTTAAACTGCTGTTAACAAATATATACGTACGCAAAAAGCTTGGTGATAAGCATCAGACCTGTACAAAAGTAGTAGTCCAATAACTTGCCACTTGTTGCAGAATTAGAGGATCACACCCCCACCATCCATAGGGGTTGTGGCTTGTGGGAAAGAAAACTATCAGAACTCTTGGAAAGATGTACAGAGAGTATAGATCAGGAAGTGCTAATTTATGGTCCATAAAATCATATATCAACGCTAATTAAGTAATTAAGAATTATTGCAACGCAAGATAAAATTGGCCTGTCCAAAATCCATTCATGCACTTCTATGGGCTTTGTTTAGGTCCAGTACTTAGGGAGAGCATAGCCCACACACTAAGAGGAAGAGAGTTGAGCCCCAACTGACATCAACCCATATTAGCCCAGTCCAACTTACATGTGGTAAGCTTCAACCCACTAGTCCTAAAGCCAATTTCGATGGCTATTGGCTAGTGTCTCAGGGAAGAGTTCAATACACCAAACCAGATTGGATCCCAGGTGTACAGTGTGTTCACTCTTGATTGGTTAATGTAGCCCATTGCACATGCCTTTGTTTGTAGCAGATCCTGACCCTCTCTATACACAGTGAAGTATATATAGTGTTGACGTGGATTTTGCTTAAAGAATACGTACCCAATTTGAAGGGTCAACCATTTAATGACCCTTATGGATGGCGTGCATTGTCAGCAAAGAGAACGAATCATCAAGAAAGGAGCTGTGAACTATCTGTCTAACTTAAAAATGCATACCATTTTTTTTAAGTTTTGGAGACAATAAATCAAATGAGACTTTATCATAATCAAATGAAATATGCATTTTCAAACTGTATTTAGTTTCAGATTTCGGGCCCATCAAACCATGGCTCATAGCTGGTGTAGGATCAGGAATCAGGAAGACAGGAATCAACAGCAAATGGGTCTTCTCCACTGGTCTGAGATATTATGAAATTGAGTAGTAAGATCAAAATAATGTCTCCCATTAATGGACCCACTAGACTGAGAAGAGAGAGAGAGGCATTTAATTGAGAAGCTTTTGATATTTGAGACCATTAATGAGGCCTCCTATTGGGTATTGACAACTTAGAGATGTCAATGGTGGGATAAATTTCTCTTTATATACAAAGCATTTAATAAGGAAAAGAAAAACTTGTGTTAAAGAGTAAACAAAGCAAGATGCATTAATGGAAAATTAAGTGAGAGTAATTACTAGACCACATGGACACGACTGCCATTTCACCTATACAAGCGGCCTAAGGACAGTAATTAAGGTGTAATTAATACACCAGCTTGAAACAGGGTGCCACCCAAAATGGCGCTTAAGTTAAAAGCACTGGTATTGATGATAGGCATATGGCTTCTAACTCTCTAACTATTACACTGATTATTATATGCTAATGGTACTACTTTAGACTCATCTTGCCTCAAAGGATGTGGTCCATTTATCATTTATGTGCGCGATGCACACGGGATGCACTAATCCCGTGTGTTGTGTTACCCATCAGCTCCCTCTGATCAGTCTGAAAACTTGTATATAATGAGAAAAAATATTGTGGCGTTACTCAATGTTTTGGAAATCGAACCGGATGTCAAACCATGGGTAGCGGTTCGGCAGTTTGACCGTCCGGTTTGACTCCAATACAATCATGAAAAGCAAATTTATCAGATTATATGTTTGATAAGAGGGTGTGTATGGATTGGGAAAGAATGTTTTTGAAGTAATTTGTATTGATTTTAGGTAATTTGGAATGTGAGTCTTGCTTAGTGTAAGAGATTAATGAAAGACATAGATTTGTCCTATCTAAGTGGGTTTCTGGCTCAGTTGGTAAGGTCTTTAACTGATTGTAGTGGAGACTTGGGATTAAATCCAAATGTGACACAGAGCCATCCTCACACCCACTTCACAACTCGTTTCTGCCGCACATCAGGAACATCTCCATTGAATAATACCATGAAGCATGAAAAAAAAAGGCACATATAGGGTCAGTTACACGAATTTTGTTTGGCCATTCCATGTATTCAGTGACATGTCCATGTTAGATATGAGCCCTCTATCCCTAGAATGGAGCTAAAATTTTTAGGGATTGACTGAATCCTATTCATGGGTTGATGCCAAATTTACGGGCAGAATACGATTTATAAGGGGGACTACTAGTAGATTAGGAGGGAGCTGTAATTCAAATTTCTGAGGTGGATTGCAGTCCAGTTATCCCTAAAATACTGTCACTATTTCAGTCCATGTCATCACTTGTAGTCCCTTTCAATTCATGACAGATTACCTCCCCTTTGTACTGTTTTAGGTGTTATTCCTGCTTCCTTAATAGGTAATGTAGCCTCCAGATCATTTGAAAAATAAAGGCATTCAGAAAATGAGAAAATTTTCAGATAATTTGGATCTAACATTTTGATTATGCCTGGGGTCATCGAAGATAACATCCAATAGTGTTTAGATTTGCACTATTAATTGGACAAGGTTACATGAGAACGAACACATCTAATAGTGAGGCACTGCTTTGATTTAATATTTTTTATTCTTTTTGGAATTTTATATTATTAATATAGTGTAATATTTGTTTCCTTATGATTATGTCTTATTTCCTTTGTGTTTGGTTTGAAGAAAAAAATAGGGATAGAAAGGAAAACAGAAGAAAATCTTACAAATCTTGTATACCTTTTCCTTCAAACCAAACATAACCATGTAGAGATTTGACGTATGAGTCTACACGGTAGGTAATTTGTTCAGATTGAGTATGTTTATAGTATTGATCAGATTAAAATTATGAGATTATCTGCTCAAAAATTCCTAGCTATGCTGTAGGAAAAGTTCAAATAAGTTCCTTTAGAAATCTAATGATATATCATGTATGGGCTCCCACCCCAATTTCAATTTCAATTTGCCCTATTGGCATTACCTATTTAATTGGCCTAGTCTTGTCTGTTTGGTGCACTGATCATCTAGCAAAGAGATATATATGGGCTATGGGGTGAGTCACATAGGATCCTCCATCTCCATGTGGTGCAAGCCCAAGAGGCTCCACGTTTTGTCACATCAAACCCTCTCACCCAACCAAATTCAACCTTGTAATACCTCTCCCACACGGCAGAATGAAGCAACAAGCAAGTCGGCCAATGGAGTATAACACTTTAACTACTCTATTAACCCTTTCCAATCCCACCAACACAAATAAATTAGAAAAACCCTACAAATTATGAAAAGATAAAACAAATGCTCCTAGTACATGGTTACCATTTTTTAAATCCTTTTCCTGTAATCCTTCTTCTGGGTCAGAGAATAGAACCCACTACTTCTGAGATAGGACACTTTTTAATTGATATACATATATTAAACTATATTAATGGTCAGTGGAGACAACCTAAACGGAAAAATTGTTCATTCACATGTGGGAGAGTGTTTGTAGCCCCTGTAGGGTACCCTAGCATCAAATCACCAAAATCAAAAAACCAATTAACCTAATCCATCCCATATATTATTTCAACTTAATCCATCTTTTCAAATACAATATTCCATGGCATTGTTGTCAATCAAGATTGCCCTACCCTTTGAGTTCCCCCATAATAACCCATTATGCAAAGGGAGAAGAAATTAAACCGGGGCTAAAACTTGGGTCTGAGAGGAGTTTCAATGGTCCAACCGTCCAACCCAAATTTGTCCAAACAAAACCCTTTTTTTTGGTATTCGGTGCCCTACACCATTAATAACCTTCTCCTTCACCCTTTTTCCCCCAAAGTGCAGGTTGTGGGATTTGATTCCGCATTGAAGCTGAAACAAATCAGTCAATACACCAACAAACCAGCCCTTGGTTGGTTAACCAAATCCAATTCAATCCTCCTGACCAAACTCAACTCATTAGTTCGGACCTTGTTTGGACCTTGTTTGCTCTCATGGGAGTTGATCACAGGCAAACTTGTCATAATGAAAAGTAAAAATGGAGTAACGGACTCATGTGTAGTAAGGCTGCAACTTGGGTCTGGTTGGGTTGGGTTGGGTTGATGCTTGGGTTAAGGTTATGGTTGAAATTCATGAACTCGACTTTACTTCGGGTTGGGTTAGGATTGACCCCTTGGGCAACCCGAGCCTGACTCTACAATACATGTCATATATAAATATATGTTATATATGATATATCATACATTGATTTGTTTAGATGCATGATAATTGTATAGCCCCCACTATATACTATCATGTCTTTCTTTCAAGATAATTACTTCACTTAATCCTAATCGGAAAGACTAAAACCTTAATAACATATTTTTATGTTTTTTGAATATTTTATTTTTCATTTCCTCTCTACCATTTGCCACCCAAATCTTACAACTGATAAAAGATCTAACATAAATCATAAATCATAATAACCTATAGTCATTTCAAACATTTTTTTCTGAATTTTGTATTAAAAGAACTAATAAAACATGAGATATGTAATGAAAGTTGAATTAAGATCTGAAATTTAGAAATCTATGAGATTTTAAGAAATGGGGAGAAGGTTGGATTGGGTCCAACCCAAACTTTGGATTAGATTGGATTAGGATTGAAGAAATTTAGTTAAGATTAGGGTTAGGGTTAGGATTGAATAGGTTGGGTTGAAGATCGGATTGGGTTAAGATTAGAATTGGATGTTTAAAAATTAAGGTTGAACTAGGTAGGCCTCAACCCGACCTAACCCGGCCCCGACTTGCTGCCCTCGTATGTACAAGGTACAGTAGGAATTTTCTTAAGATGCCATTAATGAACCGTGGACTGTATTCTGTACACAAGTGGAACCCTAGCAATACTGAAGGTGGGTTTGGTCCAATCAATGGCCCCAAAGTCAACAACCGGTTTTTAAGCTTCTCTCTCCCTCGGGCGTGATGCAAGCCGTATAATTTTGAAAAGGGAGGGGAACCCCGACACGGTCTACAAAACAATTTGGATTTTTGGACTTACAATTTACAAAGAAATGGCTCAAGAAATAGATAACAAAAGGGCAGGATATGAAAACAGAAAAGAGAAGCTTTGGCTTTTGGTTTTTCCTATAAACCCTAAAAATAGCAGGTTCCAAGGCAGCTGGTCTGCTTCTGCTAGCTAGCTACACACTAAAGACTAAACCATTGGTCCTAAAGTCCACCCTGATGCCAGACCTAACAACTGAAAACCGAGTTTACCTAAGAAAATTCAACAAAGAAACCATATAATATAGTTTTATGCTCTAGCTTATCTATAATAGGTTAATAAGATGGAGAAATAATGATAAAAATATGTTTAAGTTTTGCATTTTTATGATAATTTATTGCTTTGGAAGGCCCCAAAGTATTTGTTGTAGTCTTCTAGTTAAAGTGGCGTAGCTATCTATCTATCTATCTAATGGTTGGAGTCATGGGATGAAATGTTTAGAAGAGAAAACAAAAAACTGCTGGCAGAAAGATAACTCAGTTGTCGTTTAATTGCATGGCTTATGGAGCGCCTAATCCTATGACCCACCCCTCATCGTTGATCTCGATGTTGAGCATAAAATTTAGCTCCCCCCTAACCTACCACTCATCAATCAAAATCAAGTGAAAAAGAAATTTTGAATCGATACAAATACAACAACAAATAATCTCATTAATGGCTGATTTTTGCTTCAATGACGTGTTTGAATGTTCGTTTGGTTGCGTAAATGGTTGAACCCATTTCTTTCTTTGTTCGATGTTGTAGATGAGTTGAAGTGAATACGTTCAGAAGCGTCCAGTACTGAAATGGCTTCGAGCATGATGTGATTTAAGCTTCATGATTAATTACAGTTTCAATCAAAGCTATTAAGATAGTTATTTATGTTCAACGTTGTCTAAGCTAAAAGTAGTAAATTCTAAATAAAACTGTGCGTGATTTTTTCTTCTCTTCTTTTTCATTTTCAATGGTTACGAGGGTTTTCTGGGATTAGCAGATATAGTATTCGAGATACAGGAGGAAGTGCTCAATCGACATGGGTCGGTGAAATTCAGTCGCCCTGCTTCTAAGTTAATGGTGACATTTTCCTTTCATACTAATGAAGAAGAAACTAGGAGAAACGTACGCCAACCCTAATCTGCACCTTAGATTAAACTCAGAAACAAAGAAAAGCCAAGGAAAAGAAGAAAATCAGAGACCCGGAAAACCAGCGAAATCTTATTACATTTCTGTCAGTCTGCCGTGAATTTTTTTGGCAGTCTTACATATATCTCTCACCTAAGAATTTCTAAGAAAGCCAATTTCCCAAAGTAAAAGAAGAAAAAGAAAAACGAAACAATCTATAGAAGAAGAAGAAGAAGTTACAGAAAAACAAAGGAGAAGAACGAGAAGAGCAAGATGAGAAGAGAAAAATGCCTGGCTTTCCCATGTACGCCAATAACCGTCCGACGATTTCGTCACCGGAATCTCATTCTTCTACTCGAATTCCTGAGTGCTATGTCAACGAAAAGCTCCTGAACAGACTCGCCTCTAACAAAACAAAACTCAGTAGCCCCAATAAAAGTTCCCCGTGAAATATCGTGCAGAGAAGACTGTTCTTCGTCATGTTTCTTTGCTTCTTGTTGATGATAAAAAGCCAAGAGAACAGAAACAGAATAGAAGAAGAGACGGAGAATAGAAGGAATTGAGGTTTTAATATTAGATACATAGAGAGAGAGAGAGAGAGAGAGTAGGAGTTCCCAAGAAGCTGACGAGCGTTACGTTTTTCTTTTCCTTTTTTTTTTAGTTTTGAGAAGTTCTATAATTTTCTTCCGTGGGCCATGGCCCATGGTGGGCTTTTTCTCACAGGTTGAATTTGCCCTTCTATATTCCCCCAACATTCAATGACTTAAAGCGATCTAATTGACCAATTAACCCCTATTATTTATAATTCCTTCCTGCCCCACTACCGCACTACGGTTGGTCTTCTCTTTTCCCTAATGTAACGTGAGTCACGTTACGTGCTGAGTTTTAAGGCCTGTTCGGGAGGGCTTCAGCTGCAGTTGATTGATTTGCTTGTCAGAAGTTACTGAAAATAGTTTTATCAGGAAGTTGATTTTACATATCATTTTATTTTTGGCTTTTTCATGTTTTTCATCAAATACAACTTTGGTAGCTTTCTACTTTAGACCCAATATGCCATTTATTGTGTATTCAAGGTTCAGTTTTGAAGAATATAAATACAAATATATATAATATAAATACATATAAAATAAAACAAAGATAAAGTTTTGCACTCTACAAATTTGCATTTGTACTCTTTTCAAATTGAACCTAATCAATATGCGTAAGGGAACGCATCTGGCCAAATATTTTAACATTTAGGACAGTAACATAACACCACGCTTATATAGTTTGATGTCTTAACCACTTCACTTTGAACAGCTCTCATTCTATTAGAATTCTGCAAATCATGGAATCAATATTTTTTACGATAGTAATAAAATATACAAGTCCAGTACCTCTCACAGTACATCTCAGTTGGTTTTATATCCAACAGAGAAATGATAGTGAAGTTCAGATTATATCCCATATCACATTCACATCCCACCCATGCATTGCATTGAAAACATCTACCCATGATAAATATAGGAGATGTTACCAATGCACACTGAGATGTACATGTGGGGTGCCAATCTGATCTCTCTACTAGTAGATACCAAATATTACATGCTTGACCAACAGGCCAAAAGTCAGTGAAATGCATCAAACAACATTTAGAACCATAATACCATTTTTTCCACGCGAGATGGGAACAACAAGTCAGAAAAAGGGGCGATATGGCCATTTGGCTTTCCAGCAACATGGGTTCAAGAAATTTGACCATGAAAAAGACGAAACTAACCTTGCGTATAGATCTCGGTATGGCTTGGGAGTTGGGAGTCGGAGAACGGAGGTAGTTATGGTTGGCTTGAAAGCCCGACCCCGACAGGATTCCTCCAACAAAGAAAAATTAAACAGAAAAAAGGAGGGGGGCATAGGAAATTAATGTCCGTAGGTGGTCAAACCGGTTACAGCAGGAGAGTGGGGCCAACCGGCACATTGGACCTAACTCTGAAGTTGAAATATCTTCCCCTTGAATTGACAATGTGACCATTACTCAGCAGTAGAGTTGTTAAAGAGAATCTCTTCTCGTTCGGCTTCGGTCTAAAGCCAAGTTTGGACGGGTTGATTTGAAAAATAAGTAATTATTATTAAGTAAGTGTTTAAAATTAAGCATTTATAAACGTTTGATGAAAAAGCACTTATTTTAAACAGGGATAGTATAAGTACCTTTATAGTGATGTGGCGGCCAAGATAAGTCAAAAAGGAAATAAACACTTAAAAATCAATTCAAAATTTCAGCTTATCTTTTCAAACACAAATAAGTGTTTATTGGTGTGGTCCTGACCCAAAATAAGTGCTTATTGGAGCACTCCCAAACTTAGCCTAAGCTCTCTACCAATAACGTTCTCCCAATTTGCATCGTCCTTTTAGGTCTCCAAAACTAAGCCTAAAATTAATTAATCTCTTCCATTATTGCCTTTTAAGTTTGTTTATTTATTTGGTCTTGTTTTCATTCTGACAATATCGTATTAGGTTGTTTGATTGGTTAATTATTAAAATGGTTATAATAGGTCATGGATATAAAAGAAGAGAAAGTAGACTAAGATGGTTAAGAGATATGCATACAAGACCATCTACAACATCTATAACGCATGTTCTGTTGCATGTTGATGGGACCAATAGGGCAAAGAATATGGGTTGAAGTAATAAAAAATAATTTAGGGGTTGTTCGGTAATATGATTGTTTTGTTTTTTCAAAACAAAAATAACTGCAACTGTGCAACATCAACAATTTAGAGGGTGTTTGAAAATATGGTTGGTTTTGTTTATGAAAAACAAAAACATTTGTTACATCAGCAAAATTATGGGTGTTCGAGAATATGGTTGGTTTTGTAATGTGAATTATTTTTCTTGTTTTGGGCTTGGAAAACAAATCCAAACCATTTTGTTTAAAAATAGATCATTTCTTAAAACAAAAACATAGAAACATATTCTTGGTTGTATATGTATTTTTTGTTCTCAAATATTTGATTGGAATTTTATTTTTATTTTAGAAAACATAGTTTTGATATTTTCAAAAGTACGATTTGTTTTTATTTTGAAAAGCAAAATCATGCATATTATAGATACAGCACTTAACCAAATGGAATAGAGAAAACAAAATTCATATAACTGAGTCCAATAATTGGAACAGGGCATGGCTTAGATGGCGATGATTGTTTAGGAATAAAAGGTATGATACTAAAACAACTTTGACCAATCAGAACCCATGAATTTATGAATACCGATTGATTGATTAACACTTTTATGTTTTATCATACCAACCGGTTAATTAATTCTGTTATTCCGAGTTAATCATGTAAGTAGTAGGTTGATAGCTGCAACAAATTGAACCGAGCTTTCGATTTACATAATCTGGTTTCCATTTCCCAAGGACCAAGGGTCGATACCTTCAAGTGATCTTTTCTCATGACAGATAAAAAATAAGCATTAATTAGTAATTAGAATGAAAAATATGGGCGGCAATAGGCGGCCCAGCCCACTCAGCCCGTAATCACATCTGAGATCGGACATTAGACTTGGGCTTAGCCACCCTAGTGGTTCATTGGACCTAGGCCTAGTCAAAAGCCAGGCTAAGCGGGCTCTTGCAATGCAACAGCCGTAGTTGTCACTTGTCACATTAATAGAGGCTGTCTGCACCAAAATCCAGCCTTGTTCTTTCCAGTTTGAGCCCTCTGATCTCTTATTTATTTCTGGATTTTCTTAGCTCTAATGCAGACTGCAGAGATAGAGCAGTAGGATTGAATAGGAACATTTACTGAACCTAATTACCTAAATTGGTTGACTCCTACCTCTCCTCTCTGGCTCTCTGTTCCATCAACTTCAGTGTTGTATTAAAGACTGGATTATCTTTTCCACATACAAACTTAGAACACATTTGGGAGTCATCGCTACAGTGCAATATTCTGTCCATTTATCTTCCTTTAATCAGCGGATCCCTATAGCACTTAGGACTGCAAAGTGTAAATAAGTAGAGATAGGACGTGCTGGGCCAAGGTTCTTTTACACTCTTGTCCTGGCCCATTTACAATTATGATCTTTTATTTTTTGCGTAAATATATACATAATCGGATCTATGCCACATTGATTGCTTTCTTTTATGAAACATTATATTTTGGTGCTTTTCCTTTAATTATTTCCTGATTTAGAAACCTATTGCTACGTTTTTATTTTTCAGTTTGTCAACTTATTTTGGAAGTCTAAAATATACTTAAATAAGTAAAATGTCCTATATCGATAATGTTGTTAGTATTTATGTATCATATGTAATACATATAACTGAACATTTATTATTGGTATATATATACATACTATATCCGTATATGTATATGTAGGGGATGGGTTGAGCCATCATCCCATGATTTTCAAAACTGGATTGAACCAGACAGTCGAACCGGAAAACCAGGAACCGGTCATCTGACTGGTTCCGTTTTTTCCCAAATCCGTTTTTTTTCCTAAAACCATTGATTTTGGTTAGTAAATCGTTGAATCGGCTAGTTAATCGTTTGAACAGTTTTGACTGTTTTTCAAATTTTTTTTGTCAAAACAGGATGGCCATTCAGGTCGAACGGTTAAACCATTCAAACCAATAACCAGACCCCTGACGGGTTTGATTTTAAAAACCAAGCATCATTCCATCACTCCATCCCAGGACTGGCCCATTTAGTCAAAGGTTGAACCTATATGGATCTGAATGGGCTGATGAGCCTAATATCAAGCCCAAACCCAGCCTAAAGAGTCCAACCTAGTCCATTTATAGCCACTTAACCAATGTATATCTTGGGTGGGCTGCTAAAACGTAAACCTGCTAGAGTGAGTGCCAGTCCAAAGGATATGTTAGAATTAAAGCATCAGAAATGTGGCAAATTTTGGCCCAGTACAGAAGCCATGATAGTACTCAGGATAAATTTTGGTGGGTTAATCTGGGGTGTTCGCCGCTAATTTGGATTTGCTGAATGCATTGACTGTTTAATAAGCTGTTAAACCAATGATAACACCCCACGCCAGCGATAAAATGCAGCATTCCACTTTGTAGGATTTCGCTTTTTAAAACAAAAACATGAAAAGTGCAGCAGGAACAAGCCTTTTGATCAATGCTGTGGGCTGTTATCAATTGGGTTCAGATAAACAAATCCATTTCAAATATATATTTTAATCTATCTGTTGGGACGTGGATTTGAATTCAGATCTCTCCACATTCTTGCTGATTTGAATATACCCCTATCCGAATTTGATCCTTTTGCAGCCCTTTCCTGATTGTTATAAAAAACAGGGCCATATAGATTACGCATAAATATACAATAGAGACTCAGTTAAAATAATTTATGAACGAGTGTCACATGAAAGTCATAGAAACTGTATTTTATGTATATGTGCCCATGATTTAATTATGGATATAGCATTGAACAGAACGTGAAACAGGATTTAATGAGTGGTATTTTGGCTTGATCTATTAGCATAAGGACATGTGAATCGACCTTATAACATGGATGACAATTCAGCAAGTCAAGCATTTCTTGCCATCTTAGTAGGCTAGGTTAGGTTGGGTATCTCGAGCACCTCGGCCAAGACTAAGGTTTGAGCAGTTTGTGATGGTCCAATCTGTCGATATGACACATAGCCAATTTCTAGAAGCTAGTTAACTGTTTCCAACCTCTCCGGGATCATGCCGCACATCTGTAAGCCTTATCCTTATACCACTTAGATCAGATAGACTCAATAAGCCTTATCAGTTCATACGAAGTCCACCTCCGAGTGCGGAATGGATTTCTGGTAGCGCGAGCCGAAGATCTTAGAGGTGTTTCGTAAGACCTATGGGCTACGAAAGCTTGCCTATACAAGGGCTCCAACCCCAATGCTACGAGGTATACACAATTACTTGCTCACTAGCTCTCTAGTTTACTGAATCATTCAGCTCGCAAACTCCACCTGGTACTTAAGCATCGGAGTGCCCACATCGGATAGGCCACCTTGGGTTTTCTAATTGTACTTTCTTGCAATTCTACCGGCCATCTAAACATACTGGCATCCGAACTGCCATCCAGCTAAAAACAAAGCACTATCAGGATTCATATAATTGACCCTGGAACAAGACTTAAAAAAGAAGATGGCGAAGATGATACAATCATACATAATGAATGGAGTGAAAGAGTTTAAACTTAACTCGTCTTCTTCTATTATCTTCTGTTACCAATGTCGTCTAATTCCTCCACTCCTACAGTCATGGTAGGATGGAATTTCATTAATTCCTTTTCGACAATTGTTGCTTTTTTATGGCTGAAATAATAAAATTGTGTTTGATTTAGTTTCACCGTAAAGGACCAAAACAACCCAAGTTTC
The DNA here is from genome assembly GCF_055504915.1 of Nelumbo nucifera. NCBI lineage: Eukaryota > Viridiplantae > Streptophyta > Magnoliopsida > Proteales > Nelumbonaceae > Nelumbo > Nelumbo nucifera. The sequence continues at coordinate 66,902,778 of NC_142649.1, forward strand.
AGCTTTCTAAAAACCTTATGGTGGTTGTATGGATGGGATTGCTCTGCAAACAATGACTTATCTGGATCCGTTTGGGTCAATTTATCGAATATGATGTAACTGGTTCTACCAAATGAAAATTTAACAAAGATGCCCATCATTTTCAACATTTTTTTTATTTCATTTCCCGGTTTATGTGGACCTACTACCACTACCAGTCTACTTTCATGGCCATTGCCACTCTATCTATATATCTATCTATATGTGTGTATTTATCCAAGTAAGTGCCCATGTTAGTGCATTAGTCTATGTTTTTTTATTTCTCAGTTAAATAAGATAATTACTGTTTTAGTCATAAAAAATTATTATTAAAATAAACAATTTTGTTTCGTCCATTTAAGAGATAGGTATCACTTACCCAAATAAATAATACTTAGAAAAAATAATTTTTTTATGAATTTCACATAAATCTAAAAAATATATATATAGATATCTTGATTAATGGAAACCAAAATAATAAAAAGAACGAATGAACCCTTACCTTAATTATTCTTAAAACAATGTCTAGAGAAGTACTATTCGTTTCTTTCTCATGATGAATAAGATGAATTGATTATGCTGAAACTTAGCCCATTGTCAAAGTATGGGGATGCTCCAATAGGAAGAGCCCTTGAGTATGAAGTTTACTTTTTCTAATTTCTCAAGCCACAGCTTCGTTTTCTTTTGTACATACATCCGATACATACCAATTTAATGCATCTGTCTTCGATTAAACCACCTCTTCCAAGTTACAGTCTTCTAGGGGTGGTGTCCTCCGGTATGTATATTCAACAAGAAAATGAATCATTATCTTGAATTTTAAGTCCTAGTAGCGTATTTGTCTAACCCATTTGCCTCCCATTGATAAATATGTAATAAACAAAGCAACACAAGTAGAGTTTGGATCTATTCGACTGCTGACAACAAAAATCCATTCCAACATGATCTATACCCGCATACATCTTAATATGGTGGATCCCTGTCTTATAATACGAAATGTAAGAATATAAATACAAACAAAAACAAAATAATACAAACAAAATAATACGAAATGTAAGATTTTTATACGGACCATGTTGGAACTTTTTTTCTTCGGAGTAGATCCAATCGAACACAAGGGAAACCATAGGTCACTGACGTGTGTGGGTGGCCATGTTGTACCATTGTGTTTCAAGACAGTTGGAGCAGAACAAGAAATGTGGAAGTTTCCAATTCTGGTCGTCCTGCTATTATTTTCCAAGCACTTCCTAGCTAGACAATCCAATCACTTTGTGACCGGTATTCCATTACACGTGTGTATAATCCATACATGTGAGAGAGTAACTGAGTTTTACACCAAGTGGGTGCCTTTTCTGCCTTGAGGCTCGCTGGATAAGTTATCGAAAGAAGCCAAGGCTGTGTTTGTTTTCGATATAAATAATTTGTTCGCATTTGTTTTCGGTGTAAGTTTTACACGCACTGACTATACCTTTTTCACTTTAACGATTCATTATATTTAAACCGATTGAAATGCTTTTACATTATAAAAACTTTACACTAAAAACAAACTCAACAGAATAAAAAATGATGGAATGAAAATCAACTTGGGTTCTCTGGATTTTTTTCCCCAACATAACTCAAAGGCTGTTCATATAGAATCCATCTTGAAAAGACTGGAGCCACTGCACTTCAGCCCTTCCAAATAGGGGTGTCAATTGGATTGGATTTGGTCCAATCTGATCCAGTCCAATGTGAGTCCATTATAAATGGACCAGGTCCAATCCAATTCAATGAGTGTTTTGGACCAATTTGGATCAGTCCAATTCAATGTCTGGACCATTCAATCTGTTCAAATTCATTTTGATTTAAATTGGTTTCAACTCAAATTTATATGTCCATTTACATATACTTTATCTTATATCAATGGACCAGATATTGGCTTTATCCAACCCAATCCAATATAAATTTGTTACAGACGAAGCAGGTCCAATCCAATCTAATAAGTATTTTGGATCGGATTGGTCCAATCCAATATGTCTTGTTGGTCCGTCCAAATTAATTTTGAATTGGACGGGGTCCAATCCAAAACCGGTCCATTGACACCCTTACTTCCAAACAGACACAAGTCCCGAGCACTTGTCACTGGGCCCATGTGAATCATGTTTTTGTTTTGACAAGCAAAATCAAGTTATTTGAAAAATAAAAGCTTTGAAACCATAAAAAATGATGGTTTCTAAACAAAAATATGCTGACAGATATTATATGATTTATGAGAAATAATCTCGATCACTAGATGATTAAACCACAAATTCAAAAATACATTTTTTACAGTTTCTAAAAAATAAAACAAAAAAGGCATATACAACCTGTAGCCCAGGGGCGGAATTAGAATTTTTTGTTAAGGGGGGCCAAAACCTAGAAAACATGGATAGGGGGCCAAAAGCTAAGAAACATGGATAAGGGGGTCAAAATATAAGTGAAATTTAAATGGGTTTTGTGTGAATTTTGAAGTCATAGGGGTGGCCATGGCTCCCCTCCGCCACCCCCTTGCTCTGCCCATGCCTGTAGGTACACACTATTTGCTTAGACCCTTAGAGAACACCAAATACCAAAACTAACATCACAAGGTTGCATGCGAGCAACCCATAGACAACCTCCCTATTGCGATGAACCCGTAACGTACCACAAGCTCTACGATGAACTCACAACGCGTATTGCAAAATCATGATACACTTGTAGTTTATCGAGCCCACTCGGTGCCCAAACCAAAGGAAACCACACCCAAACCCAAGACAGGGCCCCACGCTTGTTTGAACGTCCAATACATTGACGATTCGCTAAACGTACAATGAACCCACAGCTTACAAGCCCACTTGCGACCCAAACCGAGAGAAGCTCGTGCCGAGCCCATGGTGAGGCTCGCACATGCCAAGAGCCACGTGGAACCTACACCATCAAAAGACGTGGCAAGATGCCACACAGGATTAACAAGACACCGCCCGCCAAGCGGTGACGTCATTAAATGCCACGTCAATTAAAATAAAGTGCACGAGAGGTAATAGCACACGTGAGTAATGAGAGATCTTGAGGAGAAGGAAAGCCGATCCTCGGGATAATCCTCATGAAACACATTGCAAAACCTCAATGGCACACTTAATGATCGACAACAAATCCAATATTCCCTTTCCTAATAGGAGACAAGCACCTTTATCTCCTACCTTTTAGGATCTCGAGATCTCCCACATAAATAGAAATCATCTTCGTATTGAAATTTATTCCATACTCAACCTTCAGCGTTCAACACCCAACATCCAGTACCCGAGCACACCTCACTTCCGAATTCCCTACCCCTAGCACTCAACCCAAAAGAGTCAATCTCCCTACTCACCGGCCTCTCTTTGTCTTTCAAAGAGACCGCTCCCATCCAAGCCTTACCCTACCTACACAACAAAGATTATTTTTTTTTATTAGGCTCAGCCTCATACTTCTATCTAATGACTGGGTCAGTAGTTGGGCCACAAAAGCATCATGTACTTTTTTTTTGGAAAATTCTATTTTAGTACCCTAAGCTTCAGGGGTAATGTCAAGTTAGTACCCAAACTTTCAAACGTATCACTGCAGTACCTAAACTTTCAAAAAGTGTCAAGTTGGTCTTTGTCATTAACTGACCGTCAATTATCTATTGAAAATATCAAACTACCCTTCAAAAGAACTGTTCATTATCTTCTTCTACCTTCAGACTGAGCATGTTAGCTTCAAAGAAAAAGAGAGAAAAAACATGAAATATGATAGAGGAAAACAATAAATGAAAGCAAATAAATAACTAGATAAAAATGTGTTTCATATTTAAAGGTAGAAGACAATGACTTCATTAGTTTATAATCTCAAACACTTCAACTGGTTCAGTCTCAAGGTAGAAGACAATGAATAGTGTCTTCTTTTGAAGGGTAATTTTGACATTTCAACAAATAACTGATGGTCAATTAATTACAATGACCAATTTGACACTTTTTGAAAGTTTAGGTACTATAGTGACACATTTGAAAGTTCGGGTACTAACTTGACACTACCCCTAAAGCTTAGGGTACTAAAGTGGAATTTCCCTTCTTTTTTAGCCGCACCATTTACAGATTACTAGCTATACGTTAAGGCTCACCATATATCTATTACTCGTTAAGGAAGAGTAACTGAGTAAGCATACAAATTTGTTTTCTTGTATGCCTCACAATTTGCAAATGCACCTCCCATGTGGAAAAATGGAACCCGAATCTCCTGTAAGCAAAATCTATGTTTAGATAGCATCCAGTCGTATATTGGGAATATCTCTCAAGGTTGGAAAATGTTTGGGTTCTTGGTGAATTACCAAGGCATCGCTTGATTCGCGGGAATAGGGGTCTAGAATCAGAACCGGAATGGGCTATTTGGATTTCAACTATTAGGTTGAGCGGAACCAAAATTCTATTCTCATTCCTGCTGGAATGGCATTCTCCCATTTGAGAGAATGGCCATTCCCTACCCCTCTCTTGGGAATGAAATCTCATTCTTGCCAATTCCAATTCCAATTCCCATTCCCATTCATGTCTGAACCAAACATATTATGGGAATAAACCATTTCGATTCCAACTGCAAACCAAATGAACCCTAAATTATTTTCAAAAGACTAGGCTCTACATAAATGAGAAAACCATTCTCCACTCTAAACATTCCTCTTTTTCTAATCAATGACCAAAGAGTAATACCCTTAACACAAATTATGTGAAAGTTGGCTTGAAGAAAAAAACCACAAGGAAATTTATGTATGAATTATAAGTGAAACCATATCAAAGCTCCTTCTCGGCTTCTCCCATATTGAGACGTTGGACCTCAATGATCTAACATGACCAAATCTATAGACACGTGGTAAGTCATAATCTTTTGAAGCTCCTTTTCCCAATACTAGCAGTGGCAATTGGGCGGATTGGGTTGGATTTGGTTTGGGTTGTATTTCAACCCAACCCATTTAACCCGTCAATCCGTTAATGACCCATTTATATAAAATTAAATGGGTTGGGTTCAACCCAAACCCACTTTAACCCAATCCAACCCGCCCAAACCCATTAATCTTATATTTATGTACTTAAAACAAGAAACTAACTCATTTTTAACAAATAAGTTAGTCATAGCTTAGTGGTGATAGTAGTTGCTATTTACACAAGTGGTGAAGGTTCAAATCACATTACATGCATGATATTTTAATACAAGCAGCAAAGCCATTTAACTATGTTCGGGTTTCAGATTTGACGAACCACAAAAGTTCAAACTGGTTAGACCAACTTGAACTATCTAATTGGATTGTCTTCGAGGTAATCACATCAAGTTCAAGAGTGGTTGAACTGCTTAGATCCAAATCAGTCCGGTTGGACTAGACCCCGCCCGAACCGGTTCGGTCCAATCGGACCAGCCCCTGATTGGATCAGACTAGTTCGGTTCTGGTTCAATCCGGTCAAACCGGATCAGCCAAATGGTGGCTTGACTTGGGTTGGCCCATATCAGGTTTGTGCATGGGTTTGGGGCCGAATCGATTGGCCCGAAGTGGGTCAAAAGAAGTAAATTGGACCGGGCCGGATTCAAGTCGTATTGTACGAATATGAACCAAACTGGACGATCGAAACCGGGCAATGCAAAGCGGGGAGGTTTAGGATTTGGGCCCCCAATCGGTCTGACCCATTTTGGATTCAGGTTGACTCGGATAAGCTTGTACCGGTCGAGCTGGGCTGTGTGAATAATGGTAGGACCGGACAACCCAAACCGGGCAAAGAAAGCGGTACCGAGCCATCCCATCCGAGGGCTATTTCGGATTCGGGTCATCCCGGATCGATATATGTTGGATCGGGTCAAACCGCGTTGAACTGGCCCGGACTTGGGTTAAATTGATTTGGATTTATGTTGGATGAAGTGTGTTGATTCAAGACAAAACTAAATTTAGTCAATAATTAATAGAAAACTAATGCATTAATTATAAATTATTTAATTCAAATAAAGAAAATAAAAAAAAATGCTAAGAAATTAATACTAATGTCTGTAATGGTTAACCCAACAATTATCCACAACCCAACCCCACCCATTTAAATGGGTGGGTTGGGTGACAGGTTGATCACACAACCCACCAAGTAAATGGGTGGGTTGGGCAGGTTAGATATTGAGTGGGTTGGGTGGGCTCAACAAGTTGGGTGAAAAATTGCCACCCCTACCCAATACGCCATCTCATACACACGATCAAATAAGCAACCAAAGCCAATTTATACATTTAGGATTTATTAAATAACAACAAACATGCATGGAAATCAAACTTCCAAATAGGGATTAAAATTTTGTCACATATTAGGGCATATCAGCCGATACATATCGCATCGGTGACCCTCTGATGTGCCCCTATAAAAGTGTTTCAGGTAGTCCTGGCAATTGGGTTGGGTGGGTCGGATTTGGGTTGGATCAAGACACTTCAAGTTGATTTCAGATCGGGTTGGATTATCAAATGCTAGACCTTAACCCTAAATGTTCGGGTTAGGGTTGACCCATGGGTCAATTCAGGTCATCCCAAAAAATAAGTGAAATTTAAAAAATAAAGAAAAATTACATGAAAAATACAAAAATTAAAGAAATTAACCTTAAAATTCTAAATATAAAATAAAAAACCTGAACATTTGACAATTTAAAAAGTAAACAATAAAGAGTAAAGACTAAATAAAAAATATATATAAAGAGTGAAAACTTCTAACAATGTATAAACAGTCCCAATTAGACTTGACAATCGGGTCAGCGGGTTGGCCCATGACCTAACCCAGTTTGACCCTAACCCTGTTTTTGCCAGGTATAACTTTGGGGTACACAAGTTTTAAACTGACCTTCTAAACTGGTTTGAAAAAAACATAATTAAAATAAAATATAAAAACAGTTAAAGATACAGGCAAATGCATCCCATCAGATGGTATATCGGCCTGTATCGATATTTTAAACGTTTGCTTCGAATTGATTTAACTCGTTAAACCATCCATTGTGATGACTTGTGCCATAACGCTTAATGACCCTTGAAAGCGATGAAAATGAAGAGGGTCCAATGAAGCTTTCACATCACATATATACATCCCTAAAAAATTGTCCCGATGCAATAGTTATTGTACTCCTAAATTGTCCAATAATCCATGCTTTATGTATTTGTTTTGAGTAGATAATCTAGAGTTGCCGAAAAAAGTAAGGCCAAAGTACAATTTAGGTGAATCATTAGATGGCCCAACGTGTTCAAATGGGTGGTCATGTGGCATCAATAATCCACTTTATCCAAAGGGGTGGCCATTTGTCTCAAATATGAGGCCCCAAATGTCCCTCTCCCCTACCTATTTCAACAGAATGCTTTATTGCCTCAATTTCTCCTTCACTTTTCTAACATTTTCTTTTAATTATCATGACTTTTCCACAAGGTTTTTAAAATCGATGCGGACAATAAACCGGTCAGGGGTCCAGTTCTTGGGTTGAATGGTCCGGTCAGCCTGTTCTTACAAAAAAATTAAAAGAAAATAAAAAATAATTAAAACCGTTGAATGATTCAACCACCCAAGTCAATGGTTTGTTGATCAAATCAACATTTTTTTAGTTTGACCGTCTGATCCGATCTGATTTAAAAATCATGTTTTTCCATACTTCTAAGGCTGCATTTGACATTTCTTATTTTTAAAGACTGCATTTGGCATTTCTTATTTTTAAAGACTTATCTCTTTTTACAGTTAAAAACCCAGTATTTAAATAATAGAAAAAGAAGATGAATCTTTAAAATAAGAAATGCCAATTGTAATCTAAAACTACCCATCATATGCTTTTATTTCTAACATTTGTACCTTCTGTTAAGTGTTTTTATTGAAAAAATTAACCCTCATCCACCGGTCTACCCTAAGCTCAGATCTTCTGCAAGAAAAAGCTGTGTACACGGCATCCGACCGTACATTTAATTTGCAAATAGCTCTCATGCGCATGTACGTGATATTCTTAGAGTGTTCCTGATGTGCGATTGGATGTTCCTGCTTTTAGAGTATGTATAAAGTTTTTGCTAGCAAGACCCATCGTGTCTACCCTATTAAACTAATTTTTATACAATAAAAGTACCCCGAATTTATTTTTATCCCTATTTCACCCCAATTTTGGAGGTGGAGTGAATAAGCCTATTTCTTTTAGAACGTTGGATTGAATAGAGCAGGCATCATTGTAATTCTGCAAATTTCCTTCTTCAAATGTTTAATAAGCGGTAGGGCTGTTTACAAGAATGCCCAACCCGACCAACCCGGACCGATCCAATCCGAGTCGGTCGGATTTTCATCAGTACCGGTCGGTTTCGGGTTGGGAAAATATATAAACCGATATAGGGTCGGTTTCGGTTTTCTTGTGTGAAAACCGAAACCAAACCGAACTAGTCTTCTACTAGTTCGGTAGTTCCTAGTTTGAGTAGTTTTCTACTTAACTATAACTATTATTCTACTAGAACTAGAAGGCCCATTAGGCAATTACAATTAGAATAGGCAATCTATCCTAGTTTCTAACTTTCTATAATCTCTTACACCAAATAGGCAACCCATTAGGCAATTACAATTAGAATTCAATTAGGTGTCCTTTTGTATAGGAGCAAAACCGAAACCGACCCAACCCGACTCAAACCGACCAGGTCGGTTTGGTCTATCAGTGAGTTGGTTTCGGTTTCCACCTCAGGTAACCCGACCAGGCCGGATCGGTTGGGAAAACCCCAATAAACCGATCCAACCCGACCCATGAACACCCCTAATAAGCGGGTCTTTTATAAGTATCAAGAATTTAGAGTAAAAAGATTAAGGCCATGTTTTTCGTAAATGGAGGGAGAAAGTTTGTTAATGAGAAAATTGTTCTCATTGATCAATAATTCTGTGTTTGTTTTTCGATAACTGTAGGTTTCATGATAAATTACTTTTAACATGGGTACCCAAATAAATGCATTTTCCTGGATAAAATGATTTATCAGAAAATGAACGAGACATAAAAAGAAAAAAATGAAGCAGAGTTTCTAATATAACCCTTTGAATTAGGGTTGTTCACAAATAAATCCAAATTGACCAAACCGACCAATCTGGCTTGACCCAACTCGAGTTGGCCGGTTTTTTCTTTACTACCGATCGGTTTCGGGTTGCAAAAATGAACAAACCAATAGTTCGGTTCGGTGAAAACCGAAACTGAACCGAGTTATGTGAAAAAATATATATTCTGAAAAAAATATTTGTTAAATATAGATATTTTAGTTTTAAATAATAAATATATATCTGAAATATATTTCCGAAATATATATTTCCAGAAATTAGAAAATATATATTTCGATATATTTGTATATATGTTTTGGTTTTAAATATATATTTCCAGAAAATATATTCTAAAATATTATATATAATATTATCACTTTGACTTCATGTGCATTGTGCAAGTTTGGAGTTGGTTGAAACCCAAACCGATTCAAACCGACTAAGTCGGTTTCGGTTTGGTCTATAAGTAACCCGACCAGGTCAAATCGATTGAAAACACTACTAAACCGACCCATGAACAGCCCTACTTTGAATCTATTTTTTTTGTTAGACACCAACCTCTTCAACTTAGAACCATATGGCGGGTATTGTACTTCAAAGTGATTCATGGCCTGTCCTATTTCCATGGCGGACCCATATAACTGTGGATTGCAATCGTTTTGGTAAAAGACATGTGGTCACTTATTTGTCCTCCTCCCATTTTGCACTTCTTGTTTTCTCATACTTAAAGCTTTTCCCCTTTTATTTTCTTTTCATTTCCATGGGCAAAATTGGGAATTGGGATGAGAGCGGACGATATGAAGGTGTTGGACTCATTTTCAATTAAAAAGCAAATGAAACCATTTGATTTTCACATGAAATCCAAACAGCTATTGTTAAAGATCTCTCAAGCTTTTTTTTTTACCAGCCTCTTGTTTGTTAAAGTTTTAGACCCTGGTTGTTATTAATGTGAACTGAATCACCCTAATTTAGCTGAAGAAGAAGAAGAGTATCCATATGATGAATATTGTTTATATATAGAAAATTTCTGCTACAACCATGGTTGCATGCGATCATAATGAAATGGGATACATCAGTTTTTTACTGTTTGTATTTCATTGGAGGTCGCATGTGACCATAGTCACAGCAGATGTGAGGTCAAATATAATTCCTTTAAATTCAATTTGAAAAGAGTATAAATACAAATATGTATAATATAAATATATACAAAATAATATAAAATACAAGGTTTTTCACTCTACGTATTTGTATTTGTATTCCTTTCAAATGGAGCCTTAGTAAAAGATTTATTTGTATTGTAGACTGTTTTATACTGCTGATGACCCAGAGCCCAAAATGGTCACTTGACATTTTTTTTTTAATTTTCTAGTGATATTTCTAATAAATTTTTAGGCGCTCAAGAGAATCTGGATGGTTCAATCAAATATATAGAATTTAGAATTTGATAATTACATTGTTTAATGTCCGCGAAATTTTTGGCCAATTGGTGACTACTTAGGATCCATTTGACAATGGGCCCTAATGCGTCGAACATGGGCCACGTAACAGTGATGGGCAGAAATGTATTTTATCAAAAAATATTCTACATGTTCATTGCTCTCTCTCTCTATTGAAAGATTGATTATAAGTTGTATTTTTCTTGAAACATGGGCCACGCAACAGTAGTAGGCAGATATATATTTTATGAAAATCTTACATTTTTGTTCATTGTAATAACTGTTTCTTTCCCTCTCCCTTAGTGAATTAGTGTTCATAAATAGGGGTGTCAATTCGACTGGATTTGATCCAATTCGGTCCAGTCCAATGTGAGTCCATTACAAATGGACCTGGTCTAATTCAGTCCAATGAATATTAGTTTTGGACCAGTTTAGAGACTGTTTAAATTTCTGTTAATTTATATTAGTTTCAACTCAAACCTAGTCCATTGACACCTATGTTCTTATTTTCTATCAATGGACCAGATATTGGCTCAATCCAATATAAATTCATTATGGACGGAACGGGTCCAATCCAATATGTCATATTGGTCCATCCAGTCCATCCAAATTCAATATGTCTTATTGGTCCATCCAATCCGTCCAAATGGATTTTGATTTGGATGGAGTCCAGCCCAAAACTGGTCCATTGACACCCCTATTCATACATCATTTTTTTAATTAGTTAGTCTTCATACCATGGTTTTTGAATTGCTGTTGACCTGGATGGTCAGACCGTTCAGCCTAGGAACCGTCCAGACAACCAATTCTGTTTTACCCCCAAAGCCAGTCTCTGGCCAAAAACCATTGAATTGGTGAACCATTGATCCAGACAGTCGAACTGTCGACTTATTCAACGATTTTTTGCCTTAAATTGTTTAAAACTCACCATGAGTTTTCATCATTTCTCTTAAACTCAGTTTGTTGTTAAAATGCCCTATGAACACAATTTTAACTGTAAAAAAGAGATGAATCCTGTCAAATGCAGTCTTAACCCAAAAATTTACTCAACTTGTGAGATGGATAGATGGGTAGCTTTGCTTGGCATTACAGCCCTTAACAAGAAGCTACTCGGGGGGAGCTTCTTCCTCTCATTTTTTTTTCAAATATCCCATTCAGTAATGGTTAATAAAACATTAAGGTAGCTGCCATGGCTAAGTTCGCATTGGCACCCCACAGTGTGCCCCACACATACATCTTAGCATGCATTGGAAACATCTCCCATATTTGTCAACGGGAGATGCTCCCAATACACTGATGGGATGTATTGTGGGGTGCCCATTGGAATTCGCCCTAGCTAGGATTGTAGAGCCATTTTAGGGAGGTTGCTAGAGCAAGAGGAGAGAAGTGTACCCCCTACTTTTGTTTTCAAATTAATTTCCCTTCTTATTGTAAAAGAAAAGTTCTTAATGGAGTCAATGATATTTTATGTAGGCAAGTAGTTTGGTGGCAAATGGGCCTAGGATCTTGGTTGATGGGTAAACTAGTCCAACTTATCAATTTGATAATGGGATAAAAGACATTAATTAAAAAAAAAAACTAATGCTCTAACAATTGATTAGAACTACATTTTCTTCTACTCAAATGAGTCAAGTTATAGTGTCATAAATTAAATAATGAAAATACAAATATATAATAATTTATAGAAAATTTGATCATATCTTTAATATTATATGTTCATCATATTAACCAGAAATATGTATGAAAAATTGAAAAGTGAGAATTATCGCTATAACAATGGTAATGGCTAAATCTACAAAAAAAAGAGAATTAATATATTATCCATAATCAGTTGACTTGGTCAAATATGTCAGTGGTTCAAATAGTAAGATCATTTACCAAGTCAATATGTTTTTCCCCTTCAATGAAGTGATTTGGGTTGAAAATATACCCTTAAAGTTGTTTAAGTGACACACCAATCAATTCCATTATTTGGTTCAACCACAACTTAGAAACATTGATATAAGCTACATCTATAAAGATTTAAAACGAGGTATTTAGGTTGAAAGGCAACAAATTACTAGTACGCCTACCTGTTTTTGTTACATGGGTTCTAAAATGATTAAAATTCTCTTCTTCTTCTTTAAGATTGTTGTGTGCAATGCAATGCATGTATGCATAATACTTACATTTCAAGCTTGACCCAACCCATAATAACCCTTTTTGTTTGAAATATAAGGGTGGAGTAGTAATGCTTACTTGACTAACCCAACCCTATTTGGAACTAAATGGGGGTTAGCTTGTGAATACTAGTGGTAGCCATGATCATGTCCGTTTTGTTTATCACTTATTGTAAAATTTATATGAATTGATCCAAATCCAATCCCAATTAACAAAACCTAAACCATATTGATGGAGGTAGATTTGGCCCAACCTCTTGGTTGTGCGACACGTGGAAGCAATCGGGTATGACCTGGCAGGAGCGTCAGCTCGGCATAACGACATAACCATATCCCAAAAAGAAGCCCGAGCTCCCCAAGTAGAGGCCCCTGAGCTCCCCGAAAGGAACCTGCGCTTCCCAAGAGGTGGAACCTGAGCTCTCCCTAGAAGTCCCGAGCCTTGCAAGGAACCCCGCAAAGGGTGAAGCCCGGACTAACCCACCTCGGGTTAGTCCGGGCCACACCCCAGCACCTCGGGATAGTCCGGACCACACTCTTATCCGGACTCAAGACTTTATCTCGTGCACCACTCCGACACCTCGGCTCCAGGTCGCGTGACTGAATAAACCGTACCTGACAAAGAAGCCCGTACTCTGAGGCAGCGCGCCTAACTGATCAAGGATTTGACAAATGACAACTGCACTCCAACGACCACCTGTTACCGCCATCTCAGTTGTTGCAAAGACGACCCTGACAGAGAAGACAGTGGCGGTCATGCCTGCACCCCACAGAGGCGGTTATACCAGATCTGGCAGAGGCATGGGAGTGAGTGCACTAGTGTCACGGGGGTAGTTCTACAGCGGAAGAAACCCGTGCGGCGTCCAGGCCAAGGTAGGCCAGGACAAGCCTTTATGCGCTTAGAGGCTAGGAGTTGCCCGATGGGATGGCTCCACCAAAGTCAGTAGCACTGGATCATGACCTCAAGTCCAATGGCCGGGGCACTCTCCTAGCTCAGACCGGTCCATGGGAGGCGCCGCTTACGTGTTAAAGGGGGACAACCATAATGCAAGGTGACCATGCGCCGATAAGGTGACTTGGCACCGATGTGAAGGGTCTCCTGTATGCCGATGATGACAGGCACCTGTGTGCCATGATGATAGGCAACCGCTTGGACCGGAACACACCCGTGCGCTAGAGGCAACGGGATAGCTCAATCAGCTTGGGCAAGGGGCTGGCGAGGTGAAGGGTCATGCTTGAGCCAGTCTCGCATGCCAAGCCTCCCTTGAGTATCAGTCGCGCAGTGCCGGTCCAACACTGTCCCCATGAGCAAGTGTGCGCCCATGAGGAACCCTGGTAGCCATGCTAGCCGTTAACCAGGGCCGCCCCGCAAGGGGATGATGGTCTAGGAGTGCCAAGGTTAGGCACCCAAGGAGGTCGACCACCCCTCCTCAAAGAGTACGTTAAGCTTTTGGTGGTCTGCCTGAAGATGACATCAGTTCTCCCAAAAATCTTACAGGCGAAAATGACAGTGATGTCCCTAACGTAAGCCTGCCAAGCATAGGCAAGGCTAAGCCTGTGTTGAACCGTCACAGGCTCCCCCACTCAATCTATTGTCATCATCGACAATGGTCTTCTTGTGAATGGGCGTCTATGTCCCGCGCCATCCACTTCTCCACCAGTTCCAGGGCTCACCTGGTCAACCCGGGTCTTGCCTATGTTGGTGTCCATTTATGGGGATGGAACCATTTCACCATGCCACCCTGCCTGGACTTCACCCCCAGTGTCGAGGTTACTCAAACCGCGCAATGGCTATGCCGTTGAACTGTGAAAGAAGGGCCCTCGAAGAAATGTGTGTGGTGCTTCGCGGAGGTCTGCCCCATGTATCATCTTACCTCAAGGCTCAACTGTCTTCTTGGTAGCTTTACAGTGATGCTATTGAACACGCTGATAGGTCTACTCCTCATGTTGGCGATGACCTGGGTACCCTTTCACCATGCTGGCCTGCAGACTTCACCTCGCCGATTCGGGTTACTCAAACCTAGCCATGGCTTATGCTCTCTGGGCCCTCAAAACTACGCTTTGCCTCGCCGACTCGGGCTACATCTTCACTCCGAGGGGGCCCCACTGCTGCTGCCTCAAGGAGACCTGACCGCAACCTGAGCGAGTGTGGCAGCTTTTACCCATGAGTTGCCGAACATGCACTCGCCTTGTGATGAGCTTCTGCTGCTGCAAGTGTTCTGCCTGAAAACTGAGCATGTCCACCTGATACTTTGCTGGTGTAGGGCCGCCATGCTCCAATGGCTAGCGTAACCACATTCCTAACAAGGCCCACGCGTCTGCCCCCGCATGAGGACAACAACCAATACGTTTGCACCCGCAAGGGAAGCTGTTTTAGGGTCATTGGAATGGGAACGCGAACATTGAAGGGCCTCTTGCTAGGCCTGATAAACAATCTGCTCAGACAGTGTACCCACATCCCTATCAAGGCTCACGCGTCTGCCCCCACATGAGGACAACAACCAATGCGTCTGCCCCTGCAAGGGAAGCTATTTTAATGTCATTGGAATGGGGACACGAACAATGAATGGCCTCTTGCCAGGCCTGATATGAATTCTGCTCGATCCCTAGGGACCGCACCCCACAAAATGCTACTTGTCGTAATGACCGCTTCAACTGGCTCTGGGCTAATCTGCTGAAAACCAACTGCGGCTGCAACTGGCTAGCTCGCTCTGATACCAACTGTCACGAGGGTAGTTCTACAGCGGAAGAAACCCGTGCAGCGTCCAGGCCAAGGTAGGCCAGGACAAGCCTTTATGGGCTTAGAGGCTAGGAGTTGCCCGATGAGATGGCTCCACCAAAGTCAGTAGCACTGCATCATGACCTCAAGTCCAATGGTCGGGGCACTCTCCTGGCTCAGACCGGTCCAAGGGAGGCGCTGCTAACATGCTAAAGGGGGACAACCATAATGCAAGGTGACCATGCGCCGATGAGGTGACTTGGCACCGATGTGAAGGGTCTCCTGTATGCCGATGATGATAGGCACCTGTGTGCCATGATGATAGGCAACCGCTTGGGCCGGAACACACCCGTGCGCTAGAGGCAACGGGATAGCTCAATCAGCTTGGGCAAGGGGCTGGCGAGGTGAAGGGTCATGCTTGAGCCAGTCCCGCATGCGAAGCCTCCCTTGAGTATCGGTACGGCAGTGCCGGTCCAACACCGTCCCCATGAGCAAGTGTGTGCCCATGAGGAACCCTGGTAGCCATGCTAGCCATTAACCAGGGCCGCCCCGCAAGGGAATGATGGTCTAGGAGTGCCAAGGTTAGGCACCCAAGGAGGTCGACCACCCCTCCTCAAAGAGTACATTAAGCTTTTGGTGGTCTGCCTGAAGATGACATCAGTTCTCCCAAAAATCTTACAGGCGAAAATGATGGTGATGTCTCTAACGTAAGCCTGCCAAGCGTAGGCAAGGCTAAGCCTATGTTGAACCGTCACACTAGGGTGGTTATAAAAGGTCCTCTTCCTCCAGAGTAAAGGTAAGTGATATTTTTGTGCCTTCTGGTCTCAAAATCTCTCATTCTCCTTGCCTTCTCAAGAGTACTAACTTGAGCATCGGAGCATTCCCACTGGGTTCCTCCCCCGGAATCTCTTGTTTCCTCCCTGTTTCAGGCATCTCCTGCTCCGTCAGAGGCAATGTTACCGGTAGCTAGGACCGACCGGATCCTGCATCATCATTTGGCGTCGTCTATGAGAAACGCTTCAAAAAGCCTCCCCCAACCTCTAGCTCTTTTCTAAAGAAAGAAGAACTTAGCATTCATGGCTTCTTCCGGCAGTGATAGACGTAATGCCGACCTGAATGCCATCGGGGAACACCCTCAGCCCCCCACTGTCTACATCGGGTAGTTCACCATCCCTATCTTGGTGGACGGAATCCCTAGCCTGAATGTGCCACGAACAGTGGCGCCTGTGAATGTTCCCCTTCCCCCCTCTGTCGAGACAACCTTCGCTGAACCAACCATTGTCCCCCTGGCAACTAGCCAAAACCAACTTGATGATTTGATACAGTGCATGCGGGCCATGCAAGCCCAAATGCAGCAGCTTCAGCAACACCAACTCTACCAGCAGCAGGTACTACATCACATCTCTCAGTACCACTACCAACAGCAGTTCCCCCAAGTGCCTCAGAGCCAGCCACAACTCCCACCTCGACACCCTGCTGTCAAGCAAGTCAAGCCCTCTCCTCAGGGCGAGCGCCTTCACTGGGGAGAAGCTTCCTAGGCTCAGAACCCCTCTAGAAGCCAAGCCTCATCCCCTAGTAGAAGGGAAAGACCAACTACCCCCGCTTCACAGCATGCCGGCGGATCGGGAACCTCCCGACCTATCAAGCCATCGTCAGCTCGGCGTTCTCAGTTCGGGCTCCCGCTCGCGGAAAACCAATTCGGTGCCTTAGCCGCGGACTACCACCAGCAGTCCGGGCCCGCTGAGCTCGGCAACACTGAAGCAAGCAACGCCAACACCAGGCCTTCCAAGCAGCCGCGGAGGCGCCGACGAGCTCACCAAACTACCACCCGCATCCTACCCGAGTTCAGAGGTAAAGAGGAAGCGAACTCGGACGAGGTAAAGGTTACCCCAATTCTCTCAGTCCCTTCCCCCCTGTCATCAGAACTTCTCGCTGTCCCCATGCCCAAAGATTTCAAACTCCCCCCGCTAGACAAATATGATGGCTCCTTTGACCTAAGTGATCATGTAGATGCTTTTCAGTCCTAGATGCACCTAGCGGGGGCCAGCGAGTCCTGCATGTGTGTGGCCTTCACTACCACCTTCTGGGGAGTGGCTCGCACCTGGTATAGGAACTTGGCCCCCGGGTCGATAAGGAGTTGGACCCAGTTTGTACAAGTCTTCACCGCGCATTTCGTCACCAGCAAGCGGTGCCCCGAACTGAGGAGAGCCTCCTCGGTATAGTCCAGAAGGAAGGGGAGTCCATTCGGGGCTATGTCAAGCGATTCAACGATGCGTGCTTACAGATACCACGCCTAGACCCCGCAGTACAACTCACAAACAGGTTCATAAGAACCGAAGCTGAGATCAATCAAAGAACTGAGGGCGGGTTTGAAAAAAGGAAGAGGGAAAGCGAGCCTTCCAACCAAGAGGACAGAAGAAAGAAAGACTCGGCTCGGGAGGCGAAGCCAAGTCAACTGTTCCGAGCTCCCACGTCAGATCGGGCAGACTACACACCCTTGAACGCGAAGCGGGCCGAGATCCTGATGACAATCAAGGACTCCCCGTACGTAAAGTGGCCACCCCATCTGAAAGGGAACCCGAATGAAAGGAACAAAAATTTATATTGCAGCTTTCACAGAGACCATGACCATAGTACCGAGCACTGTAAGAATCTCCATGACGAAATAGAGAAACTCATTCGTCACGGGTACCTAAGGAATTTTGTACAGAATAATGGTAATAATAATAACCATAAGGCAGGTCGGCAGGGGGAGCACAGCAGGGATGCTTCCGAGTCGAGTAACTGGCCAACAGAGCAGTCACAGAAGTAGCCCCCGGAGGAAAGGCCAGTGCGGGGAACGATCCATATGATCGTTGGAGGATCGATTGTAGCGGGTTGCACTTCAGCAGCAGCTCGGGCATCAACCCGTGAGGCCGCCAGAGAAGAACAGAATCCCCCAAAGCGGCCAAAGACAGAAGACCTCATACTCTTCACCGAGGACGACTCACGCGGAGTTCACTACCCCCACGACGTCGCACTCGTCATAAAGGTAAAAATCAATGATTTCGAAGTACGGTGCGCCCTCGTCGATTCAGGCAGTTCGGCAGACATCCTTTTCAAAGCGACTTTCGACAAACTCCAATTCCAAGAGGGTGACTTGAAGCCCACGAACACCCCACTGGGCGGCTTCAGCGGAGAAGAAGTAAGGCCCCTGGGAAATGTTACAGTACCTATGGAAGTCGGCACGTGGCCTAGCACAGTGAGGCTCGAACATGACTTCTTGGTGGTTGCGACCCCCTCCCCATACAATGCCATAGTAGGTCGGCCGATCACCCACGCTTTAAGGGTTGTGGTCTCCACCTACCATTTAGCCATGAAGTTCCCCACGGACTTCGGCATTGGGATAGTGCGAGGCGACCAGCTTGAGTCCCGCAAATGCTACGTCGCCGCCCTCAAGGGAAAAGCCAAGGTGGCCAGCGACCTCGAGCTGGAATGACCCGTGGAACAAAATGAGGAGCGAGCTGCACCCACGGAGGAGACTGTTACCATCCCCACCTTGGTAGAGGACCCAACCCGTACACTTCAGGTCGGCGCTTCCCTGGAGGAGCCCTTGCGATCCAAACTGGTACGCTTCTTACTCAGTAACTTAGATATTTCCGCTTGGTCCGCGGCAGAAATGCCTGGCATAGACCCTAACCTCATAACTCACAAACTCAACACTGACCCTGAAGTTAAGCCCATTAGACAGAAGAAACGCAACCTAGCCCCATAATGATGGAGGGCGGTCGACGACAAGTTCATTACCTGAGTTGGGTGGCCAACCCCGTTCTGGTGAAAAAGGCCAACGACAAGTGGCACATGTGCGTTGACTACACCGACCTGAACCGAGCTTACCTAAAAGATTGCTTCCCCCTCCCCAGGATCGATCGCCTAGTAGACGCGACCTCGGGGCATGAGTTGCTAAGTTTCCTGGATGCCTACTCAGGCTACAATCAAATCAGGATGGACCCGGCCAACGAGGAAAAAATCACCTTCATAACCGAGTTTGGCCTGTACTGCTACAAAGTTATGCCCTTCGGACTAAAAAACGCTGGGGCAACCTTTCAAAGGCTTGTGAATAAGCTGTTTAAACCCTTAATTGGCAGTAAAATAGAATGTTATGTAGACGACATGGTCGTCAAAACCCAATTTTCACATGAGTTAATACAAGATTTGCATTCTGTCTTTCAAATTCTGCACCAATTTAGCATGAAGCTAAACCCAAACAAGTGTGTATTCGGTGTCACCTCGGGTAAATTCTTAGGGTATATCGTCAACCGGTGTGGTATTGAGGCCAACCCAGACAAAATAAAGGCCATCTTAGATATGAAACCACCCCGAAAAGCAAAAGAGATTTAGAGGTTGAACGGCAGGATAGCCGCTCTGAGTCGTTTTATGTCCAAATTGGCAGACCGCTGCCTGCCTTTCTTTAGGGCAATGAAAAGCAAAGAGTTCAAATGGAACCCATGTTGCTAGCTCGCGTTTGACGAGCTCAAAAGGTACCTCGCCGGTATCCCAGTTTTGACCCGGCCCGAAGAGGGCGATGTCCTAGAGCTGTATCTCTCAGCAAGTGACGAAGTTGTCAGCTCGGTACTAATAAAGGTAGTAGATCGGGTCCAACAACCCATCTACTATGTTAGTAAAGTGTTGCAGGGAGCAGAGACAAGATACCCGGAGATAGAAAAACTAGCCTACACATTGGTCATTGCAGCCCGCAAGCTCTGCCCATACTTCCAAGCCCATACCATCATCGTCCTCACCGACAAACCCCTGAGGCAAGTGTTGCTCAGGCTCGAGGTCTCTGGTCGATTGACGAAGTGGGCCATCGAGCTCAGTGAGTACGACCTCCAATACAAGCCGCGAACTGCTATCAAGGCCCAAGCCTTGGTGGATTTTGTTGCGGAATGCCCATTCAGCTCTGAAGTCCCTAGCCCGGTTGAGCACAAAGCCCCCAGTCCGGGTGAGCTCGGTGCTCCTAGGCCGGTTGAGTCCGAGCACCGTGAGGTCGCACCCAGTTCGGTATCTCTCCTGGTTAGGCCAAGCGCGAACTGGGATGAAGAACCCTAGTTCCTTCACGTAGATGGCTCCTCAAATCAGCAGGGCAGCGGAGTCGGAGTAGTTCTTCACGGTCCGAGTGGCACAAAACTAGAGTACACACTACGCTTCGAGTTCGCGACATCCAACAATGAGGCGGAGTACGAGGCATTGATAGCCGGGCTAGCCCTGGCCCAAGAGGTAAGAGCAAAACACATCGTCATCTGCAGTGATTCCCAGCTCGTAGTCAATCAGGTTACAGGCGAACTGACTATGATCGCCTACTTAGCCAAAGTAAAGGAGGCTCTACTTGACTTCCGGTCACACTTCATCAAGCAAATCTGGAGGTCAGAGAATGCTGAGGCCGATGCCCTGTCTCGGTTAGCCAGCACTAGTGATAACACCATGAGGACCGTGTACATAGACTCGGCCTAGCATTCTCGGGGGGGCAGAGGAGGTAGCTTCTGTCGTCCAAGTAGAGCCGAGCTGGATCGATCCACTCGCGAGCTTCCTGCTACATGGGACCCTCCCCGCATACCGCAATGCCGCCAGGAGGGTAGAGCACCAGACAGCCAATTACGTCATAATAGACGGACGGTTGTACCGAAGATCCTACACGCTCCCTTACCTACGCTGCTTGCGACCTCCCGAAGCCGAGCTTGTACTTCACGACATTCATGAAGGCCTGTGCGGCGGACACCTGGGGGGCAGGGTCCTCGCTCAAAAAGCACTATGACAAGGGTACTATTGGCCAACAATGAAAGCAGACGTCGTTGAGTTAGTCAGAAAATGCGATAAGTTCCAGAAGCACGCCAATATCCACCATCAGCCTGCCGCTGACCTCAAGTATCTCACCAGTCCATGGCCCTTTGCGTAATGGGGCATCGACTTACTTGGGCCATTCCCACCAGCAACAGGTGGGAGGAAGTTCCTAGTAGTGACGGTAGATTACTTCACGAAGTGGGTAGAAGCCGAACCTCTCGTGACAATCACAGCTCGAAGCGTCCAGAACTTCTTTTGAAAGAACAAAGTATGTCGCTTCGGGTTACCTCGGGTACTGATTTCCGACAATGGCAAACAGTTCGAGGATATCAAATTCCAGGAATGGTGCCAAGACATGGGAATTCGGCAGAACTTCACGTCGGTTGCGCACCCGCAAGCAAACGGTCAGGCAGAAGTCATGAACAGAGCTATCCTCTGCGAACTAAAGGCTAGGCTTGATCGAGTTAAAGGACTATGGGCGGACAAGCTACCCAGCGCCCTATGGGCCTACTGAACTACAGAAAAGACCGCCATCGGAGAAACTCCCTTCAACCTCACCTACGGCACAGAGGCAGCCATCCCAGCCGAAATCGAAATCCCCTCATTACGACTGGAAGCGTACGACGACAAGACCAATGACGACGAGCTACGTACCAACCTCGACCTACTCGACGAAGTGAGGGACCTCGCCTACATCAGGACCGCAACATACCAGCAAAGGGTAGCTCGGTACTACAATGACAGAGTCAAGAAGCGAAACTTCCGCGTCGGTGACCTGGTTCTCCGCAAGGTCATGGTACCTGAGCCCAGCGTTGGCAAGCTCAGACCGAACTGGGAAGGACCCTACCGAGTAAAGAAAGTACTCGGTGGAGTGTACGAGCTCGAAACCCTGGAGGGAAGACAAATACCCCGGGCATGGAACATCGTCAACTTAAGGTGATATTACCAGTAAATTACCGAACTAAGTGGACTATGAGCCGCCCCCAGAGCCTAAGGGCCAGAATGCCAAGCTAACAAGGACCTCAACACCATAAGACCCAGTCGCCTCTTTGGCATGGGCAAAGCGTAGGAAAGTATCCTAGCCAAAGGGTTAAAGCGCCGAGCTGATAATGACCTTGGCACCATAAGACCCAGTTGCCTCTTCGGCATGGGAAAATCCTAGGAAAGTATCCTAGCCAATGGGTTAAAGCGACGATTTGATAATGACCTCGGCACCTCTACAGCGCAGAACCAAGTGTTAGCGCCGAAAGAGCAGGCAACACAGGTATGAAACCCAATGTGCATAGCCCGCTCCGAGCAAGGCCTATTGAAGACAAACCGATAAATCGACCCAGACGGAGAACAGATCGGGCGTATAGCCTTACTATGTTAACTCGCCTCGAGAAACCCCCTCGCTTTGGGGACCTAATTCTAACAGTTCGGCAATATAGTCACTTTGGCAAAAGGAAAGAATGACTGCACAACACTTAAACAAAAAAGGTATTTCATTACCAATGTTTCGTTTACAATCTATTCAAAAAAAAAAACGAGCTCGCAGGCTCGACATGTATCACTTCAGAAGCACACCTGCCTCGCCCAAAACGTCAGCAAGAACTTCGGCGGCACTCGGGGCGTCTGCTTCATCTTCAGAGTCCGGGTCATTGTTAGCTGCGAGAGCCATCTTCGGAGTGATACGCGAAGTGGTTATGGCACGGGTGTCGAGTTTGGGGTACACATGCCTTATCATCCACCGACTCAGTTTGAAACCCCTTTGATACGAGCCCACCATCAGGTCGTCGAAGCGCTCCGACGCGATGTAATCATCGACGACCTGGAAGAAGATCTCAAACTTCTCCTTGATATCGGCCTTGAGGTATTCCACCTTGTGCTCCAAGGCCCCTTTTGAGGTTGCGAGGTGCTTTACAACGAGCCTCAAGGCGCCGTTCTCTCTCCGGAACCTCTCCAACTCATTCTTCTGAGCCGAAGTGTCGCCCTCAAGACAATGGATCCGCTCCCGAGCTGCCCTCAGTTCAGCATGCGCTGCATGGGAAGCTCTTCGGCAACCTGTGCCCGCTTCAAACTCCTCTCTGATTGAAGAATTAGGGCATGGATAGAGGAGTTCACCTGCCAAGTGAGAAACAAGTCAGCCCGGCGAGAAGAAAATAATACAGCATAAAAGACAAGGGAGACCACTTCGGAGAGCACAGCTCGGAGTCAGCCCATGCCGAAACCTCCACAGGATAGACGGCCTTCTTGCTCTTGTGGAGAGCACAGCTCGAAGTCAGCATGCTACCAGCCCCCTCCTGGCTCCCCGAACTAGAGAGTATTGTCTGGGTATGGGAAGCTTCCGTGGTATCGACCTCCCGAGCTTCCGCGACCTCGGGCTCCGCCGCGACCTCCGGGATAGGCTCGGCCACCTCGGGCTCCCTTGGAGACTCCAGGTTGATGACTGGAGGATAGCTTGGGACTTCGGGCTCCACAGCCCGAGGAGACTCGATGTGAGCCCGCTTCCTTCTCTTCATTCCATCAAGCAAGTTGACACCGCGGGTCTTCTCCGCCTCCATGACACCTGCAAAAAGAGCTCGACATCAGTAAAAAAAAAACCTGAGTAAAGAAACCTACCCGGACTCAGATCAGCCTGAATAAGCCGTGCCTCCGTAAGATAATCTCCGCACTCGAGCCCGACCTGGGCCCAAGACTGGAAGGTCTCCGCCATGTCTTTATCTAACATGACAACAGGGTCAGGAATGGGCGCCTTCCAATGAGTGGGAAATGGCCACCCCGTAGCACTTTGTACCACGAAGTAGTCTCGCTTCCACGTCGTGACCTTACTTGGAAGCTTGTGTAGAAGTTTAAATCCCGGGCGGGGAGACAGGTAATAGGCCCGCCTGTGCTCGGGGAGGAAGCTCGCTTGCTTCTTAAGCATAAGAAGGGCGGAAAAAATTTCTAAGTCTAGAGGAATGACGTGTTCGCAACAGAGGGAGATGGTTCCAACGACATTGCGGATGGAGTTTGGGTGGAGCTGACCAACGGTGACGCCGTAGTGATTCAAGACTTCGATGATTAGGGGATGAAAAGGAAGGCACAACCCGACAATGAGCTGCTCCCGGAAAATCACAATCTCATCTGGACCGTGATCCCAAGGGAAGTCGCCCGTAGGTAAGCTATAAGTATACTCCCCGGGCAGGTTGAACTGACGAACAAGAGACCGAAGTCCCTCAGACATCATAGTGGAGGGTCTGAACTTATTTGGCATCCGAACTCGACGAGAAGTGGATTCCAGGCTGCCAGAGGTGACCCGGATTGAAGGCCCTACCTCCGGCTCATCCAGAAGGTTGTCGAAAGAGGCAACCTGACCCGAAGTCTCCACCTCAGGCCCTCCTAAAAGACTATCTAAGCTACCCGAACTAGACATTGAAAAGGAAAGGAAATTAAAAGAAGCTAAGGGGACTCACCAAGGAAAAGATACCGAACTAGGAAAAGTGACGCGAGCTGAAAACCTTGGACGCGAGCTCAAGAAACAAGCACTGAATACTGGCAAAGGAAAAGTGACCAGGGCCCCCACTATTTATAGCCGCTATGCCCGTGCATCAACGGTCAAGATCCAAGCCCTCCAACAGCTCTCAGGAAAACCGGCTGCACAACCCCCGAGGTGAAATCAGTTTAGCGTGAACTTTTGACGTCCGAAAACTGATAATCATTTGACGTCTGCGCGTGAGCTGTACGCGACCCAGGTTGACCTTTAGTTGAGCCGAGCTGACCCTGGTCGAGCCAAGAGAATAGGCGGGTCAGACCGGAGAATCTCCGAACTGGACGAAGCACGCCACGGGACAAATCCACCCGTCAGTCCGTGAACTCCCCATGCCGGGTCAAGACCCCGGGCACGGGGAGTGGGGGACAATTGATGGAGGTAGATTTGGCCCAACCCCTTGGCTGTGCGACACGTGTAAGCAATCGGGTTTGACCTGGCAGGAGCGTCAGCTCGGCACAGCGACATAACCATATCCCAAAAAGAAGCCCGAGCTCCCCAAGGAGAGGCCTCTGAGCTCCCCGAAAGGAACCCACGCTTCACAAGAGGTGGAACCCGAGCTCTCCCTAGAAGTCCCGGGCCTTGCAAGGAACCCCGCAAAAGGGCGAAGCCCGGACTAACCCACCTCGGGTCAGTCTGGGCCACACCCCGGCACCTCGGGACAGTCCGGGCCACACTCCTATCTGGACTCAAGACTTCATCTCGTGCACCACTCCGACACCTCGGCTCCAGGTCGCGTGAATGAATAAACCGTACCTGACAAAGAAGCCCGTACTCTGAGGCAACGCGCCTAACTGATCAGGGATTTGACAAATGACAACTGCACTCCAACGGCCACCTGTTACCGCCATTTCAGTTGTTGCAGAGACGGCCTTGACAGAGAAGACAGTGGCGGTTATGCTTGCCCCCCACAGAGGCGGTTATACCTGATCTAGCAGAGGCTTGGGAGTGAGTGCACCAGGGTGGTTATAAAAGGCCCTCTTCCCCGAGAGTAAAGGTAAGTGATATTTTTGTGCCTTATGGTCTCAGAATCTCTCATTCTCCTTGCCTTCTCAAGAGTACTAACTTGAGCATCGAAGCATTTCCACCGGGTTCTTCCCTCGGAATCTCTTGTTTCCTCCCTGTTTCAGGCATCTCCTGCTCCATCAGAGGCAAGGTTACCGATAGTTAGGACCGACCGGATCGTGCATTATCACATATGAAGTAGATATTTGCATTGATTTCAGTGCACGTCAAAAAAGTTAAATCCAAATACCATACCATATATGATTAATACTTGTGCACATGCATAACACGTGCTCTTATACCAATTGTGTAGAAGTTCAAGAGAGGGAAAATCAAATTCCTATTCTCTATTTCACAACAATTATAAACATGCAATAGAATATAAGGTTGCATTTGGTAAGAGTGTAAAAGTCGAGTTCAAATCAACCCCCCACAAGATTGCCGGATTGGCCCCCACAACATCCCACAGTACATCCCCGCCGTGTATTTGGTAGCTAAAGAATGTTTGATTTTAATCAAATCTTTTAAAAATATTGAATAGCAAAAAAATGTAATTAAAACATTTTGTTAATTAATCATTTTAAATCGATTTTCCCTTTAAGGATTCGATTAAGATACCAAAAAAACTTACAACCAATCAACCCATAATCATAGAAAAGATGCCCAATCAGAGGGTTCATCAAAATTCACGAGATACTTTAATTGGTCAAAATTCTTCTTGATACCATGTCTTTCCGGTATTTATCCGATTGTACGTACAATGCCATGTACAAGACCCGGGCTTCAAAATACATATCTTCGATTTGGCCCAAAAACCGGTTGTTCAATTGAGATTTTTAGCTTACCGGTTAGATGAATTCATAGTTCCACTTGTAAGTACCCACGTGCATAGCATCGCATTCCATGGAGAGTGATGGAATATCATCGGTGATCCTTCCCACCAATAGGTGTTTTGACGAATAATAAATGACCCTTCTGTTGACATCAACCATCAAAGAGAGCAAATGGTTGCTTCGTTTACTTTTTTTCCCAAAGCAAATTTTGTACTCTTTTTCAATAAAGTCCCCTTAAATGTACATTTGCGCTCATCATCGATGCAGATTTCCAATTCTGCCAAATATTTACAAAACCGTGGTGTATATTTTCCCAAATTTCACTAAGAGAGCAAATTGGGTGGATTGGACTAGGTTTACAGTCAATTTAGGAACTTGGAAAAAGCCCGAAATCAAACCCAATCTTTCTAATCTGAGCACAACCTGCATTATAATTTGAAGTGTTTATGTTGAGTTTAAGTTCAGATTTGGATTGAGTTCAGTTTGATTAATAAATCCACTCTAAAATTATACATATATATATATACATTTATAAGTATATATATATATTTATAAGTATATATATGTATAATTGGGCCGGATTTAAAACGAATTTGAAATACTTAAGAATAAAGTCCGGACCCAATCCAAAAAATAAAAACAACTGAACCCAAACATAACTCGAGGATAAAATTCAAAGCCCAACCCGTCTAAAAGGGCTTGGGTTGGGCTCGCCCAAATTTCAGACCTACTTTTACTGGGTTATACATGCGGATCACATGGAAGGTCCATGTGTTGACGTTTTAACCTCCTCCAACGTCAATACCCGAATCAATATATATCTGATAGGGCCTAGGTAGACATTGACCCGATCCAGTCCGTTGACACTCTTGGTTACTAAAAGCATTCAACAGGACAGCGAGTCAGCGACGACCTGCTGCCATTCTGGTGGCGCGAGGCGATTGACTGAAGAGGGAAATCCATAGCCAAACCCAAACGGGTTGTCATCCGGTTCGGGTTTTAACACTTGTTGTTGTTGTTGTTTGTATGAGCGGCTTGGTCTTAGCGTGTGCGCTAGGGAAAGCCGGTAACGTGTGGCATACGTTCCAAACCCCATGAGCTTAAGCGACTGGAGGGTTCTTTCAAAACCCAGCGGTCTACCGTTTATTAGCGGCTTTTAGCCCATTGCACGTGAAAAACCAAACATTTCTTTTTTGTCGGGTATATGTTTATAAATTTAATGAAATTGTATGGATACTTTGGTAATTTTATATTTATAAAGATATACATACCTCCGTTGGCAGAAAGACGAGAAAGAGAGAGAGAAAGAGAGAGGGAGAGGAGAGGAGGGAGAGGGAGAGAGAGAAAGAAATCGAAAGGAGAAGTGAAGCAGTAGAAGAGGAGAAGATAGAAAACCGACCTCCAAAAGTAAAAACCGGTGAAAAAAAGGTGAAAATTTCTTTGCATTTGAGTTTCTGCTTGTGCGATAATAATTTAAATAGTTTTGTAGTCTGAGGGGACACAGAAATCAAACCCTAAATCTATACAGAACGAAGATCTCTTACCCTACCTTTTTTTTCCGGACCTGTCGTGGTTTTCAAAGGACACAGGAAGGTTGGTCGAAAATGAGATCGACAGTAATAAGATTTATCGATTTCTCTAGCTTCTTGTGTTTTTTTCTTGCTTTCTGGACTGGTTTTATTTATTATTATATTGCAGTTTTATTTGTTAATTTTTTTTAAGATTTAAGATTTCGGTTACGTACATAAATATTTTTTTTTTTTATTTTGCTTCATTTTAGTTTTGTATGGGGTTGTGGTGGTTTGTTTGTTTTAGTTTTGTTTTTTAGCTTTTTTCTGAGCTCAGTTCAGCTTCTATTATCTATTTTGCAGGTCTCTTCTCTTCACTGCAGAGAGTTTGCTTTTCAGTGTAACTCGGTTATATGTGGTAAGCTGCCTAAAATTGCACATCGCCTCATGGCTGTTATTTTAGTGGATACCGTTTTCTAGTTTTTTTTTTTTTTTTTTCTTTTTGCTCTTTATTGTATTTATTGAAAGACTTTTTCGGGATTATCTGGTGTGCTTATGTTCTGAGTTTCTGCTGTGCTTTGGTTCCCTTTTTGTGCCTATTTCGTTGGGTTTCTAATGGTTTTAGAGATTAAACATTGTCCTATTTGTCTTTTTTCTTTTCAAATTGCATTCATAGAAACAAGTAAACGCTTTATATGCCCATATCTATTTGCACCCAGTGAGATCTTGGGGCCTCAGTGATAAAAGTAAAAGAATTTGTGGCTTATATTCTCCTTAAGAAAATGGTCATATTGAGAGAAACTGAAAATCCTCTTGAACCTCCCTCCCTGCAATGACAAATGGGTTAGAAGAAGAATATCTCCTTGTCTGTTGCATGGGCGTTCTGCTTAACCAGAATTATGAAGAACTTGGTGAATATGAACTGCAGAATATTCACCGTAGAAAACTTTCCATGTGCTTTATGGAATAGAAATCTTTTCTATCAGATTTGTTAGGAAGTCTTATTAATATCCTAGTGTCATAAATGCAATACAGATTCTTTGTTCATTAAGATAAAGGCATATGGGCTTTTGAGAAACCTAATATTTTGTGAGGATGTTGCCATGTCGGGCACTTGAGTTTTTGCCTTAAACATTATCCAAAAGTCCCAAAACGTTGGTATTCTGGATATGTTTTCTATTGAGGGTCATTTTGGTTGGTCTCTTGCAATTTGAAAATTGCTGAAATATTTATTGTCATTTACCCAATTGGGCTGTTTTCAGTATCAAACTATCAACTCACCAGGCATTGGATAGCTAGGAAAAATTTGTTAATTTCCAATGTGTACATGTGTCCCAACTCTCAAAAACCCTGGTGAAATTCAATTCTTGGTATGTGATGTACAAACTTAGAGTTTGGTTGTTGTTTATTCGTCTGAGGGACTATTTGATGGCAGAAGTAGCTAAACTAAATGCTTATTGCCTTTTCTTTTAGTGGATACAATAGTTACATAAATAAAATAATTAGAACATAGTAATCAACCCAAAGTTCCATTTGACCCTTAAGTAGCTCACTACCCACTTAATGATTTATTCACTAAAAAGACAAAGCAACAAGTTATTCAGTTCAGCCATTTTCAGGCATTATGAAATGGCCCTGAATGATCTAAATCACAATCAATTTTTAAGAATGGCTGAATGAATATATTTCATAAACTCTTTAATATGAACAGTGGTTGCATTATGTAGATCAATGTGTTAAAAGGTGTGGGAGGTGCCTGGTGCCCTTCCAGGCGAGGCACCCTCAAAATGACCTGAGGTGCATTCTGGAGGCATTGATGCCTCCGAGGCATATGCAACAAACGCCTTCTGCATGTGGTGTACTAGAGGCATCTGCCTCATACGAAAAGAAAGAAAGACTTGTGCCTCATGCACACCTCCTTATTCTCTGGATTCTTACACATTTTGCATTCTGAGCTATGCCTCATGTCTCCAGCTATTAGAATGCCTTGTGTCACTTTTCTGTGCTTTAAAACATTGCTGTAGATATCTTTGCAAGTTTGCCTTCTAGTGTTCAGCTTTAGCACTAAATTAAATATTGAATATGCTCCCAGTTATACCATCATCAAGTTCTTTGGCATTAACATCCTGTGAACAGCTTCTTTTGCTGATCTGTCAAATTGTAGCCAGTAACATTTTTTTGGTTGATTATTATATATATTATATTACATTTCTAATAGTTTTTTTCAGTAGCTAGAATCTAGATGGATTCTATAACTCATTTATAATTTTTTGTCATTTAATGGTCATTGGATTTTGGAATTTTACTATATGCAGAAAATGATATGACATAAATGCCAACATACTGCAAAGTGGTACAATGGCTGTTGATGCTTGCATAAAACCTAAAATTATTGATGATGACGATGATGATGAGGGACCTGCTGTTTTCAAAAGGAACAACACAGCATCCAGGAAAAACCAAGTAAACTCAGAGTTAAAGAAGGCGTCATCTCAAAGAAATGATGGATCATCTGGAAAGCATGTCTCTGGTTCATTATCTCCAAATGGTCAAAACTCAAGCTTACAAAAGGGTAAAGCAGTTTCAAAGACATCGGCAGGGAAGCCAACTGCAGCAAGTTCAAATGCATCAACTTCAATAGCTGATAAATCAAGATGTTCTCCACAAAAGAATTTGGCTATTAATAATATGCAGAAGCAGCAGTTGAATAAACCTTGCAATGGGCCAAAAGAAGATCCTGATGATTCGGATGATGATAAGCCACTAAGTTTTAGACTTGCAACTTCTGGATCATCGCTAAAGATCAAGTCACAGCCTGGTACAAAGGGTCATGGTTCACCTGTTCCTAGTTCATTGCAGATGGATAAGACAAAGATAACCTGTAAGAAATCTTCTGCAGATTCAGAAGATGAAATTCCATTGTCATCGAAATTTCAGCTGAAGACGAATGTTGGGTCATCTGTTAAGAAGTATGATTCAGATGAAGAGAAACCTTTGATTTTCAAGTTTCAGCAAAATGGTTCCAGCAAGAAGGACAATGAATTGTCAAAGTCCCTCAAAAGTTTGAACAAGAGACCTATGAGTGATGTCAATACATCAGGTCAATCTTTAGTTAAAAAGCCGAAACTTTCAGAGTCTATTCCTGCCAAAGTTAAGCAAGCACCTATAAAATCAGAACCAAAAGAGGATGATGAAGATAATATTCCTATTTCTCAGAGGTTGAAAAAGTCTGCTCCTTCAGATAATAAATCATCATCCACAAAGAAAACAACCACAAAAGTTGTTTCCTCCTCGTTCAAGAAAACAAGCAAAAAGTTGAAGAAAGATAAATATTCCAAGTCAACAAAGGTGCCGCCCAGCTCTGGTGAAGGGCAGAAATGGACTACCTTGGAACACAATGGTGTTATTTTCCCTCCTCCATACAAGCCCCATGGGGTTAAGATGCTATACAATGGGCAACCTGTTGACTTGACTCCTGAACAGGAAGAGGTGATGCTCAAGATTCTCCATTTCTCAACCTTTCTGTGTTTTTCAGTCATATGCATTCATGTTTTGATTATCTCAGACTTTTCCTTTTTTTCTGCTGATTATTTATTTCTTTCACTCGAAAAAAAAATATGCAGGTAGCAACAATGTTTGCAGTGATGAAAGATACAGAATATGCAACCAAACAGAAATTCGTAGAGAACTTCATGAATGATTGGAAAGTGATACTTGGGAAAAATCATGTAATTAAGAAATTTGAGCTATGTGATTTCACACCTATTTATGAATGGCACCAAAGGGAAAAAGAAAAGAAAAAGCAAATGAGTGCAGAGGTAAGTTATACTACTTGGACTGCTTCCCAAATCACATGAAAATAGTATATCTGAAGTTCGGACAATTAGTTAATCATGGAGGCTGGTGCTAGTAATTGTGAAGTTGGTATTAGTTTCTTGATGAGTGCATTGTTCTTGATGTTATAATTATTTGTATTGACAAATGGTAATTGTATTAAAACTCAAGAGGAAGAGGTTCCCTCAAATTGGAACTGAAAGCCAAAATACAAACAAGCCCATAACGTTTGCGGCACAAATACAATAATTCCCTGCTTGCAATTGCAGGTTCAGTGCACATATGCACTCTGATTCAGTTTTGCAAGTGTTTGGTAAGAGTATTTGTGTGTTGATAATGATGGAAAACACTGATTTCAAGACATGTTTGCATTCAAATGAGAGAAAAATTGCATCCAAAAAATGGATGTAAGCTTTTGCACTCAAGTTCGATGTAAAAAAGGTGGATTCCAGTCTCGGGATTCGTGTTTGTATCTATCATAACTAAAAATCATTTGGCAAGGATACAAAATTATCATTACAAAACTAAACCAACTTTGCATTTTTCTGAACCAGACATATTTCCATCTGTACTGATCATTTTTGTATTTGTACTCTTCCCAAACACAGCCTTAAGTATGATCAATTGTTGCACAAGTGTTTGTTCTACTTTCCCAAACATATTTGCATTTTTCTGAACCAGACATATTTCCATTTGTACTGATCATTTTTGTATTTGTACTCTTCCCAAGCACAGCCTTAAGTATGATCAGTTGTTGCACAAGTGTTTGTTCTACTTTCCCAATGATCATCTCCTTGGTTGCAAGTTTCCCTTCAAATATCATACTCCTGAATTCCTTTTAGGTGGTTCAACACAGAACAAACAATAACAGATTCTACATTATTTTACCATGTCCACAGAACCCTGCAAGATATCAATCTAGTAAGATTTTGTGGAACGACCCACTGTCTAGTCAAATGCTTCAGACTGTATATCCAGATAGCATAAGTAAAGTTGCAGAGGATTAATATATGCTAGACTGATTCTTGATCTTGACCACAAAGGCAACATAGATTATCCATGACTATTCCTTTGGATAGAAGATGAGTTAGATTTTGTTCACTGTTGCAGTCCACATGAAAGAAGTTACTTTGGAAGGGATCCGGGCCTTCCAAATCCATCTCCAAGGTAAACCATGATACAAGCCCCTTCCAATTCCATGTTTGTGGAATGATAGCCATATATCGATGCTGTGTATGAGAGCGACAAATAACTAGAAAACACCTAGGAGTCTCCTTCCCTTCTATCACTGGATAATTCTCAAATGGTTCCTGAGTCCTCACCTTCTCCCTCAGCCAATACCCTCTCTCAATCAGGTACTTATCTTAAGTGCTCACCAACAACTTGCCCAGGTGATGCTGATATTATGCAAGGTGCCAGTAATAGCTTGTTGACTAAAAAGGCTTGTTAGGGTAGAGGGTGGTGGTGAGGTTAGGAAATGAGAGAGAGTGTAAATCAGGAGTTTGATTTAGAGGAATGGGATTGGGAGTTGATGTTGAACTTGTTTGATGAATTAGTGCGCCAAGAGTTAGGTCTCAAGTCTTTTGATAGTTTGTTACCTTGGAGGGAGACACTCCAAAGCTTCAGATGCAACAGAAGCTAGAACCTGTCACTTCCAGTAGAAATGGTAGGACTGGGGGGGGGGGATTCAGACCTGCACAAGATATGGGCTTACAAGTGTCTAGTCTAAACAAACTTATCTTGGAGGATGCATTATCTTTATAAGATTCAAGAGAGATGGTAGGATGTTTAGATGAGAGGCTCTTGATGTCGATGCATTGTCTGTGTTTGAGAGTTGAGGTTCTTTGATGTGGAGTGGAGATTCTCTGTATGTGTGTGTGTCACAAAGCTTGCTTCAGGTGTACATTGCCTTCTATTTTCTCTTTTTGATAATTTTCTTTTATTTTTATCCAATAAAAGTGTCCGTGTTATTGTTTAATATTTTGGTCATGCAATAGCAGGCTTATCTGAATTTAAAACTTTTTATGAATCACCTTAAGTATATTAATTTAAATCAGAATGATGACCTTTACTAGATCAAACTTGCTTTAAGGAACTATATCTTGTTAACTTTAGATGAGTAAACCAAAATTGCAGCTATCACATGAACCCTATAACAATGTTCAGTCAGTTTGACAACAGTTTTAACTTGCCTCTTTAAACTAATCCTATTCAACATCATTTTGAGATGATATAATCTCCTTTCATTCAAGTTGTTCCTGTTTTTGGAATTGTTGTGATGTTTAGGTCTAGATATCATAGAGGACAAAGTTTCACATTTTGTACCTTTTTCCCAATACATATACTGTATTGGTACCTAGACTGGCCACACTCTAAAAATTGACTATTTCTTTTAGAAATTTGTTTTTCCCCTTCTATCTTCCCTATAGATTTATCAAAACCATAGATCCAAGGCTTCAAACACTGCTGGGGCAGCAATATATTTGTCAGAATTGGAACAATCCATCTTGTGGATTAACCTTTTACTTATTATAGATTTCTACAAAAATGTAACTTCTCTGCTTTGTAAATTGGAAATGATAAATTTGCTTAAACTGACTCCTTTGTAGTAATTGATTCTGATGCCAACATTCTATTTTGTGCTTTATAGTTAAGAAATGGTTTGTTGTTGATTCTTTTCTTTTTGGTTGTTGACTCAACTCTCATTGTCATTACAGGAAAAGAAGGCACTGAAAGAAGAGAAATTAAAACAAGAGGAAAAGTACATGTGGGCTATTGTTGATGGTGTCAAGGAAAAGGTTCACTGAACTTTGGATTTTTATGTCTTGTTATTTTGATTTTATGGCTTTTAGTAAATTGGTTAGAAGGATTATACTTAAATAGTTATTATTTGATAAAATTAATCTCAAGTGGAGTGATTTTGAGTTTGAAAGGTTATTTAAAGTATAGGTACCTTGGCATTAACTTTGTCGGTGGGAATGATGATGTTGACTGATATTGAGTTGAATGGAAGAAGAGCGACCTTCTACCATCTCTGTTTTCACTCTGGGAATTCTAATTGGATACCTGTTTTCATCATACAGATTTTATTAAGGGAAAGAGAAACAAGGGTGCAGAGCAGCCTCATAAAAAGGGTTATAGAAGTTGATAGTTAAGAAAGCTCACTTGATATTATGGGGGATGTGTTTAGGGGGGGTTATAGTTGGTAATCAAGAAAGGGGAATCCCAAAAGCATTGTATTTAAGAAACAAACATGTTTCTAAGAATTGGTATATGGTAATAATCAGTGTTTTTAAGAAGTGTTCAATCAGTATGTTTCTAAGAATTGGTATTGTACACTTCTTCTATGCTTAATAGTATACCAATCATTTATCAAAAAAATCAGTGTTTTTAGACTTTGAACAGACACAAAACTGGAAAGTCTTTTGGGTCATGGGCCAAATGGTTTGATCACTAGGTCAAACGGTTTGATTGCAAGTCACAACAAACAAAATAATTTTTTTTCGTATTTATAACGTAAATGTTAGTGGCAGCTAGATGGTTAAGGTGCTGCTTTTTAGCTTAAATGACCAGGTTCAAGTCTCATTACTTGTGTTTTATTAAAAATATATTCAAGTCTCATTACCTGTGTTTTATTAAAAATATATTCATATTTAATCAATATATATTAAAGACACATAATTAAGCTCAAAATGAATGATGGCTTGATGGTTTGATGTCAACACATGCAATTATGAGATCTGAGGTTCAAGTCTTTCTATTTGCATTTTAAAATATATGTGCATTTGGTGGCCTGGGTGGGTTGTTGAAACTGTTTGGATCGTTGAAACCTTGCTGGTTTTTAATGGTTCTGCTGGGTTTTGACCGGTTCTTCCAGTTTTTCAGAAAAAATGAAAATCGGTGGTTTAAAAAAAACAGATTCCCTTCCGGTTCCTGGGTTGAATGGTCCGACTATCTGGTCCAGTCTGAGTCTTAAAACATTGGTAATGATTTTCAAATTGTAGTAGCCTTTGGTTTTTGATTTGTTTGCAGTAAATATGGTATGAATTCTGATGATGATATCATCTTTGGTCCAGTACTCAATTCTTGGAGAAACATGATCAATATCTACTACTATGTCATTCATCATGGTGCTAGCAATGTTGAAAGTTTTGTTGTGTTCATGGACTGGGGGATTTGCTCTCCTTGATATGGTATCTTATTTTTTTGATAGATCTCCTTGATATGGTATCTTCATTTTACACCAAACTATCTCGTGGAATATCAATTTTCTTGGGAGTTGAATGATGAGAATCCCATGAAAGATATTTACAATTGAAACACCTTTATACATTATAGGGTCTGAAGCAACACCAAATCACATGTAACATTCTTGTCTAACTTGGAGAAACTCCTGTGTAAGGAGGTTTTGAACTCAGGAGCCCACACCATAAACTTCTGACCTCCCTCACCACCCACTCAGGAGGGAGAATGAGCAAGAGTTTGAGTTTATGAGGCATAGCTTTACTAGAAGACTAGACTAAAGTGGCTTGATTGAACCTTGGGGTGCCAACAAGTTGGTTATGGGCTTGGTTTAATCAAACCTGACCTGACTAATTGGAAGAAGGTTACTGAACTTGATCCATCCCGTCCCATGAGCTGTGCCACTATCCTTGATAAAGGCTATTTTTTTTTTTTAAAGTTTTTCAATGCCACTATGCATAATGTTCAAGGTGCCAAGGTGAACCTAGGCGACAGGGGGAGTGCTTAGTCACCTGGTTGCCTAGGTGTTGCTTAATGTCAAAAAGAAGAAAAGAACAAAAAGGGGATGAGCCCCTATTTTTGCCATTGAAATAGAAGTTAAAGAAGGCAGAGCCCCTATTCTTGTCTTAGAAGAAAGAAAAGATGAAAGAAAAATCTCAAAAAATGATGGAGAAGATGGGATGGGCTCCCTGTTTTAGTTCAAAAACTGGATGAAGAAGAATTGCTCTTCCAGAAAAAGAAAAAGAAGGGGCAGAACCCTGATGAGGATATCTCTCGAACTCGTTTCTGTCTTCAAATACCTATATATCAGAAACCTTAATAAAATAAGAAACTAATAAAAAATATATTATCTTATGAAACAAATAAAAATAATGATACAGTGCATCATGCCTATGTTTATATTAGACTTAATATAAAACAACATAAGAAATATGTAAAACTTACAACAGCTTTTATATAGCCCAAAAAGCACCTACCTGCCTAGGAGTTGCCTTGAGAACTATGCCACCATGGTTAGTGGGTTGGGTTTTTGCAGGTCCGTACCCAACCTGAAACTTAAGACCGACCCAAACCTGTCCAAACAGAGTGAAGTCAAGGTGGGTTTACTACTTAACCTGATTCACTGACATCTCTAGTTGAACCAACAGCTATTGACAGTGGAAAATCCAAAAGTTGGCACTGGAGACATAGATGAAGAAGCTTAGGGTGCACATGGAGCAATTAAGGCAGTGGATGAAGCAGCAACTGTTCTGGCCTGTGGAATGCAGGTGAATATGAGGGGGTGTCGAAGAAGTGTGGCTTCATTGACAAGAACCTCATCGGTTGTGGTGGCTTTGGCACAGCTAGTGGAAAAACAATACTGATAACCCAGGGCGAGGCAGAGGGCGTGGCCGAGGAAGAGGGTTTAATGACGATTGTGGTTTTGGAAATGAAGATCAGGCTGGTGCCAATGAAACCCAGGGTCAGATTGGTGGTGATGGTTGGGAAGAGGGGACTGAATCTCAGGGAAAAACTTGTGGAAGTGGGAATCGTCCTTTCAGAAATGACAATAGGCATAGGGGACTGAGTCTCAGGGAAAAACTTGTGGAAGCGAGAATCGTCCTTTCAGAAATGACAATAGGCATTTCTTGAATGAAAATTGGAATGGGAATGGTGAAAGAAGGGGTTATGGTGGTGGAAGTCGTGGGTTAAGGGGTGGAGAGGGCTGGTTTGGTGATCGTGACAGGGCAAGGTATTGTAGGGGTGAGGCTCCGAATGGTTCAGAGGAGGAGAAATCTGGTGAATGGGATGTTCCTGTGACTACTGAATTACCGAAGGACATGGAATCTGAACAGGGAAAGATTGAACAAGGCACAAACTAGGATGCTTCTGACAGACAGCCAGAAGAAGAGGATAGGGAAATGGCCCTTGAAGAATCAGTGAAAGTACGCTTTGAAAAGAGGAAGGCTTTGGAAGCATTTAAATCTGAGGAAAGAAAAGTTGTCCTTGACAAAGACTTTGAGTTGATGCAATATATTGAGAAAAAGGTGGAGACCCTTTACATTAAGCTGAAATTTGAGAAGGACAAACTTAAGAAGGATAGCCTTGAGAAGGAAGAGAAAGTTTGTAAGTCAATTAACATAAACAAATTCCTGAAGCCAGCAGAGGATGAGAGGTTGTGGACATGGGGAGTGTAGTGAATTAAGGGGAGGATTTTCGGGGCAGTCAGGTAGCAATGCTCCTGCACCTTGCATCAAGGACCCAGGCCAGTTTCCTTTATTGGGGAGAGCTGTCAAGGCATGATTTTTGTTAGAATATTAGTTTTTTTCCCTCTTTTTTTTTTGGTATTTTCCTTTACAGTACTAGTTCGGGTCTCAGTGGATCAGATTCTAGCTTCATAGTCTTTTTTTTTTCTAGCTAAGATCTTAGACATATTTAAAAAAAAAGTAAAAAAGAAACACATGATTTCTAATATTTAATGCGTAGAAACATTCATCAAAAAAATATTTAATGCATAGAAATACATGAACCCACTTAGTGCCAAGTGATATCCACAATAATTTGATATTAGTTCTTTTCCGTAATGCATTGTTTTTATTTTGTTTTTCTTTTATCCCTGCAGATCTTCCCATCTTTTTATGTAAATGGCATGATATCTTTCTTTGCATCCCCCAATTTTCTAGTTAGGAAGGGGCATTTCCTTTTTAACATTTATCAGTTTTGGTAGACCTTAGCATATTAAATGGATTGCTTACATGATTGTGTAAACACTTCATTGTCATGCATGGTATATAGTGTACAAAGAAATAACACATTGTGGCATTGTGCTTAAACATTTGTGGCATTATGTCCTCTTTTCTCTAACTCATTGCATCTCAAACATGCTTTTGAAGCAGCAATTGTTGTTTTTTCTATTATTGCATATGCAACTTTCTTGGTTATTTGTGAGTTCTGATAGACTATAATGTAATAATGCCATGAAGCTAATATCCATGAAAATAAGATTGGTTCTCTTAAGTTGTTTGTATATATAGCTTATATTTATGCATACAGTATGTTTTATTGGTACTGTACTGATGCACTTGCTTAGGTGTATTCTTTTCTTGTTTGTAAATGCATGTGTTTATTGATACTTGCTGACTTTTTTGTTCATATTTTAATCTCAGGTTGGAAATTTCAGAGTTGAACCACCTGGCTTATTTCGAGGCCGTGGCGAGCATCCAAAGGTGTTTTTGTGTTATATTTTCTATAGATGATAATCTAGAGCACTTTGTCTAATAGATTCTGTAGATATTTGGTGGTTTTTTGCTGGGATGTTAGAAGTATTTACATTACTTGTTGAATTCTTTATCATGGAATCCTTTTTGATCGTTGACTCATGGATTTCAGATGGGAAAGTTGAAACGACGCATACGTCCAAATGATATCACAATAAACATTGGAAAGGGTGCCCCAGTTCCCGAATGCCCAATTCCTGGTGAAAGGTTCTGCAATGTCTATTTTCAAATTAACCTTTTATGGTAAATAAGATTTAGGTTATTTTGTCTTAGCCATGTTGAAATCTTGTGGCACTTTTGCAGATGGAAGGAAGTAAAGCATGATAATACTGTTACATGGTTAGCATTTTGGAATGACCCAATTAATCCAAAGGAATTCAAGTACGTCTTCTTGGCAGCTAGTAGTTCCTTGAAAGGGCAAAGCGACAAGGAGAAATATGAGAAGGCAAGGTTACTGAAGGTGAAGTCTCCATGCATCTTCATGTTTTTGTGCAAATTAATACTAAGTCCATTCTTCATGCTTTGTGCTCATAATGATTGTGATCCACGTTTTTGACTCAGGACTACATTAAGGATATCAGAGCAAATTATACAAGAGATTTTTCGAGTAAAGACATCGCCAAGCGTCAGATAGCTGTTGCCACTTATCTTATTGATAAGCTGGCTCTAAGGGCAGGCAATGAGAAGGTAATATGTAGTTAAACATGCTTTATTATTATTATTATTATTATTTTATTATTAACTTTTGGAAAAGGTATGTAGCTTATGTGCCTGATATTAGCAGTCTGTTTTGTTATTGCTCATTTATGTGCATAAACCTTTTTCTGTTCACTGGAACAACCATCTAGATTGAATGATTAGTGATTAAAAACCTGACCCTTCCTCTTCCCTCACACTTTCTGGGCTATTTTGGCTTGTATCAGTCGAGAGATCACACTTTCTTTCTCTTCTTCCTTACTCGTGGTCTTTCCCTACCGTTGATTTTCAATGAAAGGTTTTCCTGCAACCTTTTTTTGTTCTTTATTATCTCATCTTCTCAATTGTCTCAGTCTTCTCTATCATCACCATTATCAGATTCATTCTACTCGATCTTCATTTCTGGTAAGAGTGCCTGGAGTGGGCACCAGAAAAAAAGCCATGATGCCATTTCCTTGGCCAACCACCTATTATCTCCTTCACATGCTCCTACTATGACTCTTTGCCAGTCTCAACAGGCAAAGAGCTTGGGTTGAGTTGCTTATGGTGGGTTCTAGGCCCCTTGGTAGCAAATACACTAGTCTCTGTTGCCATGGAGTATAATTCTATCTTTTCTCATCTTTAATGGACACAAGTTCAAGGCTTCTGATTATTTCCAGCACAGCTTCTTCAATCTCACAAGACCAAAATCTGTTGTTCCCTTGTTGCTCAACAGTTTTTACAGCTTCTGAGCTCTTCCTTTTTCTCCTCTGCACCTTCAAATCCCATTATCTCTTGCACTGCTCTGTACACCTTTTTGTTCTTCTTGAATTTTGATTTCTTATGTTTGTAATCTACTAGAGTGCTTATATGGTTGCATTTCCTACTCTTTCTGCAAGACTTTGAAGTTACAACCATAGTTTTCAAGGCGCCAAGGCGAGGCTAGGCGACAGGAGGGCGGCTTGTCGCCTAGGCGTCACCTAGCTGATGGTTTCTTTTAAATAAAAACATGTATCCTAGGGTAGTTCCCTAGGTTCCATAATCATATTTCCTTAATAAATATCCATAATTTTCATAAGAAAAGTATAAACTTCATGTTAAAGTATAGAAAATCAACATATTCCAACATATTCATGAGAAGAAAAAGAAAGAAGAAAAGAAAATTAAAAGAATATAGGGGCTGAACCCCTATTTCTGTTATAGGAGAAGAAGAAAAGAAAAGGTGGAAGAAAAAGAAGAAGAAGAAAAGAAAAGGTGGAAGAAAAAGAAGAAGAAGAAATTAGTATACAAACACACAGAATTAGTAAAGAAAAAGAAGAAAGTGTGTTGATTGGACAACATTTTATGTTCTTCCTTTCTTATTGGTTCAGGTTTTGAAGTCTTTGAGGGTTTAATACAGCATTTACCAATGTTTGTGTTGATTAAACTCTAACAAATAAGAAAATAATAAAAAGAAATTAGTATTATAAACACACAAAATGAATATTTTAGTTTAAAAATGTCTATTTTATAATTATAACCTCAAAAAATTAAGAATATAAAAGTTTTTTATAACACACTACAGAAAACTGCTTGGCGATTAGGCGAGGTGAGCCTCCAAGGGTGCCTTGTTGCCTAGGCATCGCCTTGACAACTATGGTTACAACCAAAATAACTAGAGACAAAGCTGTTATCTCCATTACTTTGTACCTTGTGTCTTAGATCTTAGTCCTAGAGAAGAAACACAAGGCAGCCAATGCCCATATGCTGCATGTCATTAGAAGATTATGAGATATTACAGAGCCACTGCAACTTCTTTTAGATCTGCATTCTGCTAGCTGAGTCCTAATTTTTAAGTAATGCGTTATGCCAACTATTTGGGTTCATTTAACTTATATAAAGTTCCTCAATTTTCCAAAGGTATGTTGCTTTGCACTATTTATTTTTACAAATGATCCAAGATTGCAAATTGTAACTGATTACCATTTTCAGGACGATGATGAGGCCGATACGGTTGGTTGCTGTACACTAAAAGTAGAAAATGTTGAATTAATCCCTCCAAACAAGTTACAGGTATGAGTTGGTCTATCCCTGATATTTTTTTTTTGTTGCTGATTGATTCTAGCTATTTATTGCTTTTTTGCTGGAAATGATGATGGGAGGATCCCTTTTTTATTCTCCTTTTCTGTCATCATCCAGTTTGACTTCCTTGGTAAAGATTCCATTAGATATTTCAACACTGTTGAAGTTGAGCTTCCTGTGTATAAAGCAATTGGACAATTCAAAGAAGGTATGCGGGCCTTATCTATTTGACACTATTATCTGTGTGTGTTTTTATTTTTTGATGAGTACTTGACCCTGTTATCTGGTCAGAATGATCATCATTATCTAAGCCTTGTCCCAGCTATATGGGGTCAGCTGTTACCTGGTCAGAGTGATTTCATGGTTAATGTTTCTTGATGTCTTTTTCAGGAAAAAAGGAGGGGGAAGATCTTTTTGACAAGCTAGATACCAGTAAGCTGAATGCTCATTTGAAGGAACTCATGCCTGGTCTCACAGCCAAAGTTTTTCGTACATACAATGCGTCAATCACTTTAGATGGGATGGTTAGTAGGAAGTTTCCTGATGCAAAACTCCTGAACTCAGGTTTTTATATCATATAATGCTTGCATTCCTTGTGAAGAGAATCCAAGCCATTTTAATCTAATAATAAATAGTCTGGTTCTTAAAAATAATTAATGTAGAAGTTTTCTCTAGGAAAATGTTAGGAAATCATTTTTTAAGCAGGTTTGTGGTTGTAACCCTTGGGTTTATATCCTTGGCATTCTTTTGGAGTTGAGATCATCTCCTCCATTCATGAAAAATCTAATTTTGTTAATTGAATGTATCTGTCATAGGTCATTATGCATAGGAATGCTAGCTCTTAATAAAATTCTCAATTAACTGAACTTAATAGAATTTATAGAGTTCCCTCTCTCTCTCTCTCTCTGTTTTCTTCATCAGAAAATTATAGAGCCGAGTAACAAGTGATGTCATATAGCAAGCTGCCAATCAGCTGGTTGGTAAGGTGGTCGTCTTCTCATGGTCATAGCGGAGACTTGAGATTGAATCCCGCCTGCACCTGGGTTGGGGGATGGGCTACTCCCCGTTGTGTAACCTTCAAAGGAAATAAAAAGAAGTGGATGCCATATAACTTGTGGTAATATATTGTGGAGTTCTGTACTTTATGTTACAACTTAGTGTATATGACTATATGTGATGTATGACATTATATGGTCATATATAAATGATGTGACCCAAAGCAATGATCTTTCCAATGAATTATTTTAGACCAGAGGTAGTAAATCATTATGCATCGGAAATGGCATCGATTGATTTTGAGATATAAATCAAACAAGGTTAAAATTTACATATATAGAAGGGCATTAGATTTCTGGCACAAGGGGGCCTGTGGGTGATAGTTTTTTTTTCCTTTCTTGGTGTGGTTGCTATCCTTAGTTTTCTGTAATTCTTGTAACTTTTGATGATTCTTAATGGTGTTATTCTGGTTTTTGACAGTTGAATAAAGAAACCAAGGATGGTGATGTTGCAGAAAAAATTACTGTATATCAACATGCAAACAAAGAAGTAAGGATAGCTTTTGTTGCTGAAAGAAAATAAAAATTCTCATTATTAAAAGTTCAAATTGGGGTTTGTCTTATGGTCACTATCGTCTTCTTGTCTTTCCATGATTTTGCAGGTTGCAATCATATGCAACCATCAACGTAGTGTCTCGAAGTCCCACAGTGCTCAAATGAATAGATTGGATGATAAAATCAAGGAGCTAAAGGTATTTCTTA
The DNA here is from genome assembly GCF_055504915.1 of Nelumbo nucifera. Taxonomy (NCBI): domain Eukaryota; kingdom Viridiplantae; phylum Streptophyta; class Magnoliopsida; order Proteales; family Nelumbonaceae; genus Nelumbo; species Nelumbo nucifera. Next base: position 66,946,654 of record NC_142649.1, read on the forward strand.
CCTTATTCTATGCACTGGAAATGAAAGGAAGGGCAATGTAAATAAGCTTTAATTTATAAGCACAATCTGCATGCCATTGTGTTGGATGTACTGTTTGTTAGGGATGGGCATATTGTGATATGGTCTTTTCTTCCCCCTTGTTAAACCAACTATTGTGATATCCTTCTCAATGCTGGATGTTCATGTCCAAGTGGCTTCTGTTTGCACTCTGGAAGTTCATGCTTGTTTTCATGTTCCGAGTAGGAATTGTTGGATGAACTCAAAACGGACTTGGCTAGAGCAAAGAAAGGGAAGCCCCCTTTGAAGGGTGCTGATGGGAAGCCAAAGAGGAACTTGACCCCTGAAGCGTAATAACTCGTGCCTTTGCCCAACGAGGAGCTTTTTTTTTTTTTTTTTTCTGTTGCAGTTATGTTGCAAATTTATTGTTTTGCTTGCATGCAGGTTGGAGAGGAAAATTGCCCAGGCAAATGCTAAGATTGAGAAAATGGAAAGGGATAAACAGATCAAAGAGGATCTAAAGACCGTGGCACTGGGCACGTCGAAGATAAACTATCTTGATCCAAGGATATCCGTTGCATGGTGCAAGCGCCATGAAGTCCCCATTGAGAAGGTGGTGGGGGGGGGGGGGGGTTCTTTTAATGAATTGATTGTAGCTGTTATTGATCCTCCAAGGATAAACTATCTTTTGATCCAAAAGGACAAAAGCTATCTTGTCCAAGGATATCCGTTGCTAATTATTCTTCCTTGTATTCTGCAGATATTCAACAAGTCTCTTCTCGCCAAATTTGCTTGGGCGATGGACGTAGATCCCAGCTTTAGATTCTGACGCTTGGTTTGGTTATGCTTGCTCGAGATTTCCCCCAAGATCGGCCACACCTTTTCCATTGAGATCTTCACATTTTTTTCTTTTATTTTCAAGCGGAAAATTCAATATTGTTTTTATGGATCAATCATACATATTTTAATGGGTGTGATTGCCCCAGGCCCGGCCCCCCACACTTCTTTTTATTAATGTAAGGGCCATGAGAAAAATCGGTCAAGGCAAAAGATGTCCGTTGAGATCTCTGATTTTCAACATTGTATGGTCATCAATTCAGATGTTTCATGGACATGGAAATTGTTTGAGCACATGGTTGATCTTTGTTTGCCTGCTGAAAAACTTCAAATTTGTCCTTCTCAACTTTGCTTTTCCAAAGTTGTTTGAGCACATGGTTCATCAATCTCCTGGAATCGAATTTAGAATAAGAAATTCATAATTGGTCGGAATAAATAGTCGAATGCCCATTCCACCAGGGATGGGAATTAGATTCCAATTTTATCTAATTAAATGGTTGGAATTGGAATGGATCATTCTGATTTTAATTTCAATCAAATGGACCTTAAATCTATTGAAATGTGCTTGAACGTGCAAATTGTTAGACCTCGCTTAAAAACTTATTTATTAAAGCTGCGGCTTCGTTGGATTGGGTAAATGAGTTGAGACCAACTACAACGAAATTTCTGGTGGCAGGGTGAAACAAGCAAACGAGGCCACAATATCCCTTGGAGCAGGAAGGCAGAACCAATGAACAAGGCTCTTTTTGCAAAACATTTTTGGAGGTCGCTAACAGGAGAGCGAAACCTGTGGAAGGAGCAAATTCGGGCAAAATACCCAAGGAACAAGTCCATCTTTAAAGTCAAACCAGGGAGATCTCACTCACATTAGTGGCGAAACATCCCAAGTATCAGGAACAGTTTCACACCACACTTCTATTGGAAAGTGGGGGATGGAACTCGCATCAACTCTCATGAATGATCCTTGGATCCTAAGTCTTCCCTCTAATAAACCCCAACCCCGACAACTACATGACCCAGATGTCAGAAATTGGATGGTCAAAGACTTCGCCTTCTCTCAGGGGGTTTGGAACTCCCAACTGTTATACCATGTCTTCACAGATCCATCAGTCGAAACTTTCTTAAATATCCTTCTAACCCCACAAAGCTAAGAGGACAAGCTTCTTTGGAAAAGATCAAAGGATGGGGAGTACTCAGTTTGAGCGGCTTACAAAAGCTTCTCATACTCTGAAACTGTGGGTCCCTCTTGAGAACAAATCAGGTGGTCAAAATTATGGACCACAAAAGCCCCCCTTCGATGCCAACTCTTTGGATGGAAAGTCCTAATGAATGGTGTAAAAACGAAGCAGTCAATTTGGTTCCTAAGATACTTGGGGGACTCCACTTGTGTCCTCTGTGGCACTGCACCGGAAACATAGGCACATCTCTTCTTCGATTGTCCCCTAGCAAGGACAGTCTGACTATTAGCACAAATTGGCTTCAACCTAGAAGCCTTTACCCTCTCAAGAACATCATACTTCCTATTCTGGTGGATGAAAAGGAACCCTGAAAAGAAAAGCCTTAGACTTCTTCTTGGCTAGACTACTAGCCATCTTGAGGGCTATATGGGATCATAGAAACGAAGTAACCTTCAAAGGAAAGCCCCCGAACCCCCTTGAAGTCATAAGAAAATCCAACCTTTATGTTCCAAATACAAAAGCTCAAAAATGGTTTCAGTCTCGAATCCAATCTGAACAGAATGAAATACCCACCCACAATCTACCTCGCATCTCACTCCATTGCGATAGTTGATGGATTATGGAATCCAACAATGAATTCAACCTCCACAGGTTTATATATATAGTCTCTTACACACACAATGTTTGCTTTGCAGAAGGACAACAGTGTAATGCCATTAACTCCTCAGAAGCTGAGCTCTGGGCAATCATCAGAGGCCTGAGAAGACTTATCTTGTTGGGTATCAACCATGCCATCATTCTGTTAGATGCGAAGGAGATCCTGCAGAAACTCAAGGAAACTAGAGTAAACACAAGGTGGAATGAACAGTCGCTGATCGAGCATATTAAATTCCTTCTCTCTTTTTTTGTGGATCTTAAAATTATGTATGTAAACAGGAACGATGTAAGCCCAGCGCATATAGCTAAAAGGGCCAATGTAAATAGACCTTATATTCTAACCCCTAGACCCCTCCTCCTGAGATACAACACATACCTCAACACGAGGGGTCTTCTTTTGTATCCTTAGCTTCTTTCTGTGCAATGGATCTCTTTCCTTACCAAAAAAGCAAAATGGTGGTGTTATTGTGTGAACTCTTTGAGAAGTGAGAATGTCAAGTGCAGCGTCAGTCATATAATCATTTTTATCATTGGGTCACGGGTTAAATGGTCCAATTGTCGGATACTCGGATTTGATCATTTGGTCTGCTCAATCAAAAAATTCATGAAAAAACCATTCTCTATCAATGATCTGGTGAGTGTTCATCCAACTGGCTGAACTGCTTAATCATTTGACCCGGTTAGTAAGATATTGATTCTTTCTAATTGTTTTTTAGTCATGCCCTAATTTTTCTATCTTTTTTGTTTCTTCCAAAGTATTATCTGTTTTTAAATTTTTATTATATAATTTATTTATAGTTTAAGAAAATCATGGACTGAACTGTTTAACCCATCGGTCAAATTGACTGCCACCCAGAATGAAGAGCCGGTTACGTTTTCAGTTTGGTTTCTATGGGAGATTCAGACAGACCACAGACGACAAAATAAATTCAAGAGAATGAACTCTTCTCTGAATTGATGTACTTACTTTTACGTAGTCTTCTGTTATTGGGCCTGGGCGGGTTTGAAAGAATTTATGTACTTATTTTTACATAGTCATCTGTTATTGAGCCTTTTGGCCCAATTTAAGAATATAATTAATTGAAAATATGTACAGATTTGATTTACAAATGTATATATATATATATATATATACATATATATATATATATATATATATATATAAATTATTTTATATACAATTAAAAAAGGGTTCAACCATGATATCCAAAAAATTTGTGATCAATTAACCTGTATATTAACATGTTAACCAATCAGGTGAAATTTATTAAAATTCATGGAATGGTTTTGATTGGTAAAAAATTCTTCTGGTATCATGTTTGGCATCGTAGAAAGATATTTTTATATAAATATAATACACATATTTCTAGCAATTTAGTCCAGGGTTAACCCGTAGTTCGAAAATCCAGGCCCAATCTATGCAAAAATTTAGGTTGGGCTCATGTTAGACCTACCAAGGTTGCACCCCTACGGAAAAGACATGAAACTAGAAGAGCTTTGACCAATCAAACCCCCCCCCCCCCCCCCCCCCCATGTTAAATATCTCCTGATTGGTTTCCACTTTTATGATACTGATTCATTGGTTAAAAGTTTTTCCAATATCATTTCGTTCCTGTATCATAGTCAAACCCTAAACCCTAGCAAACCTGATCATTATCTAGTTAATTTGGATAAAATTTCGTCTTTCATGTGTAGGTCGTCCATTCCTTTGATTTCACTGATAAATTCTTTTACTTATTCGCTTGAAGGTCTAATTGGTTTCATTGCTGATCCAACAATTGTGACAATTACTGTCACATTTCATCCCATCGTTGATTCTCAACTCTTGAATTACATTTTTAAGGTGCTTTATTTGATGATTGAGTTTTTTAGTTTGTTGAAGTTGGTCTCATTTGGATGTTCCTTATGTGTGTTCACTTCATACATAAACAATGTCGCTGGGGATTATCTTTAATGTTCTCTTGCTTGTTCGACTATTCTATTAATTAATGTTTTAAAAAATGACCCGAAATCGGAACCATTCTAACCATCAATTTCTGGGTTGATGGTTCGACTGTCTAGTTTGAATTGATGGCTTGTTCTGATAAGAAAAAAAATTAAAAATAATAATTAAAAAAAAATAGCCAAAAACCATTGAAAGGGTCGAGTAGGTTGACGGTTCAATTGTTTGGATTAACGGATTATTGACCAATTCAACAGTTTTTGATCAAAGGCCGAATTTGAGTTAAAATGGAACCGTTTGCCTGAACGGTTCTCGGGCCGAATGGTCTGACCGTCCAGGTCAACAGCGGTTTGAAAATATTGCTACTAATCGTCTCTGGTTTAAATGCTTGATATTGATCGTTGGATTGAATGGGTTCTGATTCATGACCAGCATTTGATAGAAGAAATTGCTTAAATATGCAGTTATGTAAAGCATTTCTTCATGGTTTTGTTGATACATTTTATATACTACTTGCTATTGGTGTCATCTTGCAAATTCTATGGGTAAAGTAACGAATACAAAACTTCAAATTTGTATTAAAAATGTGGAACCAATACAAAACTTACACAAAGCAAGACATAATAATAATAATAAAAAAAAGAAACAGGGGAGGTGAGAGGATACCACATAGCTCACATGAATCTAGATTGGACCCAAATTAATGTTAAAATTCAAATTTGCCCACCTCATACATAGGGCCAGGGGTGAACAAATCTTCTTCTATAAAAGTCTAAAAGAAACTATTGCTCATTTTCGTGGTTATCAGGTTTTTTTCTCTCTTTTTTTTTAATTTAATGTAAATTTATTTTATGAATGGTTCTAATTCAATAATAAAATACAGTAAGAAATAACACGTATAAATGATGGTTGAGTCAGACTTTAGAATTGAGAGTTCAAGCTTGAGAGCTCAAGCTTGAGAGCTCTTTGTCTTGTGTCATTAATTATTCTGTCTGTGTTTAATAATTTATTAATTAAAAAAAAATTTTAATCGAATAATTCTAAGATCTGACTTACTGATAATATTTGAATTCAAATTGAAGCTTATTAGATTCAACCGGATCTTTGGATTGAATCGAATCTGACATAAATAATATCGGATTAGATTCGAATTACCCTGATTTGAATATGATCTGATCCGTTTGCATTCCTACTTGTGAATATGCAGCAACATCTGTCAGTTTGTCTGTTTTTTATTTATCTTATCATGAGATGCACGAGATTTGTTGAAGGGAAAGTGAAGCAATATAAACTAATAGCTATTATAATATAAAATATTATGTAGGGAAAGAGCCCTATGGCATTAATAATTAATTCGGTGTGATGATGGGCCACGTTAGGTGGGCATGGGCCTACTACAAAGCTTTATTACTGTAATTATTTTAAAAATTTTAAATTAATAAAAATTAGTTTTAAAGTTAATAAAATTCTCATAGCAAAAATAATATTATAAGATTAATATTTTTATTAGTTTTAATTATAAAACTAATTTTATTTATAATATTAGTAATTTAATTGGATTTTCAATTAATAAAAAAGTATTATTATTATTATTTTATTAACAATTCCGAATTAATTTTGTAATGTTTAAATATTATCTAAATGGATTAAATTATAACTTATAATTTTATTAGTGATAACAATTAATAATTATGCTACCTAATTAAGTTAATTAGGATTGTTTAACCACATAAATAGATTAGCTAATTAAATAGGTAACCTAAAGCACGAGCTTATTAATTAATTGGGTTAGGCCTGGGTTTGGGTCTTAATTTTTTTCTCGAGATGGGCTTGAGTTTTAGGGCTGCGAAGTTGAGCTTGGCCAGGAAACTTCTACTACAATATTTTCTCCTTTTACTGTGTCTTTTGTCATATCAATCTAATATCCATTTCTTATTTTCCGTACTTAATCCCCACAGTTCGAAAATGATCATATGTTTTTCTTTATTTTAACTTGGGTTGTGTTTAGTATTATTGTCACTTCTACTTGCAACGTTTTAGATTTGATCAATACAACAATTTGGGACCATTGATGTTTCTTGAATAAAACATCAAATTTGATGTTTTTATCATAAGTGCCAATACCTAATCTATTTTCACCCCCTTTGATCATCCTTAATTTTTATATTTTCCCTGAAGTTTTATACGTTGGTACAGAGCCTTCGATTAAAAATTAAGTAAAATATCATTTGTTTTTCTGCAACGTTAAAAAATCAATGTTGTTGGAGCATGTTTTATTTACATTTGATGAAACCATTTGAGTTTCTATCTATTCCCAATTCCAAACAGTATTTGCAGAAGAAACTCTTGCTCTATTAGAGAGTTCTTGAGACATTTGATGCCTTATACGTCATACTTAAAAATTTAAACAGAGTATTAACCTGATATGTTGACATTTATAAGAAAAATGTTGAATTCTCCTCAGTGGTGGCTTGCCTGTCCAGATGGGTTGGGATTCTTGCCTATCCAGATGGTCCTTGAAGAGGACAGTTTCTTAAAGCAAGCCGTTGAGTGGGAGTCGTCCAAGGCTTTCAAGAGGTAGAAATTAATTAAATGATGTATGGTTATTCTTGTAAATGAAAACTAGTAGGGACTGTGCGATGTACGGAATTTATTAAACGAAAGCTAAATAATAGAAATGGTTATTTATTAAAATAGTCCTTATAGTTTCATGAATTTACTAAAACCTACCATATAGTTAAAATTTTACTAAAATATCATTTATAATTTGCAATGGATTTAATCAATCTTCCATTAGATGACAGTGGAAAATGACATTGTTGACCCTAATGTTCATTTAATTCACCTACACTTACTAGGTTTTCTCAAACTTATCCATACTTTTTAAAGCTTTTACACCTCTAAAGACTCCTGATGCAACCGTTTCTAGTCACGTACCAATTTTTTTGTGATGTATCAATTTTTTTTTGGCTAAGTACCTCATCATTTGACCTGCTCCCAAGAGGGGATGGTGGAGCTCCCTAGTGGTGAACTGGCTGGGGGAGAGCTATGCCCAGCTCCCTGATGGCGAACTGCCTGGGGGAGAGCTATGCTGAGCTCCCTGGTGGAGAGCTACCTTGGTGGACTCGTCATTTGACCTGCTCCTAGGCGGCCTGTAACTCAGAGGTTGGTGGAGCTTCCTGGTGTAGCGCAACCCGACTGCCCTCTGCATGAGGTGATCTCCTCTCTTTTGTAGGCAGCGGGAGCTGAGGGACTTGCCAGAACTCCATCTTTTCCTCTTCTTTGTAGGCGGCGGGAGCTGAGGAACCTGCGGGAATTGAATCAGAGGACCCAAGAGTATTTACCCGGCGGGGACTCTCCGATGCCTAAGTTAACATTCTGATTGTAGAGAGCTTGGAGAGAAATGAGAGAGCTAGAGAGTAGGGATTACCTCCATTTTTCCATTCTCTCCCTTTGTCTTTGGGGGTCGGAGTCCTTATATAGCGGTGTCCTATCAAATCAGGCGTAACCGCCTCTGTCAAGTCAGGCATAACCGCCTCTATCTCTCTGCTACAACCGTTACTGCCAGAGTTGAGGTGGCGGGTGCAGGCAACTGTTGCAGAGTACGGCTCTGCCAAGCAAGGGACAACTCTCAGGTTTGGCAGGCACGACGCCGCCTGGCGAGAGACGTGGGTGCAGGTCTCCAGATTTGTCAAGTACGGTTGTCAGGCAGGAGATCTTCCTGCGATATGCCGAACTACTCTTCTGTACCGAGCTGCCTGGGGGAAAGCTATGCCGAGCTGCTTGTGGCGAGCTCTGCCGAACTGCCTATGGCGAGCCATGCTGAGCTGTCTGTAAGTGGCAAGCTCTGTCGAGCTGCCTAGTTGTCAAGAGGCTGCACTTGGTTTGCATGAGGTGCCAGGTGTCACAATTTCACTGGAGGGCCAAATCCGCCCTCATCAACTCCCATCACAAATTTTTAATTTCCAATTTTCCATATAACATACCTATCTTCTGTCAAGTCTCTCTTTATAAGATTATGTTTGGTTTGAAGGAAAAGGTAAGAAAAGGATGGGAAAGATAGGACTATACGTTTCCCTACTTTTTCTTTCAAACCAAACACAGCGTTAGTGACCATGATAGAAGTGACGCATTGTGTACCGTGTTCACTTCTTTAATGACAAAGCTGACCCTTATCAATCTATCCTTTGAATTGGTTTTCACAATACAAAAGTGCCCCATTTGAGTGCCATTATAAAAGAAATTAATCAACCACAAACATGAAGAAATATGTAATTCGTGCATGAAGTAGTGGAAGTGACTGAATTTTTAGCTGGTTTTATTCATCTCTCCATCAAATATTCAAAATTAAGATATTTATTATCAGCCTATACAAAGACACTATTGCAGTATAATAAGCCACCAATGGCCCCGAATCTAGGTTGTGTTTTTGGTTTTGTTTTTTCTAATCACATTTCTCTCTCTATATATATAGTCACATGGTACCACTAATTGGCGGGCTGGCCCCCACATTGAGTCAGTGCTTGAACTATTGGCCATGTCATTGTTACCACTTTCTTTTTAGGCAGATACTATTGCCACAGTTGAGTTTATTATTAAAAGAGATTATCCACCATAGTTATCCATGGTGCTTCCGGATTCCATATTATTGATTTTTCCACATACATTTGGTTGTGCTAGGGCTTTATACCCAATGTAAATTCAAGCGGATAAAGGTAATTGGTTGAAAATGGATTTTCAAAATTAAAAGAAAAAATAAATGGGTTGTTGAAGCACTATAAAGCATAGATAATTAGCCTCTCAAGGGTTCAACCAACTTTTAAGATTAATTAGTTTATCAATACATTTAAGCCCCGTTTGGTTTATGGGAATAGGGGTCTTGAATTGGAATCGGAATGGGCTATTTCGATTCTAACCGTTTGGTTGGGCGGAATTAGAATTCCATTCCCTTTTCTGCTGAAATGACATTCCCCCATTTGAGGGAATGACCATTCTCTGCCCCTCTCTTGAGAATGAAATCTCATTCTTGCTGATTGCAATTCTCATTTTCCATTCCTATCTGAACCAAACAGACTATGGGAATAGATCATTTCCATTCTGAAAGATTTTGATTTCGATTTCAATTCTGATTACGACTGCAAAGACCCTTAGTTTGATTGTTAAACTAGTCACTATACCTATAGTTAACTATCTTTTATTATTGGCCAACAAGGTAGTTTGATATAAATAATACTTTTGAATTTAACTTTTATGGCCGGATTGGTTCCCCACAAAGCACACCCCAACATGCCCTAAAGGCTTAATTTGGGAAGAGTGCAAATTACAAATTTCTACAATGTAAAACCTTAAACCTTCATGTAATATTTCTAAACCTTATATTTGCACCGTACATATTTATATTTACACTCTTACCAAACTAAACTATAGGCACGGACTCCAATGGGATGTGCTGTGAGGAGTTTGGAGCCATAGGATGTCCTCTAACGAGATTGGAGCCAATGAGATCTAGGGGATTCCTAGAGCCTGGTTTGTTTGTTTCAGCTTCTATTTACTTGCCACGGGCTTTACTGGATCCAAATGTGATCCATCACTGTTCAATCTCGAAACATGGGATTTTCTTCTCTAATCTCTTTAATGACATGCACATTTGCATTGCATTGCAAACAAATTTGCCTTTTCTTCTAATGATCAAAATCTGAACCCAATCTAGTTAAAGATAACTTAAATTCAGTTCATCATTTATAATTGGGTCAACTATATCAAGTATGGGTTCACCCCTGTCCGATCTGGTATGATCCATTTTGATTTAATTTAAACTAGCAGAAGGGCTGGAATTGCAATATTGCTATTTGTAACATTAAAAAAGACAATAGATTTTTAATAAGAAACGTGCAATTATAAGTATCAAATATCGAAACTCATATAAAGACTTAAAAGAGATCATCATATGTTCGTTTTTTAAATATTGTTTCAGCAAAGCATATCATATAAAAGAATTAATACGATCATGCAGTGATAATTCAAAGTTCTATTTCATAGCTGTCATTTGTTTCACATTGAGAACTCCCAATTGATCCATACAGTAGGACCGTTTGGCCTTAGAATCGTCCAGGCAATCGGTTCCGTTTTACCCCAAACCTGGTCCCTGGCAAAAAATCGTCGAATCAATCAATGATCTATTGACCTGGGCGATCAGCCCCCTGTTCAACAGGTTTTGGCCATTTTTTATTTTTAATTATTTTTAATTTTGTTGTCAGAACGGGCTATCCATTCGAATTGGACGGTCGAACCGTCGACCTGGAAACTGGTGGCCAAAATTGTTCCGTTTCCGAGTCATTTTTTCTAGATGTCAATAATTAGACGAAATAACTTTGTAGTCATAGTCATGGGAAGGGTGGACATTGCAAGGGATTCCAAAGCCTTGAAAGATAAATTCAAAGTGACCTTAAACACACAAAAAAAATGGCGATAAACCCACCAAACTAGAAAACCCAAAGAAAAAAAAATCAGAAAATTGAGTTCAAAGTTCCACTTTGAAACGAAGCTAAACATACATGCAATCAAAGAAAGAGACAAAGCAGATTGTCTTGTAAGAAAAAAAAAATATTGCACAAGAAAACCCAAAGAAAAAACAAAAGGGAAGAAATAAAATGGTGGTAAACCCTAGACAATTTTGGAGGATTTTGAAGAAGAAGACCAAACACACACACACACACAAAAAAGCAGAAAATGAAAAAAAAGGAACATACTGCCCACGCTCGAATAAAGCCAACAGTAGAAGAAACCTTTGAATAGTGAAAATCCAAAAGCACAGAAAACCATGGTTTTCGAACCGTCGTTGACCCGGACGGACGAACATTTCGGCTTGGGAACCGTTTAGGCAACCGGTTCCGTTTTACCCCAATCCCGATCCCTGACCAAAAATCATTGAATCGATCAATGACCCATTGACTTGGGCGGTCGAACTGTCAATCCATTGATCCATTCAATGGCTTTTGGCTGTTTTTTATTTTTTTTTAATTTTGTTGTTAGAACGGCCATCCGTCCGTAATTTTGTTGTCAGAACAGGCTGTCTGTCGAACCAGATGACTAAGCTACCATTTTTTTAATTTTTTTAATTGGTAACCGTCCAAGCAATCGGTTCCGTTTTACCCCAATCCCGGTCCCTGGCCAAAAACCGTTGAATCAGTCAACGACCCATTGACCCGAGCGGTTGAACTGTCAACCCATTTAATGGTTTTTTGGCCGTTTTTTAATTTTTTAATTTTTGTTGTTTGAAGGGGCCGTCTGTTGAACCGAACGGTCGAACCACCATTTTTTTTATTTTTTTAATTGGAAATTGTCCAGGCAAGCGGTTCCGTTTTACCCCAATCCCGGTCTCTGGCAAAAAATCGTTGAATTGGTCAATGACCCATTGACTTGAGCAGTTGAACTTTCGACCCATTCAATGGTTTTTGGCCATTTTTTATTATTTTTTTAAAATTTTTGTTGTCAGAACGGGCCAACCGTCCATTCGAATCGGACAGTCGAACCGTCGACCGCAAAAACCAGTGGCCAGAATGGTTCCGTTTTTAGGTCGTATGAGTCACGCACTTGAATGGCATAACACGTATGATACTACTTAATAGACCTCACACACTCAATTTTTTCACTGTAATTTTTGTTGTCAAAATGGGTTATCCGTTCAAACTAGACGGTCAAATCATCGACTCGAAAATCGGTGACCAAAATGATTCTGTAATTTTTTGCTTATAATTTTTGTAAGAACCAACTATTCATTCCAACCACTGACCCGTATATATATATTAAAGGACTGCCATTTGGCAAAAGAGGAGACCACCCCACCACCCCTATCCCTTTAATATATATATATATATATATATATATATAAGATTCTAACAGTAATTATTCCTTTCTGTTAAAGAATGATCAAGATCCAGCGTTTTCATTACACAGAAGAACCGTAGAATGATAGAACTTACGTTATACATTAGTACAGAAGAATCTGTTATGTAAAAAATTCCTCAAAAAAGTATCAATTAATCGTTGCAAGAATCATTCTAACTTCTATAAAAGTAAAATAGAAGAATCTGTTATGTCCATGCTAGTCTCTTGGGATTGAAGAATTCTTTGTGTTGGATTATGAAACTTTTGATTGTTTATTTAATGGTGAGATGCTTGTGGGTTCATTTCATCCAGTCCAATTGTGCTATTTTTTGATGGACAAACACCCACACCACGTAATCCAACTGTGCTTATTGAATGAAGAAGGTGTTTCTGTCTATGTTGCTTTTGTATTTGCATCTGCATTTTATCATTAAACGTTGAGAAATGATTAGGGCACATCCAATTTCAAAATCCGTACGCGGCTGCCCTATTCATTTTCTTCTGAGAGAGTGCGGTTGCATGGTTAATTCTTGTTTGGTTTTATTTAAGGTTCAAAGTATCGAAAGCACAAGGTATATTGGAAAGATAATTTTAAGAAATATATTGGGATACATTTTAGATATGCATAGATACGGATGAAACATCAAGATATGCATAAATATGATAGGAAATTCAAATAAATCATAAAAAATATATTAGTAACAATATTTGCAAGTTTTATATGATTGTAAATAAGTCATTTAAATGTAAAAAGCCATAATTTAATGTTTATATAAAATGTGACATATCAAGATATAATTAATAACCGTTGAAAAATGATGGAATAAATAAAATGTGAAAAAAGCAAAAAAAAAAAAAAACTAAAATGTGAATGTATGTACATCAATTTTCAAATAGCCAATATAATTTATCTTAGTATATAAATGTTAATAATTAATTTCAGCATTTACTAATAAGCACTACTAAAAAGATAAAATGTACTTAAAATAAAAAATGTATATAATTGTAACAAACAAATTAGAGTGGCTTAGTGGTGATGTTATGTGCATTAAAATTTAGTGACCAAGGTTCAAGTTTTGCTATTGTTAACATTTGTAGTTTTTATACTAACAAAACGAAATTAATAAGAGAGAGGATCATTAATTAATCGAATTAAGGAGAGAATTGGAATTAAGCGCTAAAAAATAAAATTTGAATTTAAATTTGCTTTAAATATAGGACTAATTAATGAAGGAGAAGTTAAACATAAATATAGGAGTAAGAAACTACATTAATGAGAGGGATTCAGTATTAAATATAAATTAACCAAATTAATGGAAGAAGGGGAACTGAAACGATTCGGTTTGTATCAACCTATTTCGGGCTCGTATTGACCGTTTTTATCGGAACAACCCGATGGAGTGAAATAAAGCTCGAAATTTGTGAGTCCTGTTGTTTTGATGGGAAGTAGGTTAAGAGTGTTAGAGAATAAAACTTATTAAGGACCCCAGTTAACAGCTTAAGCTTTGAGATGGTATTATAGCCACTTTGACCAAGTGGTCTAGTGTTTCATTCTCGTCACCCCCATTATAATCAATTAAGTTTCAGCACAAGGTATGGGTGGGCCTGTGCTGTCCACTCTTTAAGCCCAATGGGATTTTGTGTGAGGGGGCATGCTAGAGAATAAAACCTATTCAAAGACCTTACTTAACAGCTCAAGCTTTTAGGTTGAATGGTTATTTGGGAAAGAACACTTTGATCATTTCCTTTGTGGACTCTTTATTCTCTAGTCTCTAAGCATTCATTCAATGAGTAACTTACCCATTAGCAATTTTGATTCTTTGAGATCTAAGTAAACAACCTTAGTTATGAGAAGGCTAGATCAGTGCTATAGCTCCCTCTAGGCTGTCCACAAGGGATTATAAGTAATGGGCCTCAGATAGTTTCATGCATGGTTGGTCCTTTGTCCAAAACAACATAGCCCCTTCAACCACCCCCATGACGACAGACTATGAGGTTGTTTGGTTCTTTGGGCGTTTATTTAATAAATGTTTTGTATGAAATTTATCTTGAAAAACGGGAAAAGTGGTTGGTAAATTTGATATTGTTTGACAATTAGGTGCCATTAAGCGTCATGGAAATTGAATAGTGAAGAAACACCTTAGTATTGGGGGTAACATTAAAATGAAGCTTTCCCCAACGAGACAAATGTTAAATTAATAAACATTTTAGAATAAATGCCTATGTGACAATGAGATAACACCATCTATCCATATATTAAAATGGAATCGTTTGATGTGGCATCTCTTTTTTTCTCTCTTTTTTGATTCTTGATTTTTTTTAATTCCACATAATTCCACTTCATCTTTAAATTTTCATGTTTCATCATTAATTATATTCTCTTTTTCATTAACTCCTTTTGATCATCTCTCTTCATTAATCATGGCATTCACTTTCTCTCTCCTCTCAATAACTCCATTAAATTGCTTAAAATTCATTGAATATTTCTTCTTTTATTCTGATTTTTTTTTCATTTTTTTTGTTTGGAAAAATGGATAATAAACCAAACAACTTTGCTTAGGGATGATCATTTTAACCTGGCGGGGGTCGAATTCATTATTTGACACCCCTAAAACTTGGTGTTAGACTCTCTACTGTTTATCTTATTGACATGGTACTAGAGCAGGTTCTCTGTACTAGCTCCCAACATTTGATTTCTACTCAAGATTGAAGGTTACCCTTGAGTTCCCACATTTGGTTTAAAGTTCATGTGGACTATTTTGATTAGTCAACATCGTACTTTGTTATGTTTTGGACTTTTGCACCAACAACTTTAGGATTTTCTTTGGTTCTCTTGGTTGAAGCATTGCATAAAGCTTTGGATTTGGTGTCACCTAGAGGAGTTGTACTGATATCTCCTTGCTTGGTCTAGTTTGAATAAGTTTGGAAAGGGTTTTGAATTCTTCTTCTTTTGGTATTTCTTCTAGAAAAGAGTGCCTACTAGGTAGGATCTTCTTTGATTTCTCTTGATTGGTTCATCTTGAAACTCTAGAGTTGGTGTTGCCCTGACCTACTCTAGATACTATTTGGTTTGGTTGAGGATTTCAATATGTCTTAGTAGGGTTTTGGTCCCTTCTTTAGATCAATAGAATTATAATCTCTCTTTCTTGGACTGTTAACTTTGAATACTTTGCTAGTTGGACTTGTTTCCTAGGAAATTCTTCTTCTTTTGTTGTGGGACTCTTCTTCTTAGTATGTTGGAAGATCTCAAATATATTTTGGTTGAATATCAGTTATTATTTGTCCAATTATGAGTTCAACTTTAATACTGGTATAGTTTTTATATGCGAATTGTTTGATAAAATGGATAAAAAAGTAGATGTCATTTAGGTGAAGTTTAGCAGAACTAACTACAATATGTGAAAGTTCCACTTTGATTTTTTTTTTTTATTTTTGTTGAGGGAAAAAGGTTCAGAGGGCTATTTGAATGGTAAAGTCACTAAACCAGAAGAAATTGATGTGAAAGCATTTTAGTAATGGAGACCTGATAATGCAAAGTTGGTTTCTGAGTTCTATAGAGACCCATATTGTTGTTCTTATGAGAAATGAGGACTGCATATGACATATATGTATATTTGGAGAAGGTTTACTATCAATCAAGCATGTCAAGGCAATATAAAATTGAATATGAGATTTTTTCTTATTGTAAATAGAAAAATACAAGAATACTATTCTAGATTTCAGGACTTATGGGATGAATATGAGTTAGTCCATATTGACCCCTCGGATACTATTGAATGTGTCAAATACCTTTAAAAACACATTGAGAAGTGAAAGGTAAATTAGTTTTTGATGAGACTCAGACTTGAGTATGAAATGATTAGGTCTAATATCTTGATTGAAAGACAGATTTTGAGTAGCAAAAGGTAAATCAGTTTCAGAGAAAGAACCAATGTTGTGCTTGCCAAGTGATTGAGAGACAGACTTCTGATGTCACCCCTACTAAGTTTGATTCTTTTGCTAAGGGTGAATCATTTTCTTCTATGGATAAAGAGGAAATTCATCAGTTGGTATCTTCTACTATCTCTTATGTGTTTTTTGCTAGTGGCTTATTTGGTGAGTTTTCTAGTTTTTGTACTTTTTCATATCTTATTTGGACTATTGATTCTAGAGTTACTAATCATATGACTGGAGCATATTCTGAACCCTCAAATAACAACACTGAAACCCATCACAAATATATTGTTACTATCAATGGTGAAAAAATGGGCATCATTGGTAATAATGATTTGTCCTTTAGACTTCTCCCTTTTCTTCCCTTTCCCTTACCAAGACTTTCCTTGTCCCAAATCTCACTACAACTTTATTTCAGTTGGACAACTTGTTGATGAAAATCATATTCTTACTTTTTCTTCTGATGGTTGCTTGATTTAAGAATAGTGCATTGAGAAGGTGAATAGGCTGGGCTGACTGTTTGTATTATAGTTTGAGAAGCCTCTCATAGCTAAGTCTTCTACTTATTTTAGCTCCTCATCTAATTCCTTTTTTTGGTCAAAAAAACATGGGACTTATGGTATAAGCATTTGAGTCATTCACATTTAGAAAAATTAAAGTTTTTGTTTGATTCTAATTTTATAAGAAACAAAATTTCATCTTTGCAAACATTTGATACTTCACATGTTTCTTGTTGTTTAAGTAAGAGTCGTACTTTTCCTTTTTAACATAAGTCTAAGCATACTACTTTTCCATTTGAAATTATACATATAAATGTTTGGACTTCTTCCATTACTTCTCGGTTGGGATACAAGTACTTTGTACTATTTTTTTATGATTATACTAGGTACACTTGGATTTATTTTCTTTGGCACAAATTTGAAGTCTTGCCAACATTTTGGTTATTTCATGCCATGGCATGAATTCATTTTTAGTCTTGTATACGTATACTCCACTCAGATTTAGGGGGAGAATACATTGATGGAGACTTCTTATCTTATTTGAAGATTAATGAGATACAAGTTTAACAAAATTGTCCAGATACTCCCTAGAAAAATGGAGTGTCTAAGCATAAGAATGAATGCCCTCGGTGTTATGAGGACCTTATTATAAGAGTCACATGCTCCCTCTTCCTTTTGGGTGGAAGTAACTCATACAACTGTTTTCTTGATCAACTAGATTCCTTCTTCTACTCATTTTAATGTTTCTTCTTTTCAGAAGTTGTTTGGTCATCCATCAAATTTTTCTTCTCTTTGTGTTTAGTGGTCTATGTTTTGTGCATCTCCCTTATCGTGAGTGCTCCAAATTATTTGATCCACTATGTGTGCTTTTGTGGGTTATAGTCTTAAGCATAAGAGATTTTTATTCTATGATCCATCTGTCCGACATATCTTTATCTCTCATAATGTTGTTTTTCTTGAACGTATTTCTTTCTTTACCGGTGTTGCTAAATTATTTGCTCCTCCATTTTCTATCTTGTATGACTTTGATTCATAAGACACTTCCTCTATGATGGTTGTGAAGGATCTTCTTGTCTTCTATCACAAGTGGTTGTATGCACTAGACCCTACTCCTTCTACCCCCTTTCTTGCCGGTTTAGATCATCCCATTGTTGTGCCTATAAGTAATACTCCTCTTGTTTTAGATATCCCTCTTGCTTTTGTTCCTCTTCGTCCTTCTACTTACATTTCTAGACCTCCTAGCCGCTATGGTTTCCTTCAAACCATAGTTCCTTTTTTGCAGTATTATCCTCTGTAAATGTTCCTCGTACCTACTAACAAGCTAGTAGCAACCCTCATTGGAAAGTGGCTATGGATGTAGAGATCAATGCCTTATATGAGAATAACATTTAGGATCTTGTGTTTGCACCCTCAAATGCTTATATTACTAGGATTTAACAGGTCTACACCATCAAATTGAAATCTGATGGCACCTTAGACCGATATAAGGCTTGCCTTGTTGCCCAAGGGTACACATAAGAATATGGATTATGAAGAGACATTTGCTCCAATTGTTAATAGTTCATTTTCTTTTGGCTTTATCAGTTGTACACTCTTGGTATTAGTTGGACGTGAAAAATGCTTTTCTTTATGGCCAGCTCAAGGGCACAGTGTATATGAAACCTCCTATAGGGTACTATAGTGATCCCTCTCTTGTTTACAGATTGAAAAAGTCTCTCTATGGTTTGAAACAGGCTCCTCAACTTTGGATTAAGAAGTTTCGTGATGTTGTTGCTGCCGGTTATAGCCAAAGTTTTTCTGATTATTCACTATTCATTCGTAGAAGATCTCACGAAGTTTCTTCATGGTCAGCTAAAGGACATAAAACCTCCTCTAGGGTACTATAGTGATCATTCTCTTGTTTACAGATTGAAAAAGTCTCTATCTGAAATAGGCTCCTCAAGCCTAATTTAAGAAGTTTCGTGATGTTGTTGTTGCTGCTAGTTGTAGCCAAAGTTCTTCTGACTATTCACTACTCATTTGTAGAAGATCTCAAGGCATCAAAATCCTCATTTTGCATGTTGATGGTATGTTGTTGACAAGGGATGGCGATGAGGGAATTAGAGAACTTAAATCCCTACTTCATAGTTTATTCCATATGAAAGATTTCGGTGTTCTCACCTACTTTCTAGGACTTGAGGTTCAACGAAGTGATTAAGGATATTTCATCTGTCAACAAAAGTATGCATATAATCTTATTAAGTTGGTTGATCTTACTGATGACAAGCAAGTTGATACTCCATTGGAATTGAATGTCAAGTTATCCAAAACAGAGGGTTCATTACTTCCAAATGCCACACTCTATCAGTAACTTGTGGGTTCTCTCATTTATCTTATTATGGCTTATCCTATCCTCTCCTATGCGGTTCAGGTTGTGAATTAGTTTGTTTCTACCCCTTGTTAGTTCCATTTAACTATTGTTCATCAGATTACCTAGCTTTTTTTTTCCTCCTCTCCTATTCGGTTGTGGGCCTATGCTGATGTTGATTGGGCATGTTGTTCCGACACTAGACACTCTACTACAGGGTGGTACGTCTTCATGGGTGATTCCTTTATTTCCTGGAAATGCAAGAAACAATAAGCAATCTCCAAGTCTTCTACAGAAGTAGAGTATAAAGCTATGCCATCTATTTATAATGAAATTGTTTGGCTGCAATCCCTCTTTGAAGATCTAGGCTTTATGTTGACAACATCTATGCTATCAAGGTTACCTTGAATTTCATTTTTCATAGAGGACTAAACATATTGAAGTGGATTGTCACTATATCAGAGACATGCTTCTTGTTGTGTCTATTTCTTTTCCTTGTGTGGCCTCAAATGTGCAAATTGTTGACATTTTTACTAAGGCCATGACAAAGGCAAGAGATCTATTTCTTGTGGGCAAATTGATGCTTATGACTTTGCATTAGTTAGAGGAGGAGTGTGGAGAGTATTGATGTATTCTAATATTATAGCTTCTGTTGTATTGTATCTTTTCTTACTTTATTTTTTTTCTATCAACCCTATAAAGGCTTTCTTGTAAATTCTTTAAGCTCATATGCCTACTTGTAAATGTAAATATTCATAATATAATAAAGGCTCTTTGGGGGTGGGCGTCGAACTCATTATTTGACAACCCTGAAACTTGGTGTTAGATTCTCTACTTTTCATCTTATTGACATTTCCATGCCATATTAGAAAAATAACCAATTATGAGTGAGTCCCACCAATTGTTGACATTCCAATAATTTAAATGCCAAGAAGCCAAAAGGTATCATCCTCCCATATGCTTGTTATGAGAGAGAGAGAGAGAGAGAGAGAGAGAGCTCTAAGACCTAGGTAGAGATGGCAATCTAACCCACCCATCTCCCGGTTGGAGTAGGGTTTTTAACTATTGATCAGTTTTGGAGAAACCCAAAATTATGGTGATTGGGGATGGGGTTGTGGTGGTATTTGTCCTCCCCCAGCCCTAACCCTAAACTCACCCCAATTGAAAGACAAAAACATTAGGGGGTGTTCTTTTTTTGGGATTTTGGGAGGGGGAAAGTTGGTCAATGGGATTTTGGTTCCCATTGACCAAGAATCCCATGTTCATTTTTCAGATATATGTGGGGACTAGGGAAAGTTTATTTTCTCCTAAGTGGGTAAATAAATTTCCTACTTGGGGGAAAAATTGCTTACACTTGAATGGGACAAAATGCCCCTTTTAATAATGGATTTTTATGGCTAAAATGGTCATTACCTTATTTACCTAGGAAATAAAAGAACATGGGTAAATGCACCTACCCAGGTAAGTGTTTCCCAAGAAAAACTTACCCAGATAATTGCATTTATCCGGGTAAATAATTTACCGAAAAGTGAACGGGGGCCTAGATGAATTTACTAAATAAAGAACTTGGTCGAGTTTAACAATAATTTATCAGAATGGCATAATATACATTATAATATATAATATATTAAGAAAAATTGAACAAAAGCTAAAAGGTGGGGGGCAGGGCAATTTAAAAAATCCCCATTCAACGTAGGGGCAAGGATGGGTTAAGATTTATATGGGTGGGGACATGGTGGGATATATAAATTTGAGGTTCGGATCAACTTGACCCTTGTTCATTTATACTTTTTTACTTTATACTTTAATTTGATAGACTGAATAAATCATTTGCATCATGGGTCTCGACCAAGGTTTTTAAAATCGAACTGGATGGGGAATTGTTTTGGGATCTGGTTTTTGGGTTGAACAGTCCGATTGTCTGGTAAAATTTTAAAAACACAAAAAACAACCAAAAGCTTTTCACAGGTTAAACGGTTCGACCGCTTGGGTCAACGATTCACCAACCAAATCAATAATTTTTTTCCAAAAAATGGTTTTGGGTTAAATGGAACTGGTCAAATGATCGGTTCCCAATTTTTCCAGTCTGACCGTCCGGTTTTAAAACCATTGGTCCCAACTAATTTACTAAATAAACAACGACACCAAACACCGTCTTGTCTTTTGTCAAAAAAAAAAAAAAAGCTGTGGGTCTCGTTGTTTTTTGAGGCAAAGGCGTGTTAACTCAACTGTCTAAACTTAAACGGCCTTACGGCCTTCTACTTCTTGTGCGCTCACACCGCCGGTACCCTTTAAAGGCCGACAGGATCTTTGACCCATCACTTCTCAGGGATTTTGGGCTGGGAGATTCGGTCGGTGCAGAAGAATATACCAAATTAGTTTCTCCCAAGTCACAACCATCAACTAGAAAGCCAAATAGGCAAATACAACACTCAGGCCCATTGGGTTGTGAATATTATGGGCGGCTTCATTTATTACACCTATTAAGCTCGCTCTTGAGTCTTGACTATCCGATTTGAAAATGTCTCCATGACCAGTCTATATTACACTTTATACATACTTATAAATAACCACCAAGCCAACTGCACTACAACTCAAAAGACCTAAGAGTTAAAAGGCGCAAAATCCTGTCTCAAGGCGAAAGTAGTGGAGAATAGAAAAGAAAAGATGAGCGTAGAAGTGTTGGATAGATCCACCATTGTCAACTTTGTGGAGGACAAAGAGGCCTTCGAAGGCTCGGTTCATGACCGGTTTTCTCGTCTGGACACAAACCATGATGGTCTACTATCATATGCAGAGATGGAGAAGGAGCTTCAGAGTCTGAGGATCTTCGAGACCCACTTCGGAGTTGACGTGAAGACCGACCCTGATGAGCTAGCTTTTGCCTACCGTGCCCTGTTCGGCCAGTTTGATCATGACTCGAGCGGAGCGGTGGACTTGGAGGAATTCAAGGCAGAGACCAAGCAGATGATGCTGGCCATGGCCAACGGATTGGGGTTCTTGCCCGTCCAAATGGCACTGGAGGAGGACAGCTTTCTAAAGAAAGCTGTGGATTGGGAGTTCTCTAAAATCTCTGCCTAATTCTTCTTCTTCTTGAAGTGTTATTCTTCCTCGTTCACTCCTGTGAGTGTTAGATATTTATCTTCTACTTTTATTGGTGTTGCTTAAGAGAATTAACAAACTGGGGATCGAACACAGATGACAAAATGAACGTATGAGAGAGTTCCTTCTGAATTACAGAAGAATTTTGTATTTCTGGTGGAGGCTATTACTGGTTTAAAAAATAGTTAAAATTATTTTTCTCCATATATCTTGTGACAAAAACAGAGCAAGAATGTCTTTCTCCCACAATTAATGTAGCAACAGAGTAAGAAAGGGTTTTGGAAAATAGAAGAACATTAAGATCATGACCATGGGGCATTCTAATAATCTAGTTTTTAGGGTGTCCATTGATGTAAAATTGTAAACCGAACCAATTTACAACTACAAATGAAATAGCTACTTTCCATGATCGATATCCACAATGCATCCAGGGTCTTTCTAAGCATTTTCATATAGCCATATAAGATGTTATGCGTAAAGGGGCGTTCTTTTTCTTGATTTTGAGAAGGGGGAAAGTTGATCAATGAAATTTTGATTTTTATTGATAAAAAATTCCATGTTCTTTTTTCATATTTATGTGGGGATTATGGTATCAGTTATTGGGTAAGTGATGTGGGTAAAATGTTTTCCCACTTTGGGCAATACTTTAAAGGAACAAAAATGTCCCTTGTAATAATGGATTTTTATAAATAAAATGGTCATTATCTTATTTACATGAGAAATAAAAGAATATGGATAAATAATCTATCCGGGTAAATCTTTTCTAAGAAACAAATAACAGGGTAAGTGCATTTACTTAAATAAATAATTTACCAAAATACGAACTGGGCCTACATCTTTGATAAAGTTGTGAATTTGAACTTCATGGTTTTAAAGCCCCACCCTAAAAGAAAGAAAGAAAGAAAAATTGGATGATTTAAAGGTGTAGTAATTATGATTTACAAATAAAATAGTTGTAAGAATATTAATAGAAAGGAATATAAGTGAATAACCAATATAAATGTACATATGCAGCTCAAATCCATTAAAAGTATAGTGTCCAATATCCGAGTTTTGATACCGAAAAAACTTATAACCAATTAACAGGTATCGTAATTCATAAACGTGGTAATTAATATATTGGTCAAAGCTCTTTCGTTGGTATCATCTACTTTTTGGGTGAAATGGTGCCCGTTTGGAAGAGGCTTTCAATACAGCAGCTTCTCGCTTTGCAAGGTCGGCGCTATTTGGAAAGCTTTGAAATTATATTCGATGGAAAACCCAAATGCTTTTCTTTAAGCTAGGAAATCCACTTTCTGCTAAAACTAGTTTTAGTAATTTGAAAGGTTGCCTGCTTCAACATTTTTAAATAGTTTATTCAGAGCGGTTCAAAGCAGCTGAACCAGCTGAGTTGAATCTTCAGCTCAACCCTCTCAAACGAGCTACGGGCCCCAGTTTATAAGAATTACTTCTATTTGATAATTAAAATAGAAATTATATTAAACAGAAACACAAATAATTTGTTCAGTACAAAAAGGTGCCTTCTCCGGTTTATAGGGGTAAATTATAAAGACCCCTGCAACTATGGATCAATGACAAATACCCCCTGAATTTTTATTTGCACAGAGACCTCATAAATTTTAATCACTTTGCCACAAACTTCAAAAAAGAGTCTCATTCAACTGTTTAAAATTTTTTAAATTCTTAAATTATCATTTTCTTATTTATTTGAATGATTTATGATTCGATTAATTTTCTAAATATAACATTGAAGTCCTCTTGGTTGCTCTAATAGATGGTAGAGGCTTCTTTCTGACGATGGTAGAGGCTTCTTTCTAATAAATATAAATTTATGGTTTCTGACGATGTGCGATCTGGAAGCTCCTAGCTGGATGATTGCTTGGACGTACTTGCGTGTGAGCTGTATCAAATTGCAAAACAGGGATCAGGGGGACCGGGGTGGATGATCGGGGGAGGTCGCTCCGATGCTTAAGTCAGTATTCTTGTAGTGGTTGCAAGCTAAAGTTTGAGTGCTAAAGAGCTTAACTATAAGTAATCGCGCATACCTAGACCCTGGAGGGGTTGATGCCCTTATATAGGTGAGCTATCATGGGTCTCGTGAAACGGTTTTGGGATCTGCGGCCTGAGTGGATGAGATTTGTTTCCACTTTAGTTGGGGAGTAACGTATCAGTCAATGAAGTTTATTGTCGTCACCCGATCCGGGTGGGGAGTGGACAAGGCCTGCCATTACGCGGCATGATCCCGTGATATTCGGAGTCTGCTGGGAAGCTTCTAGAGTTGATTATGTGTCACTTTGGTTCTTGAGCCTTGAACTGGCTTAGGCGCCGAGGTGCCTTTATGCCAAGGTGATTTTATGCCGAGGTGACTCGATACCATGGTGACTCTATGCTGAGGTGGCCGAACATCCGAACTCTGAAAACTGCTGATTAGGCTCCCCTTGTTGAGTTGTCATTCTTCGGGCAGATCGTGTCCACGTGACTTTTACTTACTAGGTCGTGCCAAATTACCCCTCATCAATTGCCCCCACTCCTTGTGCTAGGGGTTCTGACCCGACGTAGGGAGTTCATGACGAGCCTAGGTGGATTTGGCACAAAGTCTAGGTGATGTGGTGGGCAGATTGTTGGTCGGACTTGTTCGTCCGTTCGGCACAACCAAGAAGTGACCCAGATCACGTATTGGGTACGTGCGAACGTCAAAATGTGTGCTAAACTGATTTCAACCTCGGGAGCCGTTGGATCGTGTAGATCTTGACCGTTGATTCCCGGATACATTGGTTATAATTAGGGGCCAAAGGACCCATTTTCTTTGCCACAAAAATCGTGAATCCAAAGTCCTTGAGGTCGCGCTCAAGTATCCTAGCTCGGTGTCAGCTATTCCTGGGTCCGAGGTCGTCTCGCTTTCTTCGGTCTTCTTTTGGTGAGTCAGTCTTCCTTTGCTTTTGATTCCGTTGTCCTTTCCATTAGTATGTCTAGTCTTAGCTTAGATAATCTTCTAGATGGGAGCGGCGAGTCCGCTAGGGACGAGGTAGGTTCCTCGGCACAGATCGCGGAACCTCATCCTATCGAGGTGGGCACTTCAACACAGGATGTGGACCCCAATATGTCTGAGGTGGACTCACCTCGATGAGAGCGAGAAGCTTCTGGGAAATCGGCCTCCATTTCACACTGAGCTTGCCTGCCGGACAGCTTCGGCCTGTCAATAATGACAGTGAATAGGCTCCTATCCTTAGTAGCTCAATACAGACTTCCCAATGACTTCGTATATAGTATTCGCTTAGGAAACTTTCCTTGGGATCATGGCCACAACGAGATTGTGGTCTTCGAGGAGTAGCTCGTAGCCGGGCTGTGTCTTCCACTCCACCCTTTCATAGTCGAAGTCGTTAAGTTCTTTGACATTGCCATAGACCAGCTACACCTGAACTCCATCTGTAACATCGTAGGTACCATTTCCCTTTTCCACGATTACAAACGTCCTCTAGACCTCGACATCTTTTCTTCCATCATTTCCATCAAGAAGAACTCATCTTGCATTCTACCCGAGCACAGGCAAAGTTACTATATGTCTCCTTGCCCCGAGTACAAGCTGTTGCATGAGCTCCCTAACAAGGTCCCGACCTAGAAGAGACGCTACTTTGTGGTCTGTAACACCAAGGGGTGGCCTTTCCCGACTCACTGGAGGGCAGCCATCTAGGATCCCGGCATCCGACTGGACCCGAAGACAAGGGAGGAGGTCCGATCTTGGGCGAAGCTCGGCATGAAGTTTGAAAACTTTGTGATTGAGGAGAAGCTCGTGCAGGTCAGTCTAAGCCCTCTTGGTAGGTCGCTAACTGTTGTACCTTTTTCTTGTTTATTTTACTTCAGTGTTATATCTGACTTAGCTCGTCACTTATTGCAGTTGCCATGGATGACATCCCTGTTGATGAGCTCTTCGGGAGCATGCAAAAGGGGAAAAAGGAGAAGAAAAGGGCCTCCAAGAAGGCTCACCTCCGTACCGAGACCACCACCACTGAGGTTGCCGCCTCTGCACCCGAATACCCACTCGTCGCCGGACAACCTCCTGTAATCGACTTGGTTAAGAAGGACCCAGGCAAGGCCACTCCACCCCGCGTGCCCGAGGAGACCACGTCTTCAGAGCTCGTTCCAACGACCGCCACCTCTTTGGGCAGCGATACTTCAGTCTGGAGCATTTTGACTCCGAAGTTTGGCCTTCTCAAGAGCAAGGACACAGTGTTTGCCAAGGAGGTCGGTCGTTGGGCTGACTTGTCGGCTGCTCAGCTTGGGGCCCGAGGGGCCACGCATTGTACGGTGGTATGTATTTAAACTTGGCATTCGAGTTGCCTTAGATTTTTCTCCATACTAATACTTGTATTCTTCTTTTACCAGGTGAACTCCTCTATCCACACCTTGTCCTACCAGTCCGAGGTGAAGTTAAAGCGAGCTCTAGAAGCCAAGGAGTCTTCTGGAAGTGCCCACTCCGAGCTCAGCTTAGCTCGCAATGAGATCAACCTACTGAAAAATGATGTACGAGCTAAGAAGGAGATGCTAACTCTACTGATGACAAAGAAGAAAGAGCTCGAGGAGTGCGAGGCGGCACTGAAGAGGGAGATCGAGAACCTCGAGGCTCATGTGAAGGAGCAGACTGAAATCCTGCATCAAACAATGGAGGAGGCCAAGGTCAAGGCGGTTGAGGAGTATAAGTCTTTGGCGGAGCTTCGAGAAAGATTGGTTGAGGCTGGGACAGTGGGCTACCGCAAGGGGTTTAAGCTCAATAGGTGGTTGACCCGGTGTGAATTTCCCCACCTCGACCTCAGTGCCATCACCACGTCCAAGATCACCAAGGAGATGGCCGTTGAAGCCACCAAGGATCCGAACTCTGAGGCGGAGAGCGACGATGACCTACTCGATATCGAGGGAGAGGAGGCTGATGCCATTGAGGACCGTATGGAGACAGATCCGCCTACTGAAGTCTTCGTTAAGGATGAGGAGCCCCAAACTGACTGATGCCTCTTTACTTGGACCCCCTTTGTAAATACTTGATTTTCTGAGCCTCTGAGCTCGACTAAATAGTTGTAAGCTTTTTTTCTTTTTGTACTCAAGGCATTTTATCAATAAAATACAAGTACTTTGCAAAACTCCTTGTGTGTAAAATTTTCCTAAGTGTAGATTTCTCCCGAGCTTGTGAGTTGAACCGTATAGGAGTGAAAATTTTCTAAGTATAGATCACTCCCGAACTTGAGACTACTCCCGAACTTGAATAGGAACAATCATTATTGTATGTTGGGGCGAGCAGACACTATAGGGTATACATGTCCGACCTATCTACACCTGGGCTACTTTGTCTTACCCATGCCAAAGCAACTGGGTTTTAATGTGCCCGTGTCGAATAGGCGACCGGGTCATAAACAACCTAGGTCGAAGAGGCAACCAGGACTTATTGTAGTGCCGAGATCTTCTATCAGCTTGGGACCGCGGCCCTTATGCTTCTGGGAGTGACTCATAGTCCTCTCTCCAGCACGTTGTCCATAGGATCAACTCGATGATCTAAGGACTTAGTCGTTTTTTGCTTGTATTGAGATTTACATGTAGTATCTCCTTAAGTTGTTGATGTTCCATGGTCAAGGTACCCGCTTCCCTTCCAAAGTCTCAAGCTCATATGTGCCTTCCCCGTACACATGTCTTATACGGTACGGACATACCCAGTTCGGTCCGAGCTTATAGTACCAAGCTACTCTTTTCTGACACGAAACTGCCGCTTCTTGACCCAGGCATTATAGTACTGAGCTACTCTTTGCTGGTATTCTGTAGTTCGGATGTAGGCCAGGTCTTGCACCTCCTCCACCAGGTCTAGGTTAGTACGGAGCTCGCCACTATTTGCTTCCTCATCATAAGCCTCTAGTCGCAATGTGGGTACTTCGATCTCTGCCGGGATCACCACCTCTGTACCATATGTGAGGTTGAAGGGGGTCTCATCCGTCGCGGTTTTGATGGTAGTCCGATAGGCCCAAAGAACACTAGGCAGCTCGTCCACCCACAACCCTTTGGCTCACGCATGGCGAGATTTCAGTTCGTGGAGGATATCCCTATTTGTTACTTCGACCTGCCCGTTTGCTTGTGGATGTGCTACCGAAGTGAACTTCTGCTGAATCCCCATCTCGGCGCACCAGTTCTGGAATTTGATGTCTACAAGTTGCTTCCCGTTATCCGAAATTAGGACTTTGGGCAGTCCAAAACCGCACATGATGTTTTTCCAAAAGACATTTTTTACATTCCGGGCTGTAATACTTACCAACGGTTCGGCTTCCACCCATTTCGTGAAGTAGTCTACTGCCACGACTAATAACTTCCTTTGCTTGGTTGTCGACGAAAAAGGTGTTAGATAGTTTTGTATGCCCTTAGCTTCAATCCGATTTGATGTACTTTTGTTATTTAGTGGAAATAAATAAAGTGCATGTTTGATTCATGTTGTTTGGTTTAATTCTGTGTAAGACCCTAAAACTGGACACTTATAGAGACTCGTGTTAGTTTTAAATATTCACAGCCGTTGGATAAGTCTGGGGAGATTTATCCTACCAAGGCTGATACTGGTGTGCCACCAAATGTTGGGATGGCCTGTCTCAGCCACCAGGGTAAGACCCAAGGCACATGCAGTATGGGATCACTTGAATCCTTGAACCGGACCAGATTTCCAGTATTGCCCAGGACCTTGGAGACAGATGGGCAAAATTGGAAAGTTACACCTAACCCC
This sequence comes from Nelumbo nucifera, assembly GCF_055504915.1. Lineage (NCBI taxonomy): Eukaryota > Viridiplantae > Streptophyta > Magnoliopsida > Proteales > Nelumbonaceae > Nelumbo > Nelumbo nucifera. The sequence goes on from NC_142649.1 coordinate 66,975,779, forward strand.
TAGACTCAATTATGACATTTCACTAGGTGTCGGATCGGGCTGTCTTTGATATGCCAATCAGTGAGATCCTTAGATGGGGATCAAAACCTGGGTATGTTGGGACAGTCTAAGAATTCATCTGAGTGGGTGATCATAGTGACAGGATCAGCCCCTTTGTCGGACAAAGGGTAATGATCGGGAATGCACTCTCTCTGATGGAAACCAAACTGCTGGCAGTTGATTTCAATTGTTGGAATTTTGTTTTGCAAAATTAATATATTTATAATATATTTATATATGTACGGTTTCGAATTGTTTGCAAATGGTTTTAATTCCCGGGATCCATGTGAGTGGAGAGTGCGGCACTGTTCCTTTCAGCCGAGGGAGAGGTCCTCTCTTGTCGGGCAGTGCTTGATCATTAAGGGCTGAGAGGTTAAGTGTAAGACCATTTAGGGTAGTACCTGATGGGCTAATCTTGCACCTGCCCACAGTCCCTGGGTTTTTATAAGATGGCTTGGCCCAGGGACCACTTAATGTAAGTGTTGGACCTCGGGATTTGCCTGATGAAGTAGAACAGAAGCTTGGTAGAATCTCTCTGACTTTGGATAAGTAGGCTGCCATAGTCGAGCCACAAGCTTCATAGTCACCATTGACTTGGCTAACCACTAGTTGAGAGTCGCTATAGATGAGGTGCTTCATTCCCATTTCTTTCGCTAAGTTGAGCTCGGCAATTAGCGCCTCATATTTTGCCTTGTTGTTCGACGCCTCAAATCCGAACCGGAGTGCGTACTCCAGCTTCACCTAGTTAAGGCTGTACAGTATCAGTCCCACACCTCTTCCTTGCTGGTTAGACGAGCCGTCAACGTGGAGGATCCAGGGCTCCTCATCCCAGGTCGGTACTGCTCTGGCCGGGACTGGTGCCGCACTGGTTAACGCCTCTGATATGCGAGCGGACTCAGTCAGTTTAGGGGCCGGTGTGCTGAACGTGCATTCTGCTACGAAGTCCACCAAGACTTGGGGCTTTGATTGCTGGTCGTGGCTCGAACCGGATGTCGTATTCGCTAAGCTCGATGGACCACTTCGTCATTCTCCCAGACACCTCAGGCTTAAGTAGGATGTACCTTAGAGGCCTATCCGTAAGGACGACGATGGTATGGGCTTGGAAGTATGGGCGTGATTTTTGAGCTGCTACCACTAGCGTGTACGCTAACTTCTCTCTGATTAGTACCGAGCTGACTACCTCGTCACTCGCAGAGAGGTACAACTTCAACACATCTCCTTCCCTAGGTTGGATTAAAACTGGGGCTGTACTTAGGTACCTTTTCAGCTCATCAAACGCGAGCTGGCACTCCAGTCCATTCGAAAGTCTCATTCTTTTTAATTGCCTTAAAAAGGGGAGGCACCGACTTGCCGATTTAGACATAAACCGGTTTAAGGCAGCTACCCGACGAGTTAGTCGTTGTACCTCCTTGATTTTCTGGGGTGGTCGCATCTCTAAGATAGCCTTGATTTTTTCCAAGTTTGCTTCGATGCCACGTTGGTTTACTATATAACCGAGGAACTTGCCTGACGTGACACCGAAGATATATTTATTTGGATTTAGTTTCATATTATATTTTCTTAAAATTTGAAAAACAACATCTAAATCGTTAATTAAAGATTAAGAAAACTAGGTCTTCATGGCCATGTCGTCAACATAACACTCCACTTTATTGCCAATCAAAGGTTCAAAATTTTTGTTTACAAGTCGTTGGAAAGTTGGTCCAACGTTTTTCAAACCAAAGGGCATAACTTTATAACAGTATAGCCCAAGTTCGGTTACAAAAGCAGTTTTGTCTTGGTCAATTGTGTCCATCCTAATTTGATTATAGCCGGAATGAAACTCAACAACTCATGCCCTAAGGTCACGTCTACCAGACGGTCAATTCTGGGTAGGGGAAGCAATCCTCTGGGCAAGCTTTGTTCAGGTCGGTGTAGTCGACGCACATGCGCCACTTGCCATTGGCTTTCTTCACGAGCACTGGGTTTGCAACCCAGCTCGGGTAGTGGACCTCCCTGATGATGTCTGCGGCGAGGAGCTTACCGACCTCCTCATCGACTACCCTCCACTGCTCCGCGGCAAGGTTGTGGTTTCTTTGTCTGATTGGCCTTACCAGAGGGTCCACATTAAGTTTGTGAGTTATGACGCTAGGGTCAATTCCGGGCATTTCTGCCGCGGACCAAGCGAAAACATTTAAATTGTTATTTAAAAAACTTACTAGCTGTGTTCGGAGCGGTTTGCTTACTAGTGCATCGATCTGGAGAGTTCTAGTCGGTTCGGTCTCGGACACCGGTATGTGGACTGTCTCTTCCATCGGGGCAGCTCGCTTCTCACTGTAGTCTGCTGGTCGCTCCAGTTCGACGTCTTCTGCCAATTTTTCTCTCCATTGAGGGTAGCCACATAACACTTCCGGGACTCGATCTGGTCGCCTCGTACTACCCCCACTTCGTAATCCGTTGGGAACTTCCTCGCGAGATAGTAAGTTGACACTACTATGCATAAAACATGCGTAATAGGCCGACCTATGATTGCGTTGTAGGGGGATGGAGTCGTGACCACCAAGAATGTGTGCTCGAACTGGACAATATTCAACCACATGCTCGCCTCCACTAGTACTGTGACGCGGCCTATAGACCTGACTTCCTCTCTGCTGAACCCTACTGGTGGGGCATCTATTGGTTTTAGATCGCTTTGCTGTAGTTGCAACTTGTCAAAGGTTCCTTTGAAGGGGATATTGGCTGAACTGCCTGAGTCCACCAGGGCGTCGTTATGAGGATACTGAATCCCACGGGCATCATCCTCGGTAAAGTAGATTGGTTCTTCGATTCGAGGTCGCTTGGGTGGGTTCTCTGCTTCATGCTTCAGTTCTCGAACTGATGTTTTCCCGGCTTCTAGTGTGCACCCTGCTACAATAGATCCTCCAGTGATCATATTAATTAGCCCACAAGACAGTCTTTTTTTCCGGCAGTGGGCGAAGTGGCTGCTCGTTCTGTCTACTGCTCTCTGAGGCATCTTTTTTTCGATCTCCCTATCGGTTCCCCTGTTCCTTTTCTTCACGCAAAATGCACTTCTTTAAGTACCCACGACGGATTAGCTCTTTGATTTCATCGCAGAGGTTTCTACAGTTTTTTGTGTTGTGACCATGGTCCAGATGAAAGTGACAATAGATGTTCGGGTTCCTGGTCGTTTGGTCTCCACGGAGCCTAGGTGGCCATCTGACGATAGAGGAGTCTTTGATGGCCATTAGGATCTCTCCTCGCTTCACGTTCAGGGGAGTATAGTTCGTTCTCTCCACTGGTGGAGTTCTGGAACGCCGACCTGACCTATAACTTCGTGATGGGGACTTACTCCTCGAGCTCGGGGACTTGCTTTTTTTTTTCTTTTTTTGTTGCTCGTTCCTTCTTCCTCTCTCTTCCTCTTTTCTCTTAGCTGGTTGTCGGCTTTCTGGTTTATCTCTTCTTCTGTGCTGATAAACTGATCGGCCAACTTGAGCAACTCGGTGATGTTCTTTGGCTTATTGGCCACGATGTGCCACTTGAGCTCTTTGTGGGTGATTCCTTTGCGCGTTGCGGTGAGACGTATTGCTGGGTCAAGGTCCGGTATCTACAGGCATGTCTCGTTGAAGCACTTGATGTAGCTCCGAATTGACTCTCCTTCCTTCTGCACCACATTCAGAAGACTCTCCTGTGACTTCAGACACTTCTTATTAGTGATGAAGTGGGCAGTAAACATATATGCAAATTGTTTCCAGCTTCTGATGGAACTCGGTGTGAGGTTTTTGTACTAGGTCTGAACTACTCCTCTAAATGTGGTGGAGAAAGCCACGCACATACAAGCCTCATCGGCCTTAGCGAGATGCATTTGGGACTGGAATGCTTCTATGTGATCGTTAGGATCAAAGGACCCATCGTACTTGTCTAGCGACAGTACCTTGAAATTGTTCGGCATTGGGGCCGCTGGGAGCTCGGGTGATAGGGGGAAGGCCGGCTCAAAAGAGAATGCGTTGTTCTTGTGGCCGCCGAGCTCACCTCCTCTCTTTCTTGACCTTGATCAGCTGGATCATTCCTAGCTGATGAACGGTGAGTCTTGCGGCGTCGCTGCTGCTGCTTCTTTGGTGGAGGGACGTTTGTATTGCCGACCTCTGTATTGTCAAGTACTTCTCTCTTACTCCGAATAGTAGGACGAGGTGGTCAGGGATTCTCCTCGCCGCTTCTTCTTCGTCGCATGCTCGGTGTTGGCTATTGCGCGGAACCGAGGGGTCTCTTCTCGAGCCCGCGCCTTTGGCCTTGAGCTAATGATCTTCATGAGAAACTTGCTGACTGTGCCTCTCGGGTTGGCTGGGTTTGGGCCTATCCCTCAAGCTCTCTCTTCAGGAAGCAGGGGGAGTATGTTGGTCGCCTACTGTACCCCACGGTGGGGTCCGTCCCGAGGGAGGGACCGGTACCTGCGAAGTTCTCTCCCCACAGGGGGAGACTGGTGGACATTCTATTGAGCCTGGTGCTGATTCTAGTTCTGGATTTGCCCTTGATGATGATTTATCGGCTGGCTTGGTTGCAGTGGTGGGAACTGCTGCTAATATTGTTGATAAAAATAGTACTGCTGAAATTGCTGGAACTGATGGATCTGCTTCATTTGGATCTACATCGTTTGAACGCTTTGGATGAGGTTGTTGAATTGGGAGTGTCCGACCCCAGGGGAATTCACGGAAGGCTCCGAGAACGTGGCGTTCACCTGGGGGAGCGGAACACTCACTTGTTGGGTAGTGTGTGGCACGAATAGTGATGGGACCCCGGAGGCGGTTGGGGGAATGGTGAACTGGCCGATAGTCACCGAGGATCCTTGGGGAGCGACTATCTGCTGCTCTTGCCCCCTAGTAATGTTCAAGTAACTCTTTTCGTTGTGGCTGGATGATGACATTGAGGTTGAAACTGGGTCTGAGATTGTAAGTAGAATTGGAATGACCTTTCGATCGTTCCCACAATTGGCGCCAATTGACGATGCGTGATCTGGAAGCTCCTAGTTGGATGAGTGCCTGGACGTACTCACGTGGTGAGCTGGATCAAACTGCAAAACAAGGATCAGAGCGACCAGGGTGGATGACTCGGGAAGGTCGCTTTGATGCTTAAGTCAGTGTTCTTGTAGTGGTTGCGAGCTAAAGTTTGAGTGCTAAAGAGTTTAAATATAAGTAATCACGCGTACTTGGACCCTGGAGGAGTTGATGCCCTTATATAGGTGAACTATCATGGGTCTCGCGAAACGGTTCCGGGATCTGTAGCTTGAGTGGATGAGATCTGTTTCCACTTTAATCGGGGAGTAACGTATCAGTCACTGAACTTTATTTTCGCCGCCCGATCCGGGCAGGGAGAGGACAAGGCCTGCCGTTACGCGACGTGATCCAGTGATATTCGAAGTCTGTTGGGAAGCTTCTAGAGTCGATTACGTGCCACTTTGGTTCTTGAGCCCCGAACTGGCTTAGGCACTAAGCTGCCTTTATGCCGAGGTGATTTTATGCCGAGGTGACTTTATACCGAGGTAACTCTATGCCGAGGTGGCCGAACATCCAAACTCTGAAAACTGCTGACTAGGCTCCCCTTGTTGAGTTGTCGTTCTTCGGGCAGATCACGTCCATGTAACCTTTACTTACTAGGTCGTGGCAAATTACCCCTCAGTTTCATTTTGTTTTTCTTGAACTATTGGAGAAAGGAGTGATCATTTTTATGTTTTAAGATGAAGAGAGATATTCATGTGAGTAAAATGAATCAAAAATATAAAAAAAAAATTTCTATGCTATTGAAATGATTCTTGTTATTTTAGATGTTTTCATTTGGAACAAATGGAGGTATTTTTAGTCAATTAGGGTTTAAAAGAAAATGACAAAGAAAAAAAGAAAACAAGGCTACATTTGTTTTTGTGTAAACTGTCATCAATGTAAAAGTACATCGATTGAATTCAACACTAATGAGTTTAAAATGTGTGAACTATTGAAACTTTTTAAAATGTGATAATCGATGTAAAAATCAACTGAGGGGGAGGTTTATACTGATTTTCGATATAAAACTTACGCCGAAAACAAACTTGTGGAAATACGGATAAAAAATGGTGTTTCGCACTGGTCCATATTTACACTGAAAAACAAACACAGTCTAAGGAAAGTTTAAGTGAGTATTTTGATAATTTAATGCATTCCGTCATCTAACTTTTAACTGTCAATGGGGTATTTATCGCAAAGTAAAAGTTCAAAAAGGTCTCTGTTACAAATAAAAGTCCAGGAAGGTATTTATCACTGACCCCAGTGCAATGGGGGTCATTGTTGTTTACCGTTATAAGAATTACCTACATCCACACATATAGGCAAATCTGGTTATAAGAATAAGATTAATTGTTCTAAGAAAATCTGTAATAGTATTTTTTCACTAGGGAGATGTATCCCATAAATCAAGAATGGACGTCCCGAAAATTGAGGATCTATGTTCATAAGGGTTTGGCAAAATGTTAATGTGTCGACCTGACACGACTCTCGTTTATTGGGGTTTAGAAGCTGAAGCGTGAAACAAGCTCATGACAGTGGCAGAATTAATAAGCATTTCCCATATCAATCCTTTAAAATGATTTCGTGGCCTTGTGCCAGCCACAGACGGACAGACCTAAGATGTGCAAGAGGCCAGAACTCGTCGACATAGTGCGGCTTTTTGGGCAGTGGTCGATGGCGCCCAATGACCGTAGGATTTTTCTGCTTATGCAAGGGATTTTTGCCATGTTCCTGAATTGTTAACATGAAAGCTATGGGTCCCCTTGTTTCCATTGGTGGTAGAGGTAGATTTAGATCCTCTCTCTCTCTTGTCTTGGGTGTATTCACTATTCAATGCTGATTTTCTTTTCTATTGAATCCAGAGCAGGAATCATCAATCAACCCTAGCTATCTGGTTATAGGGAGCCTACAACCGATCCCATGGTTTTCTTTGATTTCCTCCACAACTTGTTGCAAAATTCTGGGCACCCAACAGCCTTCTGGTCTACTCCAATTTGTATCAAACAAAACTCCTCGACCTCGACGTTGGAGACTATGGGCTCTCAGTCAAAAGCTGTGGGTCTTGTTGTTTTTGAGGCAAAAGGCGCGTTAACCGTTAGTTTACTTTAACATACTTGAATGCCACCCAGACCCAGGCCCATGGGCTGAAATATTATGGGCGGTTTGCTTTATGCCAGTGCCACCCACCTCCTGATCCTGAATATCAGATTTGAAAATGTTTCTAAGACTATTCCCAGCTCCCTCCACTTATCTATAAATAACCACCAACCCAACTTCCTTCCAATTCAAAAGTCTCGACAATCAAATTTTATTTTCTTCTGCTCTTCTTTGTTCTTGTGCGAAAATGAGCGTAGAAGTGTTGGATGGTTCCACCATTGTCAACTTTGTGGAGGACAAAGAAGCCTTCGAGGGCTCAGTTCATGACCGGTTTTCTCGTCTTGACACGGACCGTGATGGTCTTCTGTCATATGCAGAGATGGTGAAGGAACTTCAGAGTCTGAGGATCTTGGAGACCCACTTCGGAGTTGACGTCAAAAGAGATCCTGATGAGCTAGCTCTTGTCTACCGCTCTCTGTTCGGTCAGTTTGATCATGATTCGAGTGGAGCGGTGGACTTGGAAGAGTTCAAGGCAGAGACCAAACAGATGATGCTGGCCATGGCGAACGGACTGGGGTTCTTGCCTATCCAGATGGTACTGGAGGAGGACAGCTTCCTGAAGAAAGCTGTGGACTGGGAATCCTCTAAAATGATCACTGCTGCTTAAACTTTAAGTCGTTTCCTGGTTTTTGTTTTTGCTTGAATCCTTATCTTTCTTACTTATTCGGGTATTGATTGTTGAAGGGGAATTTCATAGGGAACGGGAATGAATTCATTAGCTATGAGAGAGAGTCCTAGCTAGTTTAAACATCTTGTTTTTATTATTTTTCATTGTTTCTTTGTCTTAGAGACCATTATGGAGAGTCTCATTTTTGAAATGCAATTTATTTTGAGTTGAGATTAGTATTATATATTGCTGCTTTAAGATTACTCTTATCAGCCACCGACTCAATCAATTTTTCTTATTCTCAGAGGAAAATATTACAAGCAAAATACAAAACTTAACGCCTTAATACAGTATTAGAAGCTTTGTGTTCCTGATTCCTACCAAAAGAAAAAGTAAAATATAGTGTAACCCCATTCTTAATGTTCACTTTGATCATTTTCTTTGCCAAGGTAAATTTAGTGTAACCCCATTGTTATATGGGCCCTGATTTCATGTGATGGCATGGATCCTATGAAATTTTTTCACCACAAAGCTCATGGACAGAATAACCACTTTTAGAGTATTTGTTTGGCTTGTCAATAAACAAGAAGCAATTATGCATAAAATATATAAAGAAGGGACAAAATGGCAATGCTCACAGGCTGACATACAGTATAGCTATCATGCATGCATTACTCAAATATGACAAGTCCTTATCCTGTGTTTGGTTGCAATGCAAATAAATTTGCACTGATGCAAAATCATGGCAGTGCAAATGATTTGAGTATAAATTTTAATTTAGTTTTGTTTTAAATTTTAACTTATTTTGCTTGATTGCAGTGCAAATGAAGTACATTAAGACATGAATCAGAATAACATAAAATCTAAAACAAAAATTAAATAAGAATTTGCATTTTTTATATTTGCACTTCCATGCATTTGTTCTGGTGCAGTAAAATTGCACTGCAACCAAACACAACCTTAGTAATTAAAACCACCACGGGGTTTAGACATATATGACGAATTGTTTGTTGTTTGAAAATAGAATACTTTCTCCAGATGTGAAGCATGACGTTAGTGATCATGGTTTTAAAATCTTCATTGATCCGGATAGTTGAACTGTTTGACCCATGAATTAGTTACCTATCTGATTTCATTTTCACATTGGTCCCAATTTTCTAAAAAAACATTGAATTGGTCAACAAATTGCGGATCTCTGAACAATTGAACCACTAAATAGAATTCACATCTGTGCCTCACAACGAGTCACAAGAAACATCTCCTGATGATAATACCAGAAATGATGATGTCATTTTTGGAAGATATTCTTAATACACGGTAGGGATGTGCTGTGGGACGTTGTGGCGTGCAGATCTGAACTCCACTAAACAATCCAGACAACAGTTTCCAAGCTATTTTTATTTAACTATTTAATTTTTTAAATTTAAAAAAGAACATGGTCTAATCTATTCAGACCAAACAATTAAACCGTTTGACCCAAAAACCTGTGACCAAAACCGTTCTGTTTTTAGGTTGATTTTTATAACCTTGTTAGTGAACACTGAACCTATTGTGGAAAGTGATTCTGATACTTGATTAATTAATGTCTAAGGCTCCCTAAAAATTAGGGAGAATGATAGTTCAGCCCAGGGTCAAAACGTATAAGCTTAAAGTACTGTTAGGATAGATGCCAACTCAGAATTGATGCCAATTTATAAACATTGGTGACATTTTGAATGTTTATAACTCTGCAGTGAAAATCAGAAATGTACATTGAGGCTGTTGGTACTTTTCCATAAATATTATCACTAAGAGATGGATGATTTCAACCACCCGGATTCAAGAATTATTTTCAAGAATTTCTAAGAATTGCTTGAGAAGTTGCAGTCACCATCCAAACGTCGGAAGAAAGAAATTGTGATTATTAAGGTGTAATTAATGCAAATGGTAGTACGATACATTGAATGCAACCTAGGGTGTAAATTTCGGCCTGATATACAACCTAGGGTCTTCATTCCAAACACTAAAATGCATTCATGAATGGCCTAAAAAGAAGGAAAAGGCAGCCCCTTGATTTTATACTGTAGGGGCCCAGTCCAATACCATGAGTCCTGTTGTTTTTGACGAGGACCCATTTTTCAGTTAAAACTTGAATTGCCCTCCAAGCACACGCACCATCTAACTAAGAACCTTTTAGTTTTAGGTTGCTCAGTTCGGGGCCCGAGCGGTCACACATTGTATGGTGGTATGTATTTAAACTTGGCATTCGAGTTGCCTTAGATTTTTCTTTATACTAATACTTGTATTCTTCTTTTGCCAGGTGAACTCCTTTATTCACACTTTCTCCTACCAGTCCGAGGTGAAATTAAAGCGAGCTCCCAAAGCCAAAGAGTCTTCCAGAAGTGCCCACTCCAAGCTCAACTTAGCTCGTAACGAGATCAACCTACTGAAAAATGACGCACGACCTAAGAAGGAGCTGCTGACTCTGTTGATGACAGAGAAGAAAGAGCTCGAGGAGCGCGAGGCGGCACTGAAGAGGGAGATCGAGAACCTCGAGGCTCATGTGAAGGAGCGGAATGAAATCCTGCATCAGGCAATGGAGGAGGCCAAGGTCAAGGTGGTCGAGGAGTATAAGTCTTTGGCGGAGCTTTGAGAAAGATTGGTTGAGGCTGGGACAACGGGCTACAGCAAGGGGTTTAAGCTCAGTAGGTGGTTGACCTGACGTGAATTTCCCCACCTCGACCTCAGTGCCATCACCACGTCCAAGATCACCAAGGAGGTGGCCGTTGAAGCTGCCTTGGATCCGAACTCTGAGGCGGAGAGTGACGACGACCTATTGATATCGAGGGAGAGGAGGCTGATGCCGCCGAGGACCGTATAGAGACAGATCTACCTGCTGAAGTCTCCGTTAAGGATGAGGAGCCCCGAACTGACTGATGCCTCTTTTCTTGGACCCCCTTTGTAAATACTTGATTTTCCGAGCCTCCAAGCTCGACTAAATAGTTGTAAACTTTTTTCCTTTTTGTACTCAAAGCATTTTATCAATAAAATACAAGTACTTTGCAAAACTCCTTGTGTGCAAAATTTTCCAAAGTGTAGATTTCTCCCGAGCTTGTGAGTTGAACCGTATATGAGTGAAATTTTTCTAAGTAGAGATTACTCCTGAACTTGAGACTACTCCCGAACTCGAATAGGAACAATCGTAATTGTATGCCGGGGCGAGTAGACACTATAGGGTATACACGTCTGACCTATCTACACCCGGGCTACTTTGTCTTACCCATGCCAAAGCGACTGGGTTCTAATGAGCCTGTGTCGAATAGGCGACTGGGTCATAAATAGCCTAGGTCGGAGAGGCGACCAGGACTTATTGTAGTGCCGAGATCTTCTGTCAGCTCGGCACCGCGGCCCTTAGGCTTTTGGGAGTGACTCATAGTCCTCTCTCCAGCACGTTGTCCATAGGATCAACTCGATGATCTAAGGACTTAGCCGTTTTTTGCTTGTATTGAGATTTACATGTAGTATCTCCTTAAGTTGTCGATGTTCCATGGTTGAGGTACCCGCTTCCCTTCCAAAGTCTCGAGCTCATATGTGCCTTCCCCATACACCTGTCTTATACGGTACAGACCTACCCAGTTCTGTCCGAGCTTATAGTACCGAGATACTCTTTGTTGACACGAAACTGTCGCTTCTTGACACAAACAAGCATTATAGTACCGAGCTACTCTTTGTTGGTATGCCGTAGTCTGGATGTAGGCCAGGTCTTGCACCTCCTCTACCAGGTCTAAGTTGGTACGGAGCTCGTCATTATTTGCTTTCTCATCATAAGCTTCTAGTCGCAACGTGGGTACTTCGATCTCTATCGGGATCACCGCCTTTGTACCATATGTGAGGTTGAAGGGGGTCTCATCCATCGTGGTTTTGGTGGTAGTTCGGTAGGCCCAAAGAACGCTGGGCAACTCGTCCACCCACAACCCTTTAGCTCGCACAAGGTGAGCTTTCAGTCTGTGGAGGATAGCCCTATTCGTTACTTTGGCCTGCCCGTTTACTTGTGGATGTGCTGCCGAAGTGAAGTTCTACTAAATCCCCTTCTCGGCGCACCAGTTCTGGAATTTGATGTCTTCAAATTGCTTCCCGTTATCCGAAATTAGGACTTTGGGCAGTCCGAAACAGCACATGATGTTTTTCCAAAAGAAATTTTGCACATTCTGGGCTGTAATACTTACCAACGGTTCGGCTTCCACCCACTTCGTGAAGTAGTCTACTGCCATGACTAATAACTTCCTCTGCCCAGTTGCCGATAAAAAAGGACCGAGGATGTCGATTCCCCACATCGCGAAGGCCCACGGGCTAGTAAGACACTTCAAATCGACAACAAGCTGACGGAGGATTTTGGCATGCCTTTGACATCTATCGCATTGATGTCTGTCTTCAGTGTGGGCTAGTAGTAGGCTTGCCTTAATGCCTTTTGGGCGAGGGCCCTACCCCCCGTGTCCTCCGCATAAACATTCATGGATATCGCGTAGTACAAACTCAGCTTTTGAGGGTCGCAAGCAACGTAGGTAGGGGAGCGTGAAGGATCTTTTATACAATTGTCCGTCTATGAGGACATACCGGGCCAATTGACTCTCTGCCCTTCGAGCTGTATTGCATTCTGCAGGTAGGGTCCTGTGCAACAGATAATCAACGAGCGTGTCAATTCAGCTCGTTTCCGCTTGCAACATGGTAGCGACCTCTTCTGCTCCCCCGAGAATGCTGGGCCGAGGTAAGTCCTCTATGTACATAGTTTGCATAGTGTTGTCGCTCGTGCTTGCTAGTCATGATAAAGCATTGGCCTTAGCGTTCTTGGACCTCGGGATTTGCCTGATGAAGCAAGAACTGAATCCTGGTAGAATCTCTCTGACTTTGGTTAAGTAGGCTGCCATAGTCGAGTTACAAGCTTTAAAGTCACCATTGACTTGGTTAACCACCAGTTGAGAGTCGCTATAGACAATGAGGTGATTCATTCCCATTTCTTTCGCTAAGTTGAGCCCGACAATTAGCGCCTCATACTCTGCCTCGTTGTTCGACGCCTCGAATCCGAACCAGAGTGCGTAATCCATCTTCACCTCGTTCAGGCCGTACAATATCAATCCCACAACGCTTCCTTGCTGGTTAGACGAGCAGTCAACATGGAGGATCCAGGGCTCCTCATCCCAGGTCGGTACTGCTCTGACCGGGACCGATGCCGCACTGGTTGACACCTCCGATGTGCGAGCGAGCTTTGTCAGTTTAGGGGCCGGTGTGCTGAACATGCATTCTACTATGAAGTCCACCAAGACTTGGGCTTTGATTGCTGGTCGTGGCTCGAGCCGGATGTCGTATTCGCTAAGCTCAATTGACCAGTTCGTCAATCTCCCAGACACCTTGGGCTTAAGTAGGATGTACCTCAAAAGTCTATCTGTAAGGATGACGATGGTATGGGATTGGAAGTATGGACGTAATTTTCGAGCTACTACCACTAGCGCGTACGCCAGCTTCTCGATGTCGGGGTATCTGGTTTCTGCATCCTGCAACACTTTACTTACATAGTAGACGGGTTGTTGAACTCGGTCTACCTCTCTGATTAGTACCGAGCTGACTACCTCGTCACTCGCGAAGAGGTACAACTTCAACACATCTCCTTCCTTAGGTCGGGTTAAAACTGGGGCTGTACTTAGGTACCATTTTAGCTCGTCAAACGCGAACTGACACTCTCCAGTCCATTCAAAAGTCTCATTATTTTTAATTGCCTTAAAAAAGGGGAGGCACCGACCCGCCGATTTAGACATAAACCTGTTTAAGGCAGCTACTCAGCTAGTTAGTCGTTGTACCTCCTTGATTTTTTGGGGTGGTTGCATCTCTAAGATAGCCTTGATTTTGTCCAGGTTTGCTTCGATGACACGTTGGTTGTTTATACAACTGATGAACTTGCCCGGCGTGACGTCGAAGATACATTTATTTGGATTTATCTTCATATTATATTTCCTTAAAATTTGAAAAACAACATCTAAATCGTTAACTAAAAATCTAGAAAACGGGGTCTTCACGACCATGTTGTCAACATAACACTCCACTTTATTGCCAATCAAAGGTTCAAAAATTTTGTTTACAAGTCATTGGAAAGTTGCTCCAGCATTTTTTAAACCATAGGGCATAATTTTATAACAGTATAGCCCAAGTTCGGTTACAAAACCAGTTTTGTCTTGGTCAGTTGTGTCCATCATAATTTGATTATAGCTAGAGTAGGCGTCCATGAAACTCAACAACTCATGCCCTATGGTCGGGTCTACCAGACGGTCAATTCTGGGTAGCGGAAGCAATCCTTTGGGCAGGCTTTGTTCAGGTTGGTGTAGTCGACGCACATGTGCCACTTGCCATTGGCTTTCTTCACCAGCACTGGGTTTGCAACCTAACTCGGGTAGTGGTCCTCCCTGATGATGTTTGTGGCGAGGAGCTTCTCGACCTCCTCATCGACTACCCTCCACCGCTCCGAGGCGATGTTGCGTTTTCTTTGTCTGATTGGCCTAACAAGAGGGTCCACATTAAATTTGTGAGTTATGACGGTAGGGTCAATTCTAGGCATTTCTGCTGCGGATCAATCGAAAATATTTAAATTATTAAGTAAAAAATTACTAGCTATGTTCGGAGCCCTGGGTCAGAATTTATAGGCTTAAATTTCTGTGTTAGGATAGATGCCAACTCAGAATTGATGCCAATTCATAAACATTGGTGACATTTTGAATGTTTATAACTCTGCGGTGAAAATCATAAATGTACATTGAGGCTGTCGGTTCTTTTCCATAAATATTATCACTAGAGAGATGGATGATTTCAATCACCCGGATTCAAGAATTATTTTCAAGACTTTCTAAGAATTCTTTGAGAAATTGCAGTCCCCATCCAAACATGGGAAGTAGAAAGAAATTGTGATTATTAAGGTGTAATTAATGCAAATGGTAGTACGATACATTGAATGATGGGTGTATCTAAAAAAACAAGAATAATAGGTTTTGAATCTATAAATATGGTACGTGTGTAAATTTCGGCCTCATATACAATCTAGGGCCTTCATTCCAAATCCTAAAATGCATTCATGAATGGCCTAAAGAGAAGGAAAAGGCAGCCCCTAGATTTTATACTGTAGGGGCCCAGTCCAATACTATGAGTCCTGTTGTTTTTTACGAGGACCCATTTTTCAGTTAAAACTTGAATTGCCCTCCAAGCACACGCACCATTTAATTAAGAAATCTTTTAGCTTTAGGCCTTTTAGTAATATTAACTTTTTTGAATAGAAGATAAGAGGATTTGAGATTGTTTATTTTTTTTGTCAACATTTGGATGGTTAATAAAAAATAATTAGATAACAATTGAAGGGTATTTATGTCTTTTCAAATAGCACTTAACAACTGGTTAATGGGTTGGTTATCCACAGGTACTAGATTGACATGTTTTAAAAGTTCAAGTACTAATTGTTATGTTTTAAAATTGGGGAACCAAAGTGGCCCTATGCCCAAATTTTAAGGTACTAATCAGGAATTTTCCCTAATACGCAAAGCAACAACAGATTCCATTATATTGTTTATTGCAGGCCTATTTTCATGGGCGGTTTGATCTCAGCCATTGATGACTAAAAAGTAGTGTTTACCTTCTTGGAGTTTCTACGTATCTATAAATAACGAGGGAAGGCCCAACTTCCGTCCTACTCAAAAGTCAAGACCCACATTGTTTTGAGTAGTGAGGGTGGGAAGAGAAAGATGAGTGTAGAATTGTTGGATGGTGCCACCATTTTCAACTTTGTGGAGGACAAACAGGCCTTCGAAGACTCGGTTCATGACTCGTTTGCCCGTCTCGACACAGACCATGATGGTCTACTCTCGTATGCAGATATGGTGAAGGAGCTCCGGAGCCTGAGGATGTTTGAAACCCACTTCGGCGTTGACGTCAAGTCGGATCCAGATGAACTAGCCAAGGCCTACCGCGCTCTGTTCTGCCAGTTTGATCATGATTCTAATGGGGCTGTAGATTTAGAGGAATTTAAGGCTGAAATTAAACAAATGATGCTGGCCATGGCGAATGGACTGGGATTCTTGCCTGTCCAAATGGTCCTCGAGGAGGACAGCTTTCTTAAGAAAGCTGTCGAATGGGAGTCGGCCAAAATCGTTGCTTAGAAATCTTTCATCAACTACTCTTTTAACTTTTAAGCCTCTCTCTCTCTCTCTCTCTCTCACATTTTTGTTCCGTTTCACCATGAAGTGATTAAACATTCTACTTTTCCTTCTTTGGCGTCTCAATAACGCCATTCTATTTTGGATATCTTTTTCTTACAAATTCTATGTGAATTCAGAATAAAAGTTCTTGCTTAATTTGCATGCATTTTATATAAAGTATATTGTTACCATTAACAAGGTATATTAATTATTGTGTTGGATCAATCATGTTTTTTGTTGAATGTTGAAGATATAACGGATATATCATAGATTTCGCCTAATTTTATTAAGAGTTATTATCTAAAGTTTCCTTCCACATTTTCTTATCCTTCTCTTAATGGCGTCTGAACCGATGGGTTTGCTTTTATTCATTTACATTTGAGTTTGCTGAAGCTTGAGCTGCATGAAAAGCTACAAAAGCACACTCAATTTTAATAATTCGCCATTTCTAAGCTTGTCATAGACTGCTTATAATGTCATTAATTAGAATATATACCTGAACTGCTAAACATTCTTCTGGGTCAATTATAGTGTTATCTATTTTCGTGCATTTCTTTAAGCTAACCAAACAACAGATTGATTAATGCATTAAAATTATTTAGTCCCTTGCTCTTAATTGTTTGTGATAAAAATAAATGTCTGGAAAAATATGTATTCCCATTTACTCCAAAAACAAACAGTGTTAAAGAAAGTCAAATTTGAATGAAAATATATTCCATTGGATCCGATTCGATCTCCTTTAATAGCTTAAAACTTCCGGTAGGACGCCCAATGTATTCGAGGCATACTTTTTGGCCGGTTAAAAGCAAGGCAAGCAAAGGCCTTTAGTCCGCCTATCAAGAAAACTAGTCATGATCGATCGATGATAGATAGTGTGTGGCTTCAAGCCTTAATATGAATGAATAATCAATTCAATCCTGAAACAAAAGGATCAACAACGCGTGCCGACACCGATAACATGCATTGATTTATTCGTTTTGAGCTTTACGTTACGTCTCAGCTGTGGCCTGTGGCTGTGGGGACGCAAAGATCCTTCTTGGACGTGTTTTAGGTTTAGGCGCCATGTTGATCCGTTCATCCGGTCGCTAGTAAAAAACTGTTTAATTGGTCAACGATTCGTTTATTTGAGCGGTTGAACCGTCGACCCGTTGACCCATTCAATGGTTTTGGGGCATTTTTTATTTTATTTTTTTAATTAGGAACCATCCAGGCAATTGGTTTTGTTTTATCCTAATCTCGATCCATGGCCAAACATCGTTGAACCGGTCAACAACCCATTGACCCATGCAGTTGAACCGTTGACCTGTTCAATGGTTTTTGGTCGTTTTTTTTTTTTATTTTTAATTTTTGTTGTCAGAACGGACCATTTGTTCGAACCGAATAGTCGGACCATCAATCTGAAAACCGATGGTTAGAATGGTTCTGTTTTCAGGTCATATGAGTCACACGTTTGAATGGAATCATCTAGGCAACAATTTTTTGCCTGTACATTTTTTTTTTGTCAGAACGGGTCATCCATTTTTTTATTTTTTTAAATTTGGAATCATCTAGGCAACCATTTCTGTTTTACCCCAACCCTAGTCCCTAGCAAAAAACCGTTGAATCCGTCAATGACCTATTGACCTGAGTGGTCAAACTGTTAACCCGTTGACCCGTTCAATGAACGGGTCATCCATTCGAAACGGACGGTCGAACCATCAACCCAAAAACTGGTGGCCAAAACAATTCCATTTTAGGGTTGTATGGTTCTGTAATTTTTTGCTTGTAATTTTTGTTGGCCAAAACACGCTTAATGAACCTCACACACTCAATTTTTTGCTTGTAATTTTTGTTGTCAAAATGGGTTGTCCATTTGAACCGAACGATCAAATCGACGACCCGAAAACCGGTGGCCATAATGGTTCCGTAATTTTTTGCTTATAATTTTTTGTTGTCAGAATGGGTTGTCCGTTTCGAACCGAATGGTCGAATCGTCGACCCAAAAACCAATAGCTAGAACAGTTTCGTTTTCAGGTCATATGACTCACACGCTCGAATGACATAACACGTATGATACTACTTAATGGACCTCACAAACTCAATTTTTTTGCCTATACTTTTTGTTGTCAAAACAAACTGTCCATTTGACCCGGACGATCAAACCATCGACCCGGAAACTGGTGGCCAGAACGGTTTCGTAATTTTTTGCTTATAATTTTTGTTGTCAGAATAGGCCATCCGTTCGAATCAGACGGTTGCACTGTCGGTTGTCAAAACGTTATTAGCAACAATTATTAATAATAGTAAGTAATTATAGTATTTAATTAAATAATCATTAATGATAGTTTTAATAATATCATTTAGTTATTTTTAATATAACAATAAATATTAAATTTATGATTAGGATTTATTAACAGTAATAGTCAATAATTATAACATGTTATTAAATAATCAATAACAATACTTTTAATAACATTTTTAATTATTTTTAATATAACAATAACTACTAAATTTATTAATAACAATATTTATAATTTTAATTTAAAGTAAATATCTATTTATTAATAATATTTATAATAATAGTAATTATTAATTATAATCACTAATTATATATTTATTAAATTACTGTAATAATAAGTAATTTAATAGTATTTATAATTTTAGAGTAAATATCTAGTTATTAACAATATTTATAATAACAGTAATTATTAATTATAATCACTAATTATATTTTTATTAAACTACTGTAATAATCAATAATTATTAAATTACAGTAATTAATTACTGTAATAATCAGTAAATTCCATTAATTAAATTATAGTAATTAATTACTGTAATAATCAGTATATCTATTAATTACTGTAATTAATTACAGGGTTGCTCTCACGTGGGAATTTACTCGCAGATTCCATTTCCTTTAGGGAGAGAGCAGCCCTATAATTAGTGATTATAATTAATAAGAGACATAAAAATGTCCAAAATATCCATATAATTACTTTGACCAAAATGATTATTTTTCAAATCTTTGTATAAATCACTAAAACTGCAACTTTAAACTCTCTCTCTCTCTCTCTTTTTTTTTTGTTGTTCATAAAGTTTGTATTGTTTTTATTATATAAACCAGCTTCATATTAATTGCATGTATGTTTTGGACATTTCCGTATCTCTTGTTAAAGGCTCTTAACAAAAGCATCTAATTGCAACTGTCAAAAAGTTCAAGGGAGGTAATTGCAAATTACCAAAGTTAAGGGGAAGTTTCAGCAATGATGAGAAACTTTAGGGGAGGAGAGGTTTCAGCAATTTAACATAAAATCAATGTTTTAGAATTGCCATTGACCTGGATGGTCAGAACATTCGGACCAGAAACCGCTTAAGTAATCAGTTCTGTTTTACTCCAAATCCGGTTCTCGATAAAAAACTGTTGGATTGGTTAATGGCCCATTTGAACTAGGTAGTCAAACTGTTGACTCAGAAACCGGTGGCCAGGACGATTCCGGTTCCAAGTCAGTTTTTAAAACATTTCCTAAAATAAACAGAAATAACAAACAACGATTACTTTGTTGCCATATAGAGCAAACATTTTTTTTGTACAGCCTATTTATTTTGTATTCATATTATCTTTCCATAAGAAGATTGTATAGCTGTAGGTAGAGATAAATCAACCTTAAATCTCTGTAAATCAGTATATCTATAGGTAGAGATAAATCAGCCTTAAATCTATGTAAATCAGTATAGCTGTAGGTAGAGATAAATCAGCCTTTAATTACTGTATATTCAGCTATATATTCAAGGAAATCAGAATGAAAAGGCATTGAGCCATTCAATCAAAATTCTTTCAAAGCAAAAGTTATCATGGTATCAGAGCCCTTGTCTTAGAGTTTTGGAATTTCTGGTTATTCTTGGGTGTTGGAACTTTAGGCCGCTATAGATTGCAAGCTCCATCTGTGTGATTTTTTTTTAGAAAGCTCACGTATTTTGGTAATATTTTTTTCCCAATCATATTTTGGGTTGCTTATCTCTCTACATTTGTCTTGTTTTCTATTGAAAATGGCTGGTAACCACTCTGAATTTTGTGTTAAATTTATGGGAAAAAATTATTCGGCATGGGAATTTCAATTCCGTTTATATGTTACTGGAAAAGAGTTATGGGGACATATTGATGGTACTACTCCAGCTCCAGCAAATGCTACTCAATTGGCTCAATGGAAGATCAAAGATGCTAGGGTGATTGGATTATCGGGTCATGTGATTCTCAAATTGTTCTTAATTTATGCCCCGATAGAAGTGCTCAAACCATGTGGGAATATTTAAAAAAACTTTATAATCAAACAAATTCAGTCAGGAGATTTCAATTGGAGTGTGAAATTGCAAATTATACACATGGGAGTCTCTCTATTCAGGATTACTACTTTGGTTTTCAAAATTTATGGGCTGAATTTTCTGATATAGTGTGTGTTGCAGTGTCTAAAGATTCTCTTGCTAATGTATCGGTTGTTCATGAGATTAGCAAGCGCGATTAGTTTTTGATGAATCTACGATCAAATTTTGAAAATGCTCGTTCTAATTTGATGAATCGTCATCCTCCTCCTACCTTGGATGTGTGTTTCAGTGAATTGCTTCGTGAGGAACAATGTCTTCTTACACAAACCACTCTTGAACAGGAGAAAATGACTACAACTCACATGGCATTTTCGGCTCATGGAAAAATTAAGGGTAAAGATATGAGTAAGGTTCAATGTTTTAGTTGCAAGAATTATGGGCATATTGCAGCAAATTGTACCCAGAAATTTTGCAATTATTGCAAAAAGCATGGGCACATCATCAAAGATTGTTTAACTCGCCCTCAAAATCGTCAAAACACTACTTTTCAAGCAACAATTGACAATTCTTCTACAGATCAGATTCAAATTGGGTCCTCAATTATGTCAGCAGTCAATCAAAATGCTCAATCCACCGTTCTTACTCCTGAAATGGTGCAACAAATGATAGTTTCAGCCCTCTCAGCTCTGAGACTCCAAGGTAATGGTAATTCTTTATCTAAGTCTTGGCTTGTTGATTCTGCCGCATCAAATCACATGACTAGTTCTGCTAATTTGCTACAAAATGTCTGGTCCTATCAGGGTTCAGAAAATATTCAACTTGCTAATGGAATCATTTGCCCATTACTGGTGTTGGTGATATTACTCCAGTTTTCAACAATGCTTTTATATCACCTGGACTTTCTGATAATTTTCTTTCAATTGACCAATTAGTAGAAAATAATTATAGTGTCCATTTTTCTCGTAATGGTTGTTGTGTGTAGGATCAGGAATCGGGGACGGTGATCGCAAAGGGGCCTAAAGTCGGACGTTTATTTCCTCTGCATATTTCCATTCCTAGTAATGTTTCTTTAGCATGTTCTGCTATTATTAATAAAAATGAGGTGCGGTATAAACGTTTGGGACACCCCAATTCTACTATATTGTCTTATTTGTTGAATTCTGGTTTATTAGGCAATAATAATAAATTTTCAAGCCTTTCTTTTGATTGTTCAACTTGTAAATTGAGAAAAAGTAAAATTCTTCCTTTTCCTCTTGTCGGTAGTCGTGCAGATAAATGCTTTGATTTTATTCATAGTGATGTATGGGGGATTACACTCGTTATTTCTCATGCACATTATAAGTATTTTGTGACATTTATTGATGACTATAGTCGATTTACTTGGGTTTATTTTCTTCGTTCCAAATCTGATGTTTTTTTCGGTCTTCAAGACTTTTGTTGCGCATGTTGAAACTCAATTTTCTACTGTCATCATAGTTCTTCGATCTGATTCTGGTGGAGAATATATGTCTCATGCACTTCATGATTTTTTAAATGAAAAAGGTATTATCTCACAACGTTCTTGTCCACACACACCTCAACAAAATGGTGTGGCGGAGAGAAAGAATCGTCATCTCTTAGAAGTTGCTCATACTTTGCTACTTGAGTCTTCCGTTCCCCCTCAGTTTTGGGTAGAAGCTTTATCTACAACAGTTTATCTTATTAATAGACTGCCTTCTCAAACTCTAAACCTTGAGTCTCCTTATTTTCGTCTTTATCAACAACATCCTCAGTATGGGCATTTACATACATTTGGTTGTGTTTGTTTCATTCATTTGCTTCCTCTTGAACGTCATAAACTTTCTACTCAATCTGTTATGGGATATAGTACAAATCATAAAGGTTTTGTTTGTTATGATTCTTCTTCTAAGAAGCTCCGTGTTTCTCGCAATGTTGTTTTCTTTGAAAATAAGTTTTTCTTTCCAACTTGTGATCAGTCATTCTCCGATATTGCTATTCTTCCTAATTTTGATGAATCATTTTCTTCTCCTGGACGATTCAAGCCTGGATATGTGTATGAACGATGTCATTCACCACCGCCCCTTCCGACTCCAGATCTGTCACCTGATCCTGCCCCGGCTATCTTGAGACACTCCACTAGAGTCTCCCGTCCTCCTAATTGGTATGGCTCCTATCATACATCCTTTAGTGCTGCTTTGTCCTCTGTTTCGGTTCCATCTTCTTACTCACAGGTAGTTAAGCACGAGTGTTGGCAACAAGCAATGCAAGAAGAACTTTGAGCTCTTCAAGATAATCATACATGGGATATTGTTCCATGTCCACCCAAAGTTAAACCTATTGGGTGTAAGTGGGTTTACTCAGTGAAACTTCGTTCTAATGGGACTCCAGAGCGCTATAAGGCTAGGTCGGTTGCTCTTGGTAATCGACAGGAATATGGGGTGGATTATGAGGAGACATATGCTCCGGTGGCTAAAATGACTATTGTGCAAACAATCCTTGCCATTGCTGCTTCACATGGTTGGCCACTTAAACAAATGGATGTCAAAAATGCTCATGGTTTGTTTTCCTCTTCTACTTTGGAAGTTTATAACTAGAATCGCTCATTGTATGGCTTAAAACAAGCTCCTCGTGCATGGTTTGAGAAGTTCAGATCTACCTTGCTACAGTTTAAGTTTGTGCAAAGTCAATATGACTCTTCTCTATTCCTTCATTGAACTTCTACTGGAATTGTCCTTCTTTTGGTCATTGTTGATGACATAGTTATAACAGGAACATATTCTTTATTGATTACTCAGCTTCAACAGCATCTTCAAGAGTCCTTTCATATGAAGGATCTTGGCCACGTTACATATTTCTTGGGATTGGAAGTTCATGCACTCTCCCCGTCATTTTCACTTGGTTGCAATTTGTCGCATCATAAGATATCTTCGGGGTACTCCATGTCGTGGTTTATTTTTTCCCACTGGGTCTTCTCTGCGCCTTAGTGCTTTTAGTGATGTCGATTGGGTTGGCTGCCCAAATACTCGTCGCTCTGTTACAAGTTGGTGTATGTTTCTTGGGGATTCTTTGATCTTGTGGAAGAATAAGAAACAAGATCGGGTCTCTAAATCTTCTACTGAATATGAATATTGGGCTATGTCTGCTGCCTGCTTTGAGATTAATTGGCTTCGAGGATTGTTGACTAAGATTGGATTTCCTCAATCTAATCCCACTCCTCTACATGCAGATAATACCAGTGCTATTCAAATTGTTACTAATCCAGTCTACCATGAGCCCACCAAGCACACTGAAGTTGACTGTCATTATGTTCGAGATGCTGTAAATACTCAAGTTATTTCTCTTCCACATATTTCCACAGCTTTGCAAATTGCCGATGTGTTTACCAAGTCTCTTACTCGACAGCGCCATCAATTTCTTATTGGCAAATTGATGCTTCTTGATCAACCAACATCAATTTGAGGGGGGATGTTGCCATATAGAACAAACATTTATTTTGTACAGCCTATTTATTTTGTATTCATATTATCTTTCCATAAGAAGATTGTATAGCTGTAGGTAGAGATAAATCAGCCTTAAATCTCTGTAAATCAGTATAGCTGTAGGTAGAGATAAATCAGCCTTAAATATCTGTAAATCAGCCTTAAATATCTGTAATTGAGCCATTCAATCAAAATTCTTTCAAAGCAAAAGTTATCCAGCTGTTGTCCAAGCGTGTGAAAGTGTAATTAATGGTCGTATTCTGGGGGTATAAATAAAAACATCATATCATGGCTGAAATGCAACCGCCCCTAACAACCTGCCCGTTGCATATATGACCAAGCTGGTGCCTGGCGGGGGTTGGTAAGTGGGCGCGGGACCGATCAGTCTGAACTCTCGACTCGACTGCATTTCTTGGATGGCGGTGGCCAAGTTGCCAAGCCTGCAGTGCAGTCAGTGGCCCCAGCACTAAGTACAGCCCATCACTGGTGGACTGGAGCGGCCCAGATCAAAACCGTGGGTTCTGTTGTTTTTGAAGGGAAAGGCGCGTTAGAAGTTAAAACCGTTAAATTTTGAATGGCCCCTATACGTCTATGGCTATTGGCTACTACTATTTAACTTATCGACCATTTGAGATTTGACCTTATTTTATTTATAAGAACATATGCGAATATACGATACTTGGACTCTACTCAAACTCAAAGCAGCATTTATGTTAACAATACCACGCACCAAGCCCACTGGCCATCAATCGTATCATCGCCATTTGATTTCAGGTAGCACTCTCGCCCAAAGAATTGAGAGGATTCAAAGGTCCTACTGTGCTACTCTAGTCTACTCTAGTCCTCTTACTCTCTAGACTCCACCCATATCTATAAATAACCACAGGGACAACGCCTCTCCTACTCAAAGCCTCAAAGCGCTAAGTGATCTTCTGCTCTTCAACTCTCATAATCTTCTTCTTTTATCTCATTCAAGCTATCTTAGTAGAGAAATCAACATGAGCGTGGAAGTATTGGACGGTGCCACCATCTTCAACTTCGTGGAGGACAAAGAGGCCTTCGAAGGCTCGGTTCATGACCGCTTTGCTCGTCTCGACACGGACCATGACGGTGTATTATCATATGCCGAGATGGTGAGGGAGCTCCAGAGTCTGAGGATCTTCGAGACCCACTTCGGCATTGACGTCAAGACAGACCCCCATGAGATAGCTATTGCCTATCGTGCCCTGTTCGGCCGATTTGACCGTGATTCCAATGGGGCGGTGGACTTGGAGGAATTCAAGGCGGAGACCAAGCAGATGATGCTGGCCATGGCGAATGGGTTGGGATTCTTGCCCATTCAAATGGTACTTGAGGAGGACAGTTTCCTAAAGAAAGCTGTGGAATGGGAGTCCGCCAAAATTGCAGGTGCAGCTGCTTAAAAGTGTTTTCTTCGGTTTTCCCCAACTATTCTACTTCACTTCTGTTTAGCTGACAGTCTTACAAGCATTTTACCTTTTTAAATTATCAATGTTGTATAATTCTTTTTGGGCATTAAATCAAACAATTAATACTCCTTTTTGGCTGAGGATGGCAGTAGTTTAACAATCCAGATTGGTGCTCATCTCCACTGATTCAATATATCTCCTTGTTCATCCAATTTGTATATTAACGCAATCAATAG
This sequence comes from Nelumbo nucifera, assembly GCF_055504915.1. Classification (NCBI taxonomy): domain Eukaryota; kingdom Viridiplantae; phylum Streptophyta; class Magnoliopsida; order Proteales; family Nelumbonaceae; genus Nelumbo; species Nelumbo nucifera. Next base: position 67,001,239 of record NC_142649.1, read on the forward strand.
AGGAAAGTATTTGTCAATCTGTCAAGCAGCATCCAGGGTAGCTTTTGAAGGATTTCATGACGGTGTTATTGAAGTAAGAAGTCGAAAAATCGTTTTTTGTTAATTTTGTTTTGGTTGTTGTGGGAGATGAAAATCCAACTTATTAGAATCCTCTGTCATACTCCATAGTAGCAGCCATGTCTAGTCAATGGACTATGGGAAATTCTTCTTTCACTGTTAGTTGACTCAGGACCCCCGAGTTGACTCCGCTCTCAAGTCTCAAGCATGGAAAGCCAAGTTATGGTGGTAATTTGTTTTCTATTCAGCAACCAGAAAAAAAAAAAAAAAATCAACATGACTACGACTCCTCTGTCTCTCGGCCGAGTCAGTTGGCACAATGGCTCCTAGCTTGACTCGATTTTCATTGATTCCTACTCTTGATTTATATCACTGTTTAAAAATTAATGAAAATCAGCAAAAAAAATAAGAAAAAAGGGAAACTAAGAAAGAATTAACGTATGGACAGGCCCAATGCAGATTTCTGATTTCAACTGTAGAGCTATAAACATTCAAAATGTTAAAAACCCCCACTCTACACATCAATGTCTGCCTGTGAATTGGCAGTCTGGCACCAATTCCGAGTTGGTACCCATCGCAATTGTACTTCGGGCCTAAAAATTCTGACCCTAGGTTGAACCGTCATTCTCTAGAGAATTAAACAAAATCGATTAACTCGATTCGATTTTGGTTCAGATATATTTTCTTGATTGAAAAGCTTCGGTTCGGTTAGGAAAACCGTGAACGCCCCGAAGTGACATACTGACGTGACAATATGGCATACTTCACTAGTAATAGAAGGGGAGACGTGCTAATTTTCCTTCTCCATTTTACTCCCTTTCCAATGCTTTTCGCTTTTGATCGCCTTCTACTTCTTGCCGATTAACTGATTGTCGCTCACATCTGTTGGGAAATAGGGTCATTGAAACTTGGAGGAGAAGCTTTGAGGTGTGTCTAAAGACATTGTCTTTAGAACGTTATTTTCCCCCACTCAGTTTCACTAAGTTTGTTGTTGGGTTATAAGTAAATCTGTTCCCAAGATACAACAGAGCCTTGGCGAGAATCCGCAATCGGCAAAGTTGAAGAGATTCTGAAGAAACCTTCTGTGAGCCAGTAGTAGACCGGACTGAAAGAGAGACAATGACTTTCGAAATTGTGTGTGCAAATGCTTGATTCACGCTCCTTAAATAAATTCTCAAGAGTCATTGAGCAAAGGAATGTGCTGGTTCAGAAAAGGCTCCTTAAACAGTCACAACTTTAAAAATTGTGATTGTTAAAAGGCAATTAATAGTTAATGACTGTTAACTTTGAATGATGCCTCTTAATCACACCTGATCGAATCATGGCCGTTGATCACATCAACAGTCAACCTTGCACCAAAAGCCCACGCCGCCTTTCGCGAGCCACGCGGGTGCGAGCAAAGTGCGCCTCTAAAGCGCCTCATTGCGCCACACACACACTCGCATGCATGTTGCACAGTAGCGAGCCTCCATACTCTCCTCTTTATATCTAAGGAATGTAAATCAACTCCTATTAAAAATCCCAAAACAATTCTTGTAATTTTCCAATGTGAGACAAGTTATAAATTGGCTTTAGTAAGAGAAAAGTTATTTTTCAAAACATGTGTTCAGGTGTGTTTTCTCATGTAATTGACCAATCAAACCCCATTGAATTTAATCTCTAATGAAATTAAAATCCAACAATTCCTCCGTTGTCACATTACTTTCGACTTGCTTCGATCCAATAGACATGTAGTATAAAAATTATAAAATAATGAGCTTTTGATAATGTTTAAATAAAACATTGCTCTCTTTTTCGCGATGTTGATAATATTTGAACTTTAAAAACCTTTTTTCCACGGTTACAACTAACTGTAGTTAAGTTTCGCCTTTTTTGCTTCCCACCATAAACAATACTTCGCGCCAAAACCTTTTTGCCACGATTACTACTAATTGTAGCTAAATTTCACCTTTTTTGCTTCCCACCAGAGCCAATACGTTGCGCCAAAAGCTTTCGATGACGTTAGTGGTAAACGTCATAAATAATTTAACTTTTAAATTTTAATGGTGACATTTACTTCAAACATCACCCAAAGTCTACACGAATTTCTTTGGGAGAATGACCAATCAGCCCATATCAGAATTTTATAGCCCCAAAGTACAGGGGGAATGATTCCTGATCGTGAATTGATGCCAAATTCACGGGCGGGATGTGGTTTATAGGGGGGAGAGGGCTAGTAGTAGGGGGGGCTGGAATTCAGAATTCTGCATCGTTTATCTGTACTTCTCCGAATTTCTTTTTGTCCAAAACTGCTTTCATAGATATATTATTATTATTATTATTATTATTAAGAAAATTTTTTTAAACTAATCCTGTTATTAGGAAAAATTTGTCTTAGAATACTCCTAAGTTTTTTTACAATTGACTAAAACTTTCCTACCATTAAATTTCCGTCGCACTTGGTCATATATGACATCACATCACTGATATTTTTTTAAAAATAATTTAAAATTCTCTCTCTCTCTCTCCTCACCTTTTTCCCCTCTATCACGGAATTGCCGCGCTACAACCTCGTCAAGCCAAAGAAGGCACCTTTCCTCTAGTGAGGTTGCCTAGAAGCAGTGCTGAAGATGGGAGAGTTTAGATATCAGACTTAGAGATGAGAGTCTAGATCTCATATTCATGCCGCTCCTTTGGCATCGTTTTAAAGCTCATTGAAATTTGGTGATTGAGACCCAGATCTTAGTCCGAACCCCCTTTCTGATCTGCACACTGAACACCGCAACCTAGAACCTTCTTTCTTATTTTCAAAAACTTAGTTGGTTGGAACTACACATCGTCGTGACCACCCCTTCCGATCTCAGACTCATGCGTGTGCTCGGACGTGCTCTGTTCCGTGGCGGTGTAGCTTTGTGCAAGTTCGCAGAGCTGCATTGGTTTGATCGGGAGGCGGGACTTGCGTTGGAAGATGATGAGGTCTTTGCCTCATAGGGTGCATCTCTGGGTGGCGTTGAAGAGGCGCTTGGCAAAATTGCTAGTGGCAATGCAGATTTTTGACAAGTCAAAGAACTGAGGTTTCTCGGGTAAGGTATCTCGGAGGTCTAAGAGGGAAGGTCTCCTCTCTCATCTCTGCCAACCGCTTCTTCTTGTACTCTTTCAAGGAATCGGTCATTGTCAAGATCAGGATCATCTTCAAGCTCTTCAATCTCCTTTTCACTCTCGCGCTAAAGGTCGTCAGCAACAAAGATAAAGGACCCTTGCAGCGGCTAAAATCGCCGTTGACAATGGAAAGCTCCTCTTCAACTCACGCTAAAGCTCCTCTTCATTCTTGCACAAAAGGTCATCAGCGACGGAAAGAGGGAGATAGAGAGGAGGAGGGAATCGAAGAAATCTCCTTGGTCAGTTCTAGACTACTAGGAGAGAGAGAGAGTGCCAGGTTCGCGAGCTTCTTGGTATGGATTTGCTCCGTTGCTTTGTATCCTCCCAATCTCGGCGCAGTGGCAGAGCAGCGACACTCCTTTATCCCCTCCGACCTCTTTTTCTCAAACTCTCTTTCTCTCGCTTCCCTCTATCTATCTCCTTTTCTTTCTTTCTTTCTTTCTTTCTTTCTTTCTTTCTTTCTTTCTTTCTTCTTCTTCTTCTTCCACCTTTGATCAGCCCCGTTCTACATTCATCCCACTAGACGCAGCAGCGAACCAATATCAAAGAGCTATATTGAAATCGAGAATGATTATCTCAACCAATGCAAAGCTAAACAGCCTATCGGGACCTAGCAGTTCCGGCATTGGATGCAGAGTTACTAGACTTGGACCTAGGCGACGATGACCAGACTGAGGAAGATGAAGAACGGGAGGAGAGAGTTAAGGGCAAAATGAACATTTCAGCCCTTCCACCAATATTTTAACCGCAGTGGTAATTTTCAAATACAGTAAGGATAGTGTTAGACAATGTATTATTAGCTAAACCATAAGGTAGTTTGAGAAATGTAATATTATTAAAGGATTTGGGACTAGAACTCTAGAAGAGGTAAGGATTTGTGATTGTTCATTTATTATTATTATTATTAAAGGATTTGGGATTATAACTCTAGAAGAGGTAAGGATTTGGGATTGTTCATTTTTGTCAACATTTGGATGGTTAATAAAGAAAATTAGATGACACTCGAAGGGCATTTGTGTCTTTTCAAATGCCACTTAAGGATTGGTTAACGATAGGTACTGGATTGACACATTTTGAAAGATCAAGTACTGAATTGTTGCATTTTAAAGTTCAGGGACCAAAGTGGCACCCCAAAGTATAGCCAATACTAATCGGGAATTTTCCCTTAAAATTATTTTGAATATTGAAATGTGATGGTGCATGATATGGTGCTCCCTATTGGCAGAAAGCTATAAAGAAAGATATCAGAGTGTCCGGGTTGCTTTATTCGGGGTGGGCACTCCAATGCTTAAGTCAGTGAAGAGTTTTGAGAGAGCTAAAAAGCGAGAGAGCTAGATAGTTGTGAGAGCTAAATGCACGTACCTTTTCTGTGAATGGGGATGCCTTTATATAGGCTAGTTGTTGTGAGGCTCACAAAGTGTATCCAAAATCTCTAGCTCATCTAGTTTGAAGGTGCACCTAGAGAGGGACTCTGCGTAAGTAAGTAGTGTCCATCGTGTCCGAAGCAGGTAGGGTCCGACTCTTCCAAAGTGGCGTCGTGATTTTGGGAAAGTCAAAGATGATAATTCATTGAACGTGGAGGTCACCCGACACATCAAGCAGGTCGCTAGCTGAACTCAGGCCAGGTTGGCGGGAGTAGGTCGCTTCTCTAGCCGACCTGGTGTCTTGACAGGCCATTTGTAGTTCAGTCTACTGAGGTCATCAGGGTGGGTACGAGGTGTTTGAGGAGCTCCTGAGGTTTGTGTAGGTGGTGCTGAGATGTCTGACTGTTTTGAGGTGTCACGTGTCGTCACATCACTGGATGGCCAAATTGCCCCCCACTCTCGAGTCGAGGCCGGTTCGGTGAAGGGAGTAGATGCTATCAATCTTTGGCTCGTAGTGACTAATTTTGTTGGTTTGCAAATCACCCGGCTTGTCTACCCAACTCATCTTGAGAGCGAACTTACGCGTGGGAAGATTCGAATTTCAAATTTCAAATTGCACACTCGACTTGGGTGTGCAAATTTTTAATATTCAAATTCACCCGCGAGTAGTGTGCCCTTCTAAACCATCAATCTATCGTCGCGTCGCCTTGTCCGTCGATTTTTGACACCCAAGGCTTATAAATAGGGGCATCCCTGCAGGGGTCCCATTCGCACTATTTTGAGAATTCTGCTGGGAGTTCGCTATCAATTCAATAGGCGAAATCTGGTTGGGCAAGGTCGATTTCTTTTTTCCAAAAAGCTAGTGAGACTTTTTTTCCTCTTTTAGTCATTTCCTCGAGCGAGTCGGAAGGGGGGTCCTCTTATTCTACTCGGGCCGAGGAGGAGACCTCGACACGAGATTGTTGAGGTTCCCACATTGGGGCCTCAACTTCTCGGCAAGAGCCGAAGGCCAGCTCCTAGTTCGACCCTAGCGAGCTAAGCAGGGAGGAAATCATTGGTTTAGCATGTGCATTCCACATTCCAAATGAGTTCAACTATATTTAGCTTGGCCCAGACCAGTTCCCTTGGAGTCATGGCCAAGGCGAAGTCTGTGTCTTCGAGGTGGCGTAGGCCGCTGGCCTCTGGTTTTCTCTTCATCCATTTATTGTCGAGGTGCTTTCTCTCTACGTCATTTCTTTGGGGCAACTTCACCTAGGACCCTCATGGGGACAATTTCTTTTAGCTACCATCTCGACTTTCCTCTAGACATAGATGTCTTCTCGGGGCTTGCAGCATAATGAAGGTTTCCAATGAGCCCTACAGATTTTACTTGTCTTTCCGTTGAGGTTATAAGCTTCTGGGAGGTTTTCCGACTGGAAGAGTAGGTACTTCTTCCTTTCTCAAGAGGTTGGCTAACCTATGGACACTGTCTGGTGACGTAGGGCCAGAAAGATCTCTAAGGTCAAGTTTGATGAAGAGTGTTGAGTGTTGAAGTCCAATGTCTCATACATCAATGGTTACTAGTAGATCAGTTCTTAGCCAAGCCTATGCTCATTCAGGCTAGCCTGAGTCCTGTAGGTAGGTCGGCCGAATTGTCTTTTGTTTTATATTGGAAGTTACCCTCTAGCTTGACTAACTTTTCTTTTGTGTGTCTTCTCAGGGATGGCATGATTTGCTTCTCTCCTAGCAGCAACCAAGAGGCCCTCAAAGAAGAAGAGGAGGGTGGCTGAATCTTCAGTTCTCTTGTCAACGGAGGGTTCATTGGTCGGTGCCGAGGAGAGGCTTTCCACACGCATGCCCGAGGTCGTCGACCTTTAAGGGGGTGATGACTCCATGTCTGTAGAGCCCACTTCGGTCACCCCCTGAAGAGCGTGCTATTGGCCCTTATCACTCTGACATACCTCATTTCGTCCCCAACATTGACATTTCGATCGTTGGCTGTCTCACCAATCCTCTAGTTGCTCTACGAATGGGAGACAAATCCATCTCCCTAAGGACTTACAATTTTGTAGCAGGCTTGATCCTTTTGATGTCAGCACAAGGATGGCTCGATGTATCCTTCAGGTATGATTTCTACTTTTGATATTTTCTTTTCTTTCCTTCCGAGCCTTATTTGTTTTTTTTTTTCCTTTCTTGTAGGCGAAAACAATGGGCTAGGTCTTGCTAAATCCGATCACCTTGTCCAAGCATGAAAAGCATGAAAAGCAAGCAAACATAGAGGTCCTACAGGTCCAACTAGAAGGAGCTTGCCTAAGTGTTGAGGCAGCTCACTACAGTGTAGAGGAGGACCACCAACGCTTCCTCAAGCTCAGTATCGACGTTCAACGCGAGTTGGAGCAGGCCAAAGGAACCATAGCCGCCATGACCGACTAAGTGCAAACTAAGGGTCATCAGCAGGAAGAACGGTGAAGTGAATTTATTGAGGATATTCGCTGGGCCGAGGTCGCAACTGTCGAGCGTTCCAAATTTGAAGAGGGGATTCAAGCTATGTTGCTGCTTCCTCAAGTCCCTGCAACCCATCTTTGATTTCAAAAAACTATCTATTAGGTTGGTACTGGATGAGCTGGCTGTGCAGGTCGACCAAGAGCCTTTAACTCTAGACGAGGAAGATGACGAGGTTGGCGATGTGGCGGAGGATGAGGGGACAGATGAGGTCAACGATGATCTGTAGGGTGATGAGGAGGAGTGACTATTGGTGAAGAGTTTTTGTTTACGTACTTCAAGGAATTGTTGTACCTAGAGCCTGCGTGCTCTTGAATGCTTCTTTTTAGAGCCTATGTGCTCCTGATTGTTTATTTTAGAGCTTGTGTACTCTTGACTCTATTTTTTAATGTATGTCATGCCCCCTTCGTTTTTTAATGAACCGATCTTTCCTATACACTTTGTGTCTTCTTTCACGCCCTTTATTTTTCACTACTAGAAAATAGATTACATGATTTGGGATTGTCGAAGCACACCTATGTCAGGGTCTTGAAATGACTGGACTTGCAATTTCGTCTAAGTCGAAACTTTCCCAAGCTATATGTCCAAGTTGTTGAGCTATCTATCCTTTCACCAACTTGAAATTGGCATCTCTTAACCAGGGCATTATAATACCGAGCTACTCGCTGGTATGCTGCGGTCCGGATATAGGCTAAGCCACAGACTTCTTCCACCAAGTTGAAGTTGGTTCGCAACTCGTCCTTGTTAGCCTCATCGTCGTACATCTCAAACTATAAGGTCGGCATCTCGATCTCGATTGGGATGACAACCTCTGTTCCATATGTTAGGTTGAAGGGAGTCTCACCAATCACCGTCTTTATTGTAGTTCGGTAAGCCCAAAGGACATTGGGCAATTATTTTACCCACAAACCCTTAGCTTGGGAGGGTAGAGCTTTGAGTTCGTAGAGTATCACCCTGTTCGTCATTTCGGTCAGACCATTCACCTGAGGGTGAGCCATTGCAGTGAAATTTTGTTAGATTCTCATCTCGGCACACTAATTCTAAAATTTTATGTCTTCGAACTACTTCCCATTATTTGACATCAACACCTTGGAGAGTCCGAATCTACTAGTGATGCTCTTCCAGAAAACGTTCTACACATTCCGAGTTGTGATGGATACTAGTGACTCGACTTCCACTCACTTCGTAAAGTAGCTAACCACGACGACCAAGAACCCTCTCTACCTAGTTGTAGGTGGGAAGGGACCGAGGATATCTATCCCCCATTGTGCAAATGGCCATGGGCTAGTAAGGTATGTTAGCACGCCATCGGTACTTGTCACACTTCCGAACTAATTTCAGTGTGCTTGGCTTCATCATGGGTTAGTAGTAGCCTTGTCATAGCGCTTTCTAGGTGAGCGCTTACCCCCAGGTGTCCTTCGTAGAGACCTTCGTGTATCTCGCATAGCACCTGATTTGCTTCAGTTGGGCGCTAGCAACGTAGGTAGGGGAGCGTAAACAACCTACAATACAATTGCTCACCAATGATGATTACATAGCAAGCTAACTTTCGAGGTGGTCACAGACTCGACAACTTTAGGGGTTGGCGTACTGAACATGCACTTGGTGACAAAGTCATCTAGGATTTGCGCCTTGGTCACTAGGCATGGTTCAAACCGGATGTTGTACTCACTGAGCTCGACTGACCATTTTGTCAGCTTACCCAAGGGTCGATCGATTAAGACCATGACGGTATGGGCCTGAAAGTAAGGACGCAAGTTATGGGTTGCTTGCACCAGCGAGAAGGCCAGTTTTGTGATATTGGGGTATCTAGTCTCCGCGGCGTACAGGACTTTATTTACGTAGTAGACAGACAGCTACACTCTGTCCACCTCACGGATTAGGACCAAGCTAACTACCTCATCACTTGTAGAGAGGTAGAGTTTGATCTCGTCCTTGGATTTTGGCTTGGTTAACAAAGGTGGTGAACTGACACTCTTCAGTCCACTCGAAGTCTTGGTTCTTTTTTATGGCCAGAAGAACGCAAGGCACTGCCTAGCCAACTTAGACATAAACCGGTTTAGGGCGGCTATCCGATATTTTTGCCTTTGAACTCCTTTAATTGACCTAGGGGGTCTCATATCTAGGATGGCTTGAATTTTATCCGGGTTGGCTTCGAAGCCACATTAGTTCACCATGTACCTGAAGAACTTACCCAACGTGACCTCGAAGGCACACTTGTTCGGGTTGAGCTTCATATTGTATTTTCTTAGAATGTTAAAAATGTTGTTCAGATTGAAAATCAGAGTATGAAAAATGAGTTTTGACAACCATATCATCGACGTAAACTTCAATTTTATTGCCAATTAACTCAAAAAATATTTTATTTACAAGACGTTGGTAGGTCGCCCCAACATTTTTCAAGCCAAAGGGCATCACTTTATAACAATAAAGGTCTGTTTTAATTACAAATGCCATCTTCGCCTGGTCGGCTGGACACATTTGGATTTGGTTGTAACCGAAATAGGCATTCATGAATCTCAGCAACTTGAACCCGAGGTCGCATCTACTAGGTAGTCAATTCTAGGGAGTGGGAAGCTATCCTTTGGGTAGGCTTGGTTGAGGTCAGTATAGTCAACGCACATGTGCCACTTGCCATTGGCTTTCTTCACGAGCACTGGGGTTGGCGATCCAACTCAGTTATTGGACCTCATTAACAAAGTATAATGCGAGGAGCTTCCCTACCTCCTCATCTACTGCCCTCCACCTCTCTTGGGTGAGGTTCCTCTTCCTCTACTGAACTGGTTTAACTAAAGGGTCAACATTTAGCCTATGAGTTATGGTAGAGGGGTTTATGTCGGGCATTTTTGCTGCCGACCAAGCAAAAACATCTACATTTTTAATTAAAAAACTTACTAGGTCAGAGCACAGTGGTTCTGTGAGGTGGGCTCTGATTTGTACCATATTTTCGGGGTCAGTATCTGAGATCGGCACCAGGACGGTGTCCTCCATGGGGTGAGCTCTCTTGTTGCCATTCCCCAAAGGCAGCTCCAAGTCGATTTCGATGGCTGCTTTCCTTTGCCCTTCAGTGTGGCCATGTAGCACTTGCAAGACTCGAGCTGATCATCTCACACCACTCCTACTCCATGGTCTGTCAAAAACTTCATTGACAGATAGTAGGTCGACACTACCACTCGGAGGGCGTGCAAGATAGGTCGGCCCAAAATGGCGTTTTAGGGCGAGGGGGTCGTGACCACTAGAAAGTCGTGATTGAAGCGTATTGAGTTTGGTGCTAATCCCATTATTACTAGCACTCTCACCCGGCCTAGGGGCCGGACCACTTCTCCACTAAAGCCAAACTGGGGGAAGTTGGTCAGTTGTAGGTCCTTCCTCCAAGAAGATTATATCGGCCGAGCTTTCAGAGTCAACCAGAATCCACTTTACCTCAAAGTCATTTATGACTAACTTGACTACAAGGGCGTTGTGGTGTGGATACTGAATTCCACAAGCGTCATCCTTGGTGAAGTAAATCACTTCCTCCACATGAAGGCACTTCGGTGGGTACTCATCCCCATGCTCGAGCTCCCGAATTGAGTTCTTTCCCACCGAGGTGCTGCATCTTACCACTATGGACCCTTTCGTGATCATATTAATAATGCCACGGGTGGGCCGCTCTATTGGTGGTGGATCCCGGGGTGGGGGGGGGGGCTGGTCCCTGTTTTGGTCCTTGCTCAACTGTAGTGCTTCTCTTGGCTGGTTGGCAGGTAGGCTTCGGTCCTCCCTCTTAATGAATTGCTTCAAGTAACCTCGACAGATAAGCTCCTCAATCTCATTCTTGAGGTTACGACAATTCTCAGTCGTAGCCGATGTCCCGATGGAAGTGGCATTATTTGTTGGGGTTCCTGTTGGCAGGGTCTCTTCTCATCCGAGGTGGCCATTTGACGTATTCGACCGTCTTGATTTGCATCAGAATTTCTTCCATCTTCGCATTCAGTGCAGTGTAGTTACTATTTTGGATGGGAGGGGTGTGAGAATGTTGACCCGAGGATCTACTGCTTCTTCTCTGCAATGACTTGTTGCGACAATTGTCGAGGGACCTGCTGCACCTTGGTGACTTGCTCTTTCGTCGTTGTTTGCCGCTGTTGTTGTTGTTGCATCCTTTCTAGGGCGGAAAAATGTCCTTCCCATGTCCTCATCTACAGGTTTATCCTACGAATGTATTGCATCAACTCATTGAACCGGTGCACATCGATCTTGATAGGAACTACTGAGGGCTCAACTGGCGGGAGAGGCACATTCACATTGGGCAAAGGAAAATTGGGATTCTACATGGCGGGGACGCTTGGTAGGGTCAAGGGCACAATAAAACTGCCCAATAGTCATAGAGGGGATCTCGGGATGCACTACGGGTTGATCCCGCCCCCTGTAGCCGAGTTGTTATTGTTAATAGGGTTGTTGACCGGAGTGTTACTGAGAAATGCCATTGAAGTTGTACTTGGAACGGAAGTGTGAGAGTACGACTTCTATGTAGTATCCCATAGACGACGCCAATTGATGATTTGTGATTTAGTGCTCCTTGTTGGAAGACAGCTCGGACGACAAATTGGGTAGGTCACCTAGGTAAGCTACAAAGAAAGATATCAGAGTGTCTGGGTTACTTGACCTGGGGTGGGCACTCTGATGCTTAAGTCAGCGAAGAGTTTTGAGAGAGTTAAAAAGTGAGAGAACTAGAGAGTTGTAAGAGCTAAATCGCGCGTATGTTTTCTGTGAATGGGGATGCCTTTATATAGGCTAGTTATCGTGAGGCTCACGATGTGCATCCAAAATCATAGGCTCGTCTGGTTCGGAGATGGTTCCATGCCTAGAGAGGGACTCCGCATAAGTGGGTAGTGTCTATCCAGCCGCGTCCAAAGTGGGCGGTGTGATAAGTGGCTCTTTCGACATGGCATCGTGGTCCCGGGGAAGTCAGAGATGATAACCCGTTGAACAAGAAGGTCGTCCGGCCCATCAGGCAAGTCGCTAGCAGAACTCAAGCCAGGTCGACGGGAGCATATTGTCTCTCAAGCTAACTTGGTGTCTTGCTGAGCCATTCATAGTTCGGTCTACCGAGGTGGTGTTGAGGTCATCAAGGTGGGTGCAAGGTGTCCAAGGTGCTCCCAAGGTTTGCTTACGTGGTGAGATGTCGTCCAAATCTTTTGAGGTGCCACATGTTGTCACGTTACTGGAGGGCCAAATTGCCCTTCATCAAAATGTAGTTTAAAGTTATCTATTTTATAATTAATTATAATTATAATATTAATTATACTTAATATATATATATATTAGAATATAAAAATATATTTTATATTATATTTTACATATAACATATACATTATATATTATAAAAATATATCATATATATAATATAAAAATATATTCATTTTTTGTGCTTTTGAGCCAAACTCAAGTTCATTGAATATTTAATCGAATCATGCTCGAATTAAAAAATAAAGTTTGAATCGAACTCAAACTGAAACTCAAACCCATAAATATTTTAATCTAACTAACCCTAGACATGTTGAAGTTCGGCTTGGCTAAGCTTGATTACGCCCTTAATTAAATAGTTGATTGATTAATATTAATAAATTAGTTATTTAATTATTATTTATTGAATGTTAGTTATTACTTTGTTATTTAATTATCTAATTAAGTAATTGGTTATTTGATTTACTTACATTAATAAATAGCTACTTAATTGGTAATTAGTAATTATTATTAGTTAATATTTTATTTTATTAATACTTGTTATTAATTAAATTTTTGCTAGTATATTATTTAGTTAACTAAATGTTTTTTAATAATATATGGTAAACCCAGATGCTGAACCTTACTTGAGCCTGCAATTTCCACATAACTCACCTAGGGGTATTAATGGATCGGGTCTAGGTCAAGACACATTGTCCTAATCCTAGGGCTGTCAACTAATCAGATCAGATTTAGCAAAATCTGACTCCAATTTGATTATGGAAGGCTTGCATTCAAATCTGATCCGAAATACATGACTGGATTTAAATTCGAATCCTAATGTACTTGGATCATCAGATTTGAATTTAATTTGACTCCCCTTTTTTAAATACAAAATCATAAAAATTTAATTACTTTCAATTGGAATATGTAATAAATTAATGTAAATATACATATTGTATTTATCATATATAGAGATTCATATCTAATATAATATATAAAAATATATTTTCTGCAATTTTAAATAGAATTATATAAAATTAGATGTACATTACAAAATCCAAATCCAATCCGATTAAACAAATACATCATCCAAATCCGAGATGATTGGATTGGGTTTCGAATTTTTGGGTATCGTAGATAAGCTTACTGTCATAGGTTTGGGTCAGGTCGAGGTAGAACCAATCCCAAACCAATTATTAATTGGGACGGTCGTGACATAATTTATTTAACATATTGGGACTGGGTGGAGCCGACTGGGACCCATTGGATCCAGGAACCGACTGGGTTCGTTGGGTCCAACCCAACCCATTGACAACTCTTATAGTTGTCCTAGGGGATGTTTGGAACCGTGGCCATTTTTTAAAAAAACGGTGCCACATCAGATCCACATAGGCGTTTCAACAAATGTCCATATATATGAATGCATCGGTGAATCATTTCCCCCAACGGTTGACTGATGTGTATCCTATGTGGTGCTTACTTGTCAGCACATACATGAAAAACGGTGATGAAAATCACCTTACCAAACAACATACTCACTGTCTACGTGGCAGAAGCATTTTTTTGTGAAAAACGGGTCTTAGAAGCATGAACGCTTTTTGGGACCGATTTATAACCCAAGATTGACCTAGTTATTTATACAAATAACAAATTAAAGATTATTCAAAATGAATAAAAACTAAAACTTCATTTATCAAAAAAAATAAAAACTTGATTTTTTTTGGGTTAGACTATATAATATGAAAAAAAAATAATATCTGAAAAACAATTGACCAATAAACTAAAATCATAAACGTGATAGTGAATCAGGTGTTATTTATCAAATTTCATGGGTGGGTTTTGATTGATCAAAACTCTAAACCCACCCACTAAAATTCCATTTCCCACGTGGTTCATCTTTTTTTCCGCCTCTTGCTTTTCTCAGTCAATTTCGTTTGCCTCGCTCGTTCATCTTCTCTCTTTCCCTCCCGCTTCACCCGTTGGCCGTTGCAGACCTGCTCACCTGTTTTATTTGGCGAAGGTAAACCTAGGCATTCAACCCCCTTCTCTGATTATGATCCGAGTTTAACTTGTTAATCTCTTTAGCGCTGCTTCGAGCAGTTATTGCAACCAATGTTGATCCCCCTTCTCTGATTTTAATATGAGTTTAGGCAATTCTTATTTTTTTTTTATTTTTAATTTTCCCTTTGTTTTGCAGGGAAAATTTTCTGTTGGAAATATTCACCAAACCTAGAAATTTCTGGTGATTTATGTAATTTTTCTGTTCATTTCCAGGTTAGGTCCACATTGGGCTTTCTATTTTCATGGAATCACTTTCCCTCAAGATAAAATAGAACTTATATATATATATATATATTTGTAGAAGTGACATTAGAATGGAATATTTCGTTGCAAATGGGGCTAGACGTAGAATTCATTTTTTTGCTTAATATATTTGATATGCATTCTTTTCATTCCATTCACCTCATTGCAAATATAACTTCTCCGTCTTTATTGAAATTTTGATTTTATACAAACCTAGGCTCATGGAACTCGATACTTCAAATAGCAGGCCTTACTATGCTAGTTAATAGCATAGTAAGGCAAAAATGGTCATTGCAAATGTAACTCTATGATGTGCCTGAGTGTTTATTATTTGCATCTACTGTTTTTCATGATCAATTTCTTGGTTCTTTTGGTGATTTGGTCACTAATTTGTAGTTTCATCAGTTTCACTTATGGAGAGAATCCAGCTGGTTCCATCTTTTTCTTTTCAATAAATATTTATGTTCTTGTTACCAATAATAGATGATATATGTTCATATACCATCATGTGCAACATAATCATGAGTTTTTGGTGAAACGCAACCTAATTTCTGTGAGGGATCTATTTCATGTTCATGATTATCTCTCTTTGACTTCAGGTAGTAGCTTATTGAATCAATCCATTATCCATGTAATTATGTTGGTATTGTTTCAAAACAGTTCATTCTTGTTGAGTGTATAGAAACATTTGTTCTCAACTTCCTTTTGGTGAAAATCAGGTTATTTACATTTTCTACTCTATTAACCTTTCTGATGATATGCTTTTTTTATGATAATGTTCAACTTTTACAACAATATGATCCTTTTGTAGATTTGTTTTTTTAATAAAATTACTCTAAGTTGTGTTTGGTTTGAAGGAAAAGTAGAGAAAGGTAGGTTTGTATAGGTTTAAGTGAGAACATGGAAAAGTTAGTCATGCTTGAAGAAATAATTCATAAGAAAAAATTACTCATAATTTTAAGCTTCTGTTTTTTGCATTTGGTATTTTAAATTTGCAAGCATTTGATGTATGTATGATTTTGAGGAGAAAACCTGAATTGGATATGAAACTTACCTATTTTTATCATCATCTTCTAGGCCTAGTACTTGATTCTTGAAAGAAATTTCATTTCTTGTGTACTGTAGAGGCTAAACTTATCTAATGTTGTGTGGTAGAAATTTTGTTGTAAATGGTAGCCTCTTAACAGCTAAAGTACAAATAAGCAATCACATTCTATCCTAGCCTTCCATGTTATTTTGTCGGATTCAGATATCCTCATTTCCAATATATTACTTATATTGCACTTTTATAAATTTTTATATTTATTTATTTATTTTTATAAAAATATGTATATATATTAGGGTTGTTCATAAGAATGTCCAGCCCGACCAAACCGACCAACCCGAGTCGGCCAGGTTTTCATCAGTACCGGTCGGTTTCGGGTTGGGCAAATATATAAACCGATATATCGGGTCGGTTTCGGTTTTCTTGTGTGAAAACTGAAACCAACCCGACCCGAACCGAACTAGTCTTCTACTAGTTCGGTAGTTCATAGTTTGAGTAGTTTCCTACTTAACTATAACTAGTCTTCTACTAGAACTAGAAGGCCCATTAGGCAATTACAATTAGAATAGGCAATCTATCATAGTTTCTAACTTTCTACAATCTTTTACACCAAATAGGCAACCCATTAGGCAATTACAATTAGAATTCAATTAGGTGTCCTTTTGTACAGGAGCAAAACCGAAACCGACCCAACCCAACTCAAACCGACTAGGTCGATTTGGCCTATCAGTGGGTCGGTTTCGGTTTCCACCTTAGGTAACCCGACCAGGTCGGGTCGGTTGGGAAAACCCCAATAAACCGACCCAACCCTACCCGTCAACACCCCTAATATATATGATGAAAATAGTTGAAAAGTACTTTTCTATTTAATCTGTTACATTTTTCTTTTAATATTTTGTTAATTTTTTAAAAAAATAAATTAGATCAGATCATATTCGAATATACAACATCCTTATCGGATTCAAATCCAAATCAATATGTATGAGATCCGATCGGATATCTGTTCTATTTGCATCCCAACCCTCTTTCTAACTGCTTTCTGTTAAAAAAAAGGGTTTGACTATGATATAGGAAAGATATGATATTTGAAAAACTTCTAACCAGTTAACTAGAATTATAAAAGTGGGTAGCCAATCAGGTGCTATTTATTAAAATTTATGGATAGATTTTAATTAGGATACGTTTGATTGGAGTGGAAAATCGAACCAGGGTAAACTTTACACCCCAATTCGAATATACAACATCCTTATCGGATTCAAATCCAAATCAATATGTATGAGATCCGATCGGATATCTGTTCCGTTTGCATCCCAACCCTCTTTCTAATTGCTTTCTGTTAAAAAAAAGGGTTCGACTATGATATAGGAAAGATATGATATTTGAAAAACTTCTGACCAGTCAACTAGAATTATAAAAGTGGTAGCTAATCAGATGCTATTTATTAAAATTTATTGATAGATTTTAATTAGGATACATTTGTTTGGAGTGGAAAATCGAACCAGGGTAAACTTTACACCCCAGTTCGAATATACAACATCCTTATCGGATTCAAATCCAAATCAATATGTATGAGATCCGATCGGATATCTGTTCCGTTTGCATCCCAACCCTCTTTCTAACTGCTTTCTGTTAAAAAAAAGGGTTCGACTATGATATAGGAAAGATATGATATTTGAAAAACTTCTGACCAGTCAACTAGAATTATAAAAGTGGTAGCCAATCAGATGCTATTTATTAAAATTCATTGATAGATTTTAATTAGGATACGTTTGTTTGGAGTGGAAAATCGAACCGGGATAAACTTTACACCCCGGTTCCATTTTACTGGCATTTGGTAATCGGTGTAAAATTACATTTTGAATCTTATTTACATCGATAATTGATATAATAAATACATCAAAATTATTGATGTAATAAATACATCGCTCACTCTCTCTCTCTCTCTCCTCCTCTCCTTCTTCTTCTTCTCTTTCTCACTTTCTCTCTCTCTCTCTCTCTCTTCTTCTTCCCCCCCTTTTTTCTCTCTTTTTATCACCACCGGTGCAACCAGTTGTAGCAGCAGATCTGAACCCACCTCCAAAAAGAGAGCCAGATATGAACAGTTGCAACCCACCTCCGAAGGGAGAGCGGGAGAGGAGTAGTTGTGGCAAAGAAGAGCAGTGATGCCTGGGTTTGTTAAGATTCCCACAAAGCCCATGGTGGTTGAGACCTTCTCTGAATACCCTCACTTGGTCGTTTTGCTGTGAGAGACATGCGTTAGACGGTGGCTGTCAGAGTTATCAAGAGCATTGATAAGGACCCATTTGGTGCCAAGGTCACCAAGTCCGCTGCCAAGAAGTCTGGCAAGTGAACGGTGGAATGCTTGGGAGGGTTGTCCATGGTTACATTCGATTTTATCTTTTCTATCCCCTTTCTATCCTCGCTTGCGAGTAACACAGTCGGATGCAAAGGAGCTTTAGATTTCATTCCCAAATTATGATCCCAAAGAAGCTTCGGAGTAGTGGAAAAGAAGCTCCAGATTTTGATCCCAAAACCAGAGCCTTAGTCTATAAACCTAAATCCTATGAAGCTCTTGTCATGGATGCTGCAGATTTTGATACTAAAGCAAGATTTCATTCTCAAATTGATTTTCCATGGCTAGATTTTGATTAGAAATCTTATGAAACTCTTGTTCTTTCTCAATTAATCCCAACTGCAACTTAAGCTTTTGAAGATCATGCTTAATGTTGGAGTGGAAAAAATAGGAGATGGATTGAACAATCAAGGCTTAGGCGACGTTACCTTTTACATCGATCGTCTGAATATAAAACCGGTTTGCTTTTTACACTCAGAAATCTAATCATTATTAAACTTCATCAGTGTAGTTTTATATTTACACTGCAAACAAAAGCAGTCTTAGTAAAAACTCCTCCCTAAAAAATTTCGATCAGTCAATTAAAATTATAAAAACAGTAAGCAATCAGATATTATTTATCAAAATTCATGGATAAATTTTGATTAATCAAAACACTTTCCATACTATATCTTTTTCGCATCATAAATTTTTCTTAAAGAAAATCAATTTTAAACAAGTATATTCCATTGGATCCGATTCGATCTCCTTTAATAGGCTTCAGGGCATTAGGTGCTGCGGTGGGCCGGTCGGTAGGACGCCCGGCGTATTTGTTATCTTCGAGACACTTTTTGGCCGGTTAAAAGCAACGGCCTTTAGTCTTTAGAAACGCCTATCAAGAAAACTAGTCATGATCTCAAATCTTTTGTTGCAAATTAAAGGATCAACGCATGACGACACCGACACAAAGAGTCCAAGACATTGGATGCATTTTGGGCGCCATGTTGATCGTAGCCTGTCGCGTTCAAGAATCGAAACCATCCACCACTCATATGAGTGTGGATGTAATTTGTAGGACCCACCAATACCTGGGCTAGTATTAAGTAAACTCAAATTTGTAGGACCCACTCATATGAGTCTTCTGGTATAGCAGTTGTCAACGAGTGTGAAAGTTGAATGGTCATATTCTGGGGGTATTATACACATAAACATCATCATATCATGGCTGAAATGCGGTGTGTGCACGAAATGCAGCCGCCCTTAACAACCTGCCCGTTGCATATGGACGGTCTGATGGGGGTTGGCAAGTGGGGCGGCCGGGTCTCATCAGTATCAAGTCTCAACTATCGACTGCATTTTTTAGTAGGGTGAGCAAGAAAAACAAAAAAATCGAATTGGTCAAAATTGATACGAAAATTCGGTTAATCACAATCCTTGGTTTGGTTTTGGTTCGATATTTAAAAAAAATTAAAAATATCAGTTCAATTTTTATTAATCAAAATAGAATCCGAAAGTTAATCAAATCAATCGATGTATATATATATATATATTTATATATATTAAAAATTAAATATGAATATATATTTATCATATATAATATATTATTTAAAATATAATATTATACATATATATATATATATATATATTTCTAATGTTTTATTATATATTTATACATTTTTTATAATATATATTGTAAATAATAAAAAAACGATAAATAAAATCAACGGTTAGCCAAATCAGTCAACCAGTCAACTGAACAGTTTGGATTCGATTTCGGCCAAGTTCCCAAGACTGCAGTGCAGTCTAAGGCCAAGGCCCCAGCGCTGGCACAGTCCCTAACTGGTAGACTGTGGTAGGCCAGATCAAAACCGTGGGTTCTGTTGTTTTTGAAGGGGAAGGCGCGTTAAAACCGTTAAATCTTGAATGGCCCTTACAGGACCACGTCTCATTTCTCGCAACTTTCTCGGCCTATTAGCTTATCGATCATTTGACCTAATTAGTTTATAATAAGAGCATATGCGAATATACGGCAGTAAAGCAGCACTGTTCATAATACCAAGCAGCAAGCCCACTGGCTATCATATCATCGCCGTTTGATTTCAGGCAGCACTCTCGTCTTGGATTGGGCCCAAATAATTGAGAGGATTCAACGGTCCTACCGTGCCACGGTGGTAGTCTAGTCGCGCTTCTCTACACTGTACTCCATATCTATAAATAACCACAGGGCCAACTCCCCTCCTACTCAAAGCCTACAAATCCCAGGGTCATCTTCTTCTTTCAACTCTCATAATCTTCTTCTTTTAGCTCATTCAATCTGTCATAGTTCGGATTTCAAACAGTACTTGGTAGAGAAATTAAGATGAGTGTGGAAGTATTGGACGGTGCCACCATCTTCAACTTCGTGGAGGACAAAGAGGCCTTCGAAGGCTCGGTTCATGACCGCTTTGCTCGTCTCGACACGGACCATGACGGTGTATTATCATATGCCGAGATGGTGAGGGAGCTCCAGAGTCTGAGGATCTTCGAGACCCACTTCGGCGTTGACGTCAAGACAGACCCCCATGAGATAGCTATTGCCTATCGTGCCCTGTTCGGCCGATTTGACCGTGATTCCAATGGGGCGGTGGACTTGGAGGAATTCAAGGCGGAGACCAAGCAGATGATGCTGGCCATGGCGAATGGGTTGGGATTCTTGCCCATTCAAATGGTACTTGAGGAGGACAGTCTCCTAAAGAAAGCTGTGGAATGGGAGTCCGCCAAAGTTGCAGGTGCTGCTGCTTAAAAGAGTTTTCTTCGGTTTTCCCCAAGTATTCTATTTCTTCATTTCTGTTTAGCTGATAGTCTTACAAGCATTTTACCTTTTTAAATTATCAATGTTGTATAAGTATTCTTTTTGGACATTAAATCAAACAATTAATATTCCTTTTTGGCTGAGGATGCCAGTAGTTTAACAATCCAGATTGGTGCTCATCTCCACTGATTCAATATATCCCCTTGTTCATTCAATTTGTGTATTAACGCAATCAACATAGGAAAGTATTTGTCAATCTGTCAAGCAGCATCCAGGGTAGCTTTTGAAGGATTTCATGTAGGTGCCATTGATGTAAGAAGTCGAAAAATCGTTCTTTGTTAATTTTGTTTTGGTTTGGTTGTGGGGGATGAAAATCCTAACTTCTTAGAATCCTCTTTCATACTCCATTGCATGGGAGCAGCCATGTATAGTCAATGGGCTATGGGAAATTCGTTCGTCTTTCTCTGTTAGTTGACTCAGACCCCCGAGTTGACTCCGCTCTGAATCATGGAAAGCCGAGTTATGGTGGTAATTTGTTTTCTATTCAGCAAACAGAAAAAAAATAAAAAATAAAAAATCTATATGACAACGACTCCTTCGTCTCTCGGCCGAGTCAGTTGGCCCAATTAAAAATTGGGCTTGACTCGATTTTCATTTCACCAATTAAAAATTGTCGGAGGGAGATTGAAAATTTTAAGAATCTCTCTCTTTTCTTGTGCTTCTTTTGTTTTGTATTTTCCTCTTTCTAACTTTTAATGTATGGGAATACTTCTTGATGTTACGCAATTTGACATCTCCCTACTAGATGTGATCTGGCTTCTAGTAGACGACGGACTAGATTGATCTGCAAAAGGTGAATCAGAGAATTCGGGGTTGCTTATCCGGCGAGGTCGCTCTGATGCTTAAGTCAGTACTTGTTTGCGAGTTAAAAGCTTTGAATGTAGAGAGCTAGAGAGCAGAAAAATTACGCGTACCTTGCACCCCCGGGGGGGTGGAGCCTTTATTTAATGGAGTCCTTACGGGTTTCGCGGAGTGGTTCCGGGATCCTCGTCAAGATGAGACCCATTTCCGCATTAATTGGGGGATAATGCTGCCAACTGATAAGGTTCATCACTTCCGCCCGAATCGGACGGGGAGATAATGCTAGCTGTTATGCGGTGTGATCCCATGGAGTTCAGGAACCGTCGGAAGAATTTTCGGTATCACCACGTAGTGGCAGATTGGTATCCCCGACCTGACGTCTTTAAGTCTCGAACTGGATTGAGTACTAGGGTGACTTGGCCTCGAGGTGTGCTTATTGCAATCTGGTGCTGAGGCGATTTCGAGGTGACCTTGTCTCGAGGTAACTTTAGCTTGGGGTAGCTGGGTACCCGAGGTCGTTCTGTTACGGACTGGTCTTGCTGAGTTGTCGTCTATTAGTCAGATCGTGTCTACGTGTCTCCCTGTTACGAGGTTGGGCCAAATCACCCTTCATCATTTGCCCCCATTCCCCGAGCCAGGGGTCCTGACCTGGTGCGAGGAGTTCAGGACATGACAAGTGGATTTGGCTCAAGGTCCAGGCCATTTTGTCGGACGAATCGTTGATCGATCAGTTCGGCTGCTCGGCTCAACCAAGAATAACCCAGGTCGCGTCTGGTTTACGCGCGGACGTCACGCAATCTACAAACTCCACGGACGTCAAAAAACGCGCTAAACCAATTTCAACCTCGGGGGTCGCGTAACCAGTTTTCTTAGGAGTCGTCGGATCCCTTTGATCTCGACCATTGATTCTCAGGTACAACGGCTATAAATAGGGGGACCCGAGACTCATTTTCTTCGCCACAAGTTCATTAGCCTTCGGTTTGAGGTCGCGATCAAGCTCCTTAGCTCGGGTCTTCCAATTCGGTGTTTCTTTTCAGTTCGATCTTTCTCCTTGGTGAGTCTTCCCTAGCTCTCCTCTTCGATTCAGTTTCTTTTTCATGTCTATTTTCAGTTTTGATAGTCTTCTAGATGAGGCTGAGGCGGGTGCCTCGGCCCAGGTTGATAGTCATACCAAAGCTACTTCGGGTCTGGAAGTGGTCCGTGGCCTTCCTGAGGTGCAGTCACCCCGGGAAGCGCGAGAGGCCTCAGGCACTCCGGCATCCACCTCGCACCGAGTTCGGCTACCAGACAACTTCGGCCCATCGACGATGACAGCGGATAGGCTCCAAGCCTTAATAGCTCGGTACAATCTTCCGAACGACCTCACTTATAATCTTCCGCTAGGCAACTTCCCTTGGGAGCATGATCACATTGAGATTGTGATTTTCGAAGAGCAGCTTGCCGCTGGTCTTTGTCTTCCACTTCACCCCCTAATTGTCGAGGTTGTTAAACTTTTCAATATTACCATAGATCAGTTACACCCAAACTCCATCCGCAACATGGTAGGCACCATCTCGCTCTTCCATGATTATAATCTGCCCCTTGATCTCGATATTTTCGTTTCCATACTTTCAATAAAAAGGAACTCCTCCTATGTTCTACCCGAGCACAGGCGGACCTACTATTTGTCCCCACGCCCGGGCTACAAGCTCTTACACAAACTCCCAAACAAGGTCCCGACCTGGAAATGGGCTATTTTTTAGTTCGTAACACTGAGGGTTGGCCTTTCCCAACCCATTCGAGGGCGACCATTCAGGATCTCGGCATCAGGCTAGACATGAAGACAAGGGAAACGCTTCAGTTTGGGCGGAGCTCGGTCTCAAGTTTGAAGACTATGTGGCCGAAGACAAGCTCGTTCAGGCTGGTCTAAGTCCTGGTAGGTCGTCACTTTGTGTTGCTTTTGATGGAGGGTGATTTGGCCCGACCTCGCAGCACGGGTACACGTGGGCATGACCTTGCTCAAACAGTGACTCAGCGTGACAGCGCAACTGACATAACCACAACTCGGGGGGAGGGTCCCACCGAGTTGAGCTCGGCAACTGGGCGGATGAACTACTCGCCGGGAACCGTCTTACCTGCACCTCCTCCCCGGGGGTTAAGACTTCGGGGTGCCCCGAGGTCGGGGTACCCTGACATTTCCCAATGCTCGAGCTCCTCCCGATGGACCTCGGGTCACTCCCCGACGGGAGCTCACTGACCCACCTCTAGACACCCCGGGGTGAAAACACTTCGGGCCAGACAGCTCGGCATATCTTGCCACAGGCAGCTCGCCGCCAATGGGATAGCCCGGCACATAGTAACTCGCGAAAGAGTAATACGGCATACCGCTGAAAGATCTCCTGCCCGACCACCGTACTTGACAAATCTGGGGATAGCAGCCATGTCCCTCATCAGACATCGTCGCACCTGCCACCTTTAGAAGGTGCCTTACACCTGACAGGCACGTACCCTGCAACGATGGTCCCGCGCGTGCCACCTCATCCTTGCCTGTAACGGCTGCGGCAGACTGACAGTGGCGGTTATACTTGCCTTGTCAGAGGCCAGAGGGCCTGATGCAACAGAATTCTGTTATAAGGAGCTTATTCTCAAGGAACAAGGTATCTTCGATCACTTGCGCAATCTGCACTCTTAGCCTTCGTCTTCCCTTTGCTTCTCACACAGAATACTGACTTAATCGTTGGAGCGTTCCCACCGGGCAAACCCCCCGGGAATTCTTCTTCTTCTTCCTCATCTCAGGTACCTCTTAGGAGCCACGTGAGTACCAGCTAGGAGTGACCGGATCGTGCGACATCATTTGGCGCCGTTTGTGGGAAACGCTTCGAAAAGCCTTTCTCCAAACTTTCATGTCTCTTTACTCTTCAGAAACTCAACACTCATGGCTTCCTCTAGCAACATCGGACGAAGCACGAAGATGGATAACTATAGGGAACAACTCCAGCTTCCTACTGTCTCCATTGGACAGTTCACCGTCCCCCTTTCGGCGGACGGAATCACCAACTTGAATGTGCCTCTTGCAGTGGCACCCGTCGTCGCGCCGCTCCCTGCTACAGTCGGTGCGACCTTCATCGAACCCTTGGTCATGCCCCCAGCGGTCGGCCCGAACCAACTGGAGGACTTGATGTAGTGCATGCGGGCCATGCAGTTCCAAATGCAACAATTCCAACAATTTCAACTCTATCAACAATATGTGCTGCACTAGGTCTCCCAGTACCAATATCAGTAGCAGTTTCCCCAGCTACTTCAACCTCAGCTTCAGCAATCGCAACTTCCCCCTCGGCACCCAGTCTCGCAGCAAGCTAGGTCTCGCCGTCAGGAGGAGCACCTCTCTCGCCAAGGAGAGGGCCCCCAGAACCCTCCAAGGAGCCAAGCCTCCTCCCGCGGTAGACAAGAAAGACCGGCCATTCCGACCTCGCCACGGACAGTCAGGTCGGGAGGACCTCAGCTCGCCAGACCCACGTCGCCTTAGCCCTCAAGGCCTGGTACCCCGTTCCTGGAAAACCGATTCAAAATCCTGGCTGCAAGCTCCAAGCAGGAACCCTCTTTCCGTAGCCATCACCAGCGACCTGAACTACTTCCTACACACAGCATTCCTAACAGTACAGAAGTGAGCAGCACGAATGCTGAGCCCACCAAGAAGCAGAGACACCGCCGCCGAGCTCGCTGGTCTGCCACCCACGACCTACTCGAGCTCGGAGGCAAAGAAGAGGAAAGCTCGGGCGAGGTCAAGGCCCCCATCCTTTCAGTTCAATCCCCTCTATCTCTCGAGCTCCTGGCAGTCCCAATGCCTAAAGATTTCAAGCTCCCCCCCTCTTGATAAGTACGACGGGTCGTTCGACCCAAATGATCACATAGATGCCTTCCAGTCACAGATGCACTTAGCAAGAGCAAGTGAGTCGTGCATGTGCGTGGCCTTCTCCACCACTTTCAAAGGAGTAGCCCGTACATGGTATCGGAACCTGGCACCCGGATCAATAAGACGTTGGGCGCAGTTTGTGCAAGCCTTCATGTCCCACTTTGTTACCAGTAAGCGGTGCCCGCGAACTGAAGAAAGCCTCCTCAACATAATGCAGAGAGAAGGAGAATCCATCCGGGGCTATGTCAAGCGGTTCAACGATGCTTGCATGCAGATACCGTGCCTGGACCCCGCCGTGCGCCTCGCGGCAACTAAGAAAGGCATGACGCACA
Organism: Nelumbo nucifera; assembly: GCF_055504915.1. Lineage (NCBI taxonomy): Eukaryota > Viridiplantae > Streptophyta > Magnoliopsida > Proteales > Nelumbonaceae > Nelumbo > Nelumbo nucifera. Next base: position 67,027,041 of record NC_142649.1, read on the forward strand.
AAGAGTTCAAATGACACATGGTCGTCAACCAACCAGCGACCATAAACGAATTTCTTAAGCTCGCGGACAGGTTCATAGCCATCGAAGAGGAGATCAACCAAAAGGGCAAGAGCGCGCCCAAAAAGAGAAAGAGGGAAGGAGAGCCTTCCAGCCAAGGGGACAGTCGAAAGAAAAAGGATGCAGCTCTGGGGGCAAAGCCAGGTCAGTCGTTCTAAGCTCCTGCAGCGGACCGAACTAATTACACCCCACTGAACGCGTAGCGGGCCAAAATCCTGATGGCAATCAAGGACGCTCCATATGTGAAGTGGCCACCCCGTTTGAGGGGAAATCCCAATGAGAGAAACAAGAATCTATATTGTAGTTTTCACAAAGATCACGGTCATAGTACCAAAAATTGTAAAAACCTCCGCGACGAGATTAAAGAACTCATATGTCGTGGATATTTAAGGAACTTTGTACAAAATAATAATAATAATAATAATAATAATATCAATAATAATAATAATAATAATAATAAAGCAGGTCAGTAAGGGGAGCACGGTAAGGATGCTCCTGAGTCTAGCAGCAGGCCGACCGAGCAGTCACAGAGGCAGCCTCCGGAAGAGAGGTTGGTTCGGGGCACCATCCATGTTATAGTGGGATGTTCGATCGCCACGGGTTGCACTTCAGCAGCAGCTCGGACGTCAATTCGTGAAGCCACCCGGGAAGAACAGAATCCTCCAAAGCGGCCATGGACAGAAGAGCCAATTTTCTTCACAGAAGATGACGCGCGAGGGGTCCACTACCCCCACGATGACGCACTTGTGATAAAGTTGAGGATCAACGATTTCGAGGTCAGGCGCGTACTCGTTGACTCGGGCTGCTCGACAGATATCCTCTTCAAAGCTACGTTCAACCAGCTTCAATTGCAGAAAAGTGACTTGAAACCTGTGGACACTCCTTTGGTGGGTTTTAGCGGAGAAGAAGTCCGTCCCCTTGGGAAAATAACAGTACCTGTGGAAGTCGGCACATGGCCCTGCGTAGTCAGACTCAACCACGACTTCCTGGTGGTCACGACCCCCTCCTCATACAATGCCATAATAGGTCGACCGATCACCCATATCCTACGAGCAGTGGTCTCCACCTACCATTTGGCAATGAAGTTCCCTACAGACTTTGGTGTGGGGGTAGCGCGGGGCGACCAGCTCGAGTCCCGCAAGTGCTATGTCGCTGCCCTGAAAGGAAAGACCAAGGTGGCCGACGACCTCGAACTAGAGCAGCCTACAGAGCAAGGCGAAGACGAGCCGCACCCACGGAAGAAACGGTCACAGTCCCGACCTCAACAGCAGACCCAGCTCGGACGCTTCAGATCGGTGCTTCCGTCTAGGAACCTCTACGATCCAAACTGGTAAGTTTCTTACTTCAAAATCTGGATATTTTTGCATGGTCCATGGTAGAGATGCCAGGTGTAGACCCCGACCTTATAACTCACAAGCTGAATATTGATCCTATAGTTAGGCCCGTTAGACAAAAGAAACGCAACCTAGCCCCGGAGCGGTGGAAAGCGGTCGACGAGGAGGTCGAGAAGCTCTTCGTAACTGACTTCATAAGAGAAGTCCATTACCTGAGCTGGGTAGCCAACCCTGTCCTGGTAAAGAAGGCCAACAGCAAGTGGCACATGTGCGTCGACTACACCGACCTAAACCGGGCTTGCCCAAAAGACTGCTTCCCGCTCCCCAGAATTGACAGCTTGGTGGACGCGACCTCAGGGCACGAGTTGCTAAGTTTCTTGGACGTCTATTTGGGCTATAACCAAATCAAGATGGACTCGGCGGACGAAGAAAAGACTACTTTCATCACGGAGTTTGGCCTATACTGTTACAAGGTTATGCCCTTCGGGTTGAAAAACACAGGGGCAACCTTTCAAAGGCTTGTAAATAACATGTTTGCGCCATTAATTGGCAGAAAAGTAGATGCTATGTAGACGACATGGTCGTCAAAACTCAATTTTCACATGAATTAATACAAGATTTGCATTCTGTTTTCAAAATTTTGCGTAAGTTTAATATGAGACTGAACCCAAACAAGTGTGTATTCGGTGTGACCTCGGGCAAGTTCCTAGGATACATCGTCAACCGGCGCGGCATTGAGGCCAACCCAGACAATGTTAAGGCCATCTTAGATATGAGACCACCTCGGAAGTTGAAAGAGGTTCAGAGGTTGAATGGTCGCATAGTTGCCCTGAGTCGCTTCATGTCCAAATCGGCAGACCGTTGTCTGCCGTTCTTCAAGGCAATCAAGAGCAAATGTTCGAATGGACTCAAGACTGTCAGCTCGCACTTGACGAGCTCAAGAAATACCTCGCTAGTGTGCCGACCTTAACCCGACCCGAAGAGGGCTATATTTTAGAACTGTACCTCTCGGCAAGCGACGAAGTGGTCAGTTCAGTACTAATAAAAGAAGTAGATCGGGTTCAACGACCCATCTATTCTGTTAGTAAAGTATTGCAGGGAGTAGAAACGAGATACTCGGAGATAGAAAAGCTAGCGTACGCACTGGTAATTGCAGCTCAGAAGCTCTGCCCGTACTTCCAGGCTCACAGTGTTTTCGTTCTCACCAATAAACCTCTGAGGCAAGTCTTACTTAAGCCCGAGGTCTTTGGTCGGCTGACGAAGTGGGCCATCGAGCTCAGCGAGTACGACCTCCAGTACAAGCCGTGAACTACCATTAAGGCCTAAGCCTTAGCAGATTTCATCACCGAGTGCACATTCAGCTCCGAAGTCCCTAGGCCGGTTGAGCACAAGGCTCCCAGCTCGGGTGAGCTCGAAGCTCCCAGGCCAATCGAGTCCGAGCCCCGTGAGGTAGCAGCCAGTGTGGCATCTCTCCTAGTTCGGCCAAGCGTGAGCTAGGATGAAGATCCCTGGATCCTTCACGTAGATGGCTCCTCGAACCAACAGGGCAGTGGAGCCGGGATAGTTCTGCGCGGCCCAAGCGGCACGAAACTGGAGTACGCACTATGCTTCGAGTTTGCGGCATCTAACAATGAAGCGGAGTATGAGGCATTGATAGCTGGACTAGCTCTAGCCAGAGAAGTAAAAGCCAAGCACATCGTTATCTGCAGTGACTCCCAACTCGAGGTCAACCAGGTCATTGGCGAGTACGAAGCTCGCGAGCCAACCATGATTGCCTACTTGGCCAAAGTCAAGGAGGCCCTGCTCAACTTCCAGTCACACTTTATCATGCAAATCCCAAGGTCGGAGAATGCTGAGGCCGACACCCTGTCCAGACTAGCCAACGCCAGCGACATCACCATGAGAACCGTGTACAAAGAAGACTTGCCTCGGCCTAGCATTCTTGGGGGGGCAGAGGAGGTTGCTCCCGTCGTTCAAGCAGAGCCAAGTGGATTGACCCGCTCGCGAGCTTCTTGCTACATGGGACCTTCCCTACAGATCGCAATGTAGCCAGAAGGGTGCAGCGCCAGGCAGCCAAATACATCATGATATATGAACGGCTATACCGGATATCCTACACGCTCCCCTACCTGCGTTGCTTGCGACCTACCGAAGCCGAGCTCGTACTTCGTGACACTCATGAGGGTCTGTGCGGCGGGCACTTGGGGGGCAGGGCCCTCGCCCAGAAGGCACTCTGACAGGGATATTATTGGCCAACAATGAAGATAGACGCTATTGAGCTCGTTAAAAAATGTGACAAATGCTAGAGACATGCCAACATTCACCACCAACCCGCTGCCGACCTCAAGTATCTCACCATCCCATTGCCCTTTGCACAGTGGGGCTTCGATCTACTTGGGTCATTCCCGCCAGCAATGGGTGGGAGGAGGTTCTTAGAAGTAGTAGTGGACTACTTTACCAAGTGGGTAGAAGTCAAACCCCTCGTAACGATCACAACCCGAAATGTTCAAAACTTCTTTTGGAAGAACATCGTGTGCTGCTTCGGATTACCTCGGGTATTGATTTCCGACAATGGCAAGTAGTTCGAGGACATCCAATTTCAAGACTGGTGCCAAGACATGGGAATCCGACAGAATTTTACTTCAGTCGTACACCCTCAAGCAAACGGTCAGGCAGAAGTCACGAACAGAGCCATCCTCCACGGACTAAAGGCACGACTGGACCGAGTTAAAGGATTGTGGGTAGATGAACTACTCAGTGTTCTGTGGGCCTACCAAACCACGGAGAAGACCACCACGGGAGAAACACCCTTCAATCTCACCTACGGCACCGAAGCAGTGATCACCGCAGAGATCGATGTACCTACGCTGCGACTAGAAGCATACAGTGATCAGACAAACGAAGATGAGCTACGTACCAACCTCGATCTACTCGATGAAGTAAGGGACCTCGCGTACATCAGGACCGCAGCCTACCAGCAGAGAGTAGCTCGGTACTATAATGCTAGGGTCAAGAAGCGGAACCTCCGTGTTGGTGACCTGGTCCTTTGTAAAGTTATGGTACCTGAGCCCGGTGCTGGCAAGCTCAGGTCCAATTGGGAAGGTCACTACCGAGTGAAGCGAGTGCTCGGGGAAGGAATATACGAGCTCGAGACCCTCGAAGGGAAACAAGTACATCGGGCATGGAATATTGTCAACCTAAGACAATACTATCTATAAGAATTGAGTATGCCACGAGCCACTCCCAAAGCCTAAGGGCCAGAATACCGAGCTAATATGACCTCGGCACAACAGGACCCAGTCGCCTCTATAGCATGGGCAAACTCTGAGAGTGGGCCACGAGCCACTCCTCCAGCCTAAGGGTTGAAACGCCGAGCTAATGAAGAAACCTCGACAACATGAACTAAGTACTTGCAGCGCCTGAGGTGCAGGCAGCTCGGGCACGAACCTTTCAACAAATAGCCCGCCCTGGCATGCAAATATATATCCCTCTCCCCGGGTGCAGACAGGTCGGGCATGAGCCCTACTATGTCCCTCACCCCGGCGTACACAAGGCTACCCCTACTAAACAGTTCGGGGCCACGATGGCCGTTAAGGAACACCCACTTCGGAAGTTCAACTCGATAGGTTAACAGCTTGGGGTGAGATAACCATTTCGACAAAAATAAATTGCACAAACTTTTGGCAAAAATATATCTTCATTGTAGAAGATTCATTACATAAATTCCATTAAAAACGTCTTGATTACAAGTAAGAAAAAGGGAGAAGATTAAGTTTACAAATACAGGGAGCAAACTATTTCGGAAGCTCGTTGTCTCTGTTAGGGACCTCCTCGGGGGTAGTAACTGGGCCAGCATCCTTTGCTTCATCTTCAGCGCCCCCATCTTCAGAATCTAGATCATCTTTTGACTGACGCACAATGTCGTCAGTGATCCGCGAAATGGTGATGGCGCTCGTATCCAGGTCGGGTTAGAGGTGCCTGATTAGCCACTGACTGAGCTTGAAGCCCTTGCGGTAGGCCTCGGTCATCACGTCGTCAAACCTTGAAGAGTTGACATAGTCGATGATGGCCTGAATCTTGGCGTCCTTGAGAGCACCCTCGAAGATCGCGGTCTTCTCTCTTATATCTTCTTGGAGGTACTCCACCTCGTGCTCTAGCTTCCCCTTTGCCTCCTTAAGACCTTGCATCTCGAGCTTCAGGGTGTCCCGCTCAGCCTTGAGACTGTTCACCTCAAGCCCTAAGGCCTCTTGACCGACCTTGAGCCCGTTTACCTCGGCCCTCAGCTTATCTTTGTCTCGAGCCAACTCCCCCTTCTCTGCCATTAACACCTCATGAAGCTCTTCTGAGCCGAGGCGTTACTCTCCAGGCGGTGGACCTGACAGCGAGCTGCCCTCAACTCAGTATGGGCTACGCTGGATGACTTCTCAGCCTCCAGAGCCCGCCTTAGGTATCAATCTGATTGAAGGGTCAAGGTGCGAATGGCGGAGTTCACCATAGTATGGGTGGCAGCTCGGGCGCCGAGCTGACCAGGAGTGAGATCAGCCCACTCGCTGGCCTCCCCTGACCCTCCGAGCTAGACGTCGTCATCTCTACATCGTGAGTGGAACTCTTAGTGGCCTCGGCGGTAGCTTCGGCAGGATGAGCCCCGGCAGCAGCCCCTGCAGCACAAGCCTCGGCAACGCTCTCAGTAGCAGGTTTGGTGGGCTTGGCAACAGGTTCGGTGGGCCTAGCGGCAGGCTCCACTACCACCTCAGGCCCCTGAGGCATCGCCCCTCCTTCCAAGTCGATGACAGGCTCCGCTACCACCTCGGGCCCCGGAGTTGAAGTCTACGGAGGTTGGGCCTCGGCTGAGGCTTGCGGGGACTCAACGCGCGCCTTCTTGGCTATGCGTTTCTTTCTCTTCATTTGGCGGAAGAGTTTCTGGTTATCTATTCTCTCTGCCTCCAAGGGACTTGCAGTAAAACACGGCATTAGCAATCCGAAGTAAGTGTACGTACAAAAGGCCGAAGTAAAGCAAAACCTACCCGGGCTCAAGTCGGCCTGGACGGGCTTCTCTTCGGATGTGAAGTCTTTATAATTTATCCCGAGCTGAGCCAGCATCTGGAGTGCCTTCTTGGTCTTCCCATCTAAGATGACACCGGGGTCTTGAACAGCCACCCTCCACCCAGTAGGGAAGGAACATCCCGTGCTGCTCCGAACTATGAAGTAGTCCCGCTTCCAGGCCGGGACTTTATCGGGAGTTTATGCATAAGCTTGAACCCCGGGCGCAGAGACAGGTAGTAAGACTGTCTGTGCCCGGGGAGAGTGCCCGAAGCACTCTTCTTTATGGCCAAAATGGTGCTAAGGATGTCCAGGTCAATAGGGAGAGATCGGTCAAAGCAAAGAGAAATGGTCCCAACTATATTCCGTATGGAATTCGGGTGAAGTTGGTCCAAGGTAATGTTGAAATACACCAGCACCTCAGTAATTAAGTGGTGGAGAGGAAGTCGGAGCCCGGCTACTAATTGTTCCCTGAAGACCACAATCTCATCAGAACCGTGCTCCCATGTGAAACTGCCGGTAGGAAGACTGTAAGAGTACTCCCCAGGAAGATGGAACTTCTGTATGTGGTCCGGGAGTCTCTCCACAGTCATGGTGGATGGGCCAAACTGATCTGGTTCCCGACCTCGGTGGGAAGTGGATGCCAGATGACCCGAAGCCACCCGTACATTGGATGGCTGGGCGGCAGAAGAGCCACCCCGAGTCGAGGTACCCACCTCGGGCTCGTCGGTGAGGCTATCTACGCTAGACGACATAGCGGGCTGAAGGGAAAGAAACAAACTAGAAGGGAAAAGGAAGCTCGGGAGGACTCACCAAAGGAACGCAACCGAACTGGGAGAACAGGACGAACTGGAAGACTCGAGCTAAGAGACCTCTGGCGTGAGCTCAAACACTAACGACGAAAGCTTTGTGGCGAAGAAAATGGCCAAGGGTCCCCCTATTTATAGTCACAGCTGTAGGTTCCTCGAGGCAAAAATGGTTTAGCGTGTTTTTGACGTCTGCAAAGTCCAAATTGCGTGAGCTCCATGCGTAATCTGGACGCGACTCGAGTCTTTTTTGATCGAATCGGGCACTAGACCGGTCCAGCTGGACGGAGCGCACGACAAAGCGGCATAAATACCGTCGCCAAATCCACCCGGCGCGTCATGACCTCCCCACGCTGGGTCATCGCCGCTAGCGCAGGGAGTGGGGGGCAATTGATGGAGGGTGATTTGGCCCGACCTCGCAACACGGGTACACGTGGGCGTGACCTTGCTCAAATAGTGACAGCATGACAGCGCAACTGACATAACCACAACTCGAGGGGAGGGTCCCACCGAGTTGAGCTCAGCAACTGGGCGGATGAACTACTCGCCGGGAGCCGTCTTACCTACACCTCCTCCCCGGGGGTTAAGGCACTTCGGGGTGCCCCGAGGTCGGGGTAGCCTGACCTTTCCCAATGCCCGAGCTCCTCCCGATGGACCTTGGGTCACTCCCTGACGGGAGCTCACCGACCCACCTCTAGACACCCTGGGGTGAAAACACTTCGGGCCAAACAGCTCGGCATAGCTTTCCACAGGCAGCTCACCGCCTATGGGATAGCTCGGCACAGGGTAACTCGTGAAAGAGTAGTATGACATACCGCCGAAAGATCTCCTGCCCGACCACCATACCCGACAAATCTGGGGACAGCATCCATGTCCCTCGTCAGACATCGTCGCGCCTGCCACCTTTAGAAGGTGCCTTACACCTGATAGGCGCGTACCCTGCAACAACGGCTCCGCGCGTGCCACCTCAGCCTTGCCTGTAACGGTTGCGGCAGACTGACAGTGGCGGTTATACTTGCCTTGTTAGAGGCCAGAGGGCCTGATGCAACGAATTTCTGTTATAAGGAGCTTATTCTCAAGGAACAAGGTATCTTCGATCACTTGCGCAATCTGCACTCTTAGCCTTCGTCTTCCCTTTGCTTCTCATAGAGAATACTGACTTTATCGTCGGAGCATTCCCGCCGGGCAAACCCCCCGGGAATTCTTCTTCTTCTTCCTCGTCTCAGGTACCTCTCAGGAGCCACGTGAGTGCCAGCTAGGAGTGACCGGATCGCGCGACATCAGCTTTTGTTTCATCTTGATGTTGTTTCTGACATTTAACTTTCGTTGCAGCTCCCATTAAGCTTGCTGTAGATCAACTCCTTGGCCGAATGAAGGGGAAGAAGAAGCGAGCTGCCAAAAGAGCTCGCGTTGAGTCACCGCAGGCTACCGGGCCTGAGTCCGAGCAACCCTCTGCCATGCAACCTCCAGTAATCGATCTGATCGAGGAGGAACCAGGAAAGGCTTCCCCACCCCACGCGCCCGAGGAGGCATCTTCGGAGCCCGCCCTGCAACCGCTGCATCTTTGAGCAGCGAGGAAGCAGTTCAGAGCATACTGACTCTGAGATATAGCCTTCTCAAGAGCAAATGCATTGTGTATGCCGAGGAGGTCGCTAGTTGGGCCGAGTTGTCAGTCGCTCAACTCGGAGCTCGAGCGGCTACTCACAGCTTGGTGGTAAGTTCTATCTTGACTTCTTCAATTTCTTACTTAATACTTTTCTGGTACTAACTACTGTTCTCTTGGCGGGTGAAATCTGTCGTGCATGCTCTGATGTACCAGTCCGAGCTACATTTGAAGCGGGCTCTTGCAGCTGAGTCCTCGTCTCGCGAAGCTCATGTCGAGCTGAATTTGGCCCGTAACGAGATCAACCAGTTGAAGAATGATGCATGGGCTTAGAAGGAGCTTATTTTAGTGCTGATGTCCGAGAAAGCGGCGCTGAAGTGGGAGGTGGAGAACCACGAGGTCCATGTCAAGGAGCGAACCGAGGTACTTCTTCAGGTAGTGTAAGAGTCCAAAGTAAAGGCCGTCGAAGAGTACAAGATCTTGGAGGAGTTCTAGGGAGAATTAATCGAGGCCAGGATGGAAGGTTACCGCATGGGCTTCAAGCTCAGCAGGTGGCTGACCAGATGCAACTTCCCGCAGCTTGATCTGAGCGCCATCACCACCTCGAGGGTGACAGATGAAATGGCCATCAAAGCCGCCAAGGACCCGGACTCTGAGGCGGAGAGTGATGACGAGCTGCTTGACATTAGAGAGGTTGGCGCTAACGAAAGGATTGATCCTCCTGCTGAGGCCTCGGGCAAGGGCGAAGAGCACTAAATCTTCCATGTTGTATATCCCGGGCCTACAAGCTCGGCTTATAGTGGAGATTTTTTTTTCTTTTATTTGTAGCGAACTCTTCACATCAATGAAATACACTTTTTGCCAAATGTTTTGTGCAATTAAATCCCTAACTAACGAACTAGCTGAGTGAGAGTAGATGTATGGGTTACCCCAAACTGTCGAGCTACCGAGCTGGACTACTAGTAAGGGTAACATCGCTTGATGTACATTGAGGTGCGTGACATTGTAGGTCACATACCCGACCTGTCTACGTGCAGGCTACTTAGTAATGTTAGTTGACCCGTAGCTAGGGTTCAACTTTTTTGTTGTATGCCGAAGTGGACTAGACATCGTAGGGCTTATACCCGAGCTGTCTATACTTTAGGCATGAGGAGATGAGTTGCCTATGCCGAAGAGGCGATTAGGTCTTGTCTGCCCATGCCGAGGAGGTGATTGGGACTAGTTTGCCCATGCCGAAGAGGCGATTGGGTCTTATGTGGTGCTGAAGTCTTTGCCAGTTCAGCACTTTAGCCCTTAGGCTCCGGGAGTGACTGTAGTCCACTCACCTTGATTTTGCCCAGGCCGAAGAGGTGATTGGGACTTGTCGTAGTGCCGAGGTCTTTTATCAGCTCGGCATCATGGCCCTTGGGCTTCTAGGAGTGACTCGTACTCCTCTCTCCAGTTCGGCAATCACAGGTAGTATCGCCTTAGGTTGTCGATGTTCCACGCTCGAGGTACCTGCTTTCCTTCTAGGGTTTTGGGCTCGTACGTTCCTTCCCCGAGTACTCGCTTTACTCGGTATGAACCTTCCCAGTTTAGTCCGAGCTTATCGACACCGGGCTCAGGCACCATAACTTTCCGAAGAACAAGGTCTCCAACACGGAAGTGTCACTTCTTGACTCGGGCGTTATAGTACCGAGCCACTCTCTGTTGATAGGCTGCAGTCCGGATGTATGCGAGGTCCTATACTTCTTCTATCAGGTCGAGGTTGGTACGGAGCTCGTCATCGTTGGTTTCTTCGTTGTAGGCTTCCAAACGTAGCGTAGGTACCTCTAATCTCAGTTGGAATCACCGCCTCCGTGCTATAGGTGAGGTTAAAGGGAGTCTCACCCATGGCGGTCTTAATGGTGGTTCTGTAGGCCCATAAGACACTGGGCAACTCATCTACCCACAATCCATTAGCTCGGGCTAAGCGAGCCTTTAGTCCACGGAGTATGGCTCTGTTGGTGACTTCTGCTTGCCCGTTTGCTTGGGGGTGTGCCACTGACGTGAAGTTTTATTGTATTCCCATCTCGGCACACCAGTTCTGAAACTTGATGTCCTCGAACTGCATTCCGTTGTCAAAGGTAACCACCTGAGGTAGCCCAAAGCGGTATACTGTATTCCTCCAAAAGAAATTTTGTATATTTCGGGCCATGATTGTTGTTAGGGGTTCCGCCTCCACCCATTTCGTGAAGTAATCCACCGCTACCACCAGAAATCTCCTCTGCCATGTCGCCGGCGGGAATGAGCGAAGGATGTCGATCCCCCACTACGCGAAGGGTCATGGGCTAGTGAGATATTTGAGGTCGGCAGCAGGTTGGTGGTGGATGTTGGCTTGCCTTTGACACTTGTCGCACTTCTTGACAAGTTCGAGTGAGTCTGCCTTCATCGTGGACCAATAATACCCTTGTCGCTGTGCTTTCTGGGCAAGAGCCCTGCTCCCCAAGTGACCGCCACACAAGCCTTCATGAGTGTCGCAGAGAACGAGCTCGCCCTCTGAGAGTCGCAAGCAACACAAGTAGGGGAGCGTGAAAGATCTCTAGTATAGCTGTCCGTTTATGATGACGTACTTCGCTGACTGGCGCTCTACCCTTCGGGCTGCATTACGATCTGCAACGAGGGTCCCGTGAAGCAGATAGCTCTCGAGTGGGTCAATCCAGCTCGGCTTTGCTTGTACTACGGGAACGACCTCTTCTACCCCCCTGAGAATGCTAAGCCGAGGCAGGTCCTCATTGTGTTACTACTTGTGCTGGCTAACCGGGACAAGATGTCGGCCTCAGCATTCTCAGACCTTGGGATCTGCCTGATGAAGTAGGATAAAAAGCCTTGCAAAACTTCTCTAACCTTGGTTAAATAGGCTGCCATGGTGGGGTCGCGGGCTTCATACTCACCATTGACCTGATTGACCACAAGATGGGAGTCGCTACAGATGATGAGGTGTTTGGCTTTTACTTCGTTGGCTAAGGTGAGCCTGGCTATCAACGCCTCATACTCTGTTTCGTTGTTGGATGTTGCAAATCCGAATCAGAGAGCGTATTCCAGTTTCACCCTGCTTGGTCCACACAGAATTATGCCCGCTCCGCTTCCTTGTTGATTAGACAAGCCGTCGACGTAGAGGATCCAGGGCTCCTCGTTCCAGGTCAGCCTTGCTCTGACCGGGACTAGTGCCGCGCTAGTTGAAGCTTCCCCCGCATGCCCGAGCTCGGCTACTTCGGGGATCACGGTGTTGAACATGCATTCTGCCATGAAGTCGGCTAAGGCTTAGGCTTTAATCATCGTCCGAGGTTCGTACCGGATGTCGTACTCACTGAGTTTGATGGCCCACTTCGTCAGCCTACCAGATACCTCGGGCTTGAGTAGAATTTGCCTCAGAGGCTTGTTGGTGAGAATGATGACAATGTGGGCTTGGAAGTAGGGACGAAGCTTCCGAGCTTCCGTGACTAGTGTGTACGCCAGTTTTTCTATTTTCGAATACCTTCTTTCAGCATCCTGCAAAACCTTGCTAACATGGTAGATGGGTCGTTGGAACCGATCTACCTCTTTTATTAGTACTGAGCTGACTACCTCGTCGCTCGTGGAGAGGTACAACTTTAAAACATCTCCCTCCTCAGGTCGGGTCAGAACCGAGATGCTAACTTGGTATTTTTTCAGCTCATTGAAGGTGAACTGACATTCAGTGGTCCACTCGAAGTCTTTACTTTTCTTAATAGCCTTGAAGAAAGGCAGACAGCGATCTGCCGACTTAGACATGAAGCGGCTTAGAGCGGCTATATGACCGTTCAATCTCTGAACCTCCTTCAATTTGCGAGGTGGCCTCATATCTAGGATGACCTTTATTTTCTTAGGATTTGCTTCGATGCCATGTTGGTTCACTATGTAGCCCAGGAATTTACCCGAGGTGACACCGAAGACGCATTTGTTGGGATTTAGTTTCATGTTATATTTACGTAAGATTTCGAAAATACTTTGCAAATCATTTAACAAAGATTTTGAAAACTGCGTTTTTATAACCATATCATCTACATAAAACTTAACCTTGTTGCCGATCAACGGCTCAAAAATCCTATTTACAAGTCTTTGAAAGGTCGCCCCGAAATTTTTTAGTCCGAAGGGCATGACCTTATAGCAATACAGGTCGAGCTCAGTAATAAATGTCGTTTTTTCTTCATTGGCAGGGTCGATCTTAATCTGGTTGTATCCTTAGTATGCGTCTAGAAAGCTTAGCAACTCGTGCCCTGAGGTCGCGTCCACTAGATGGTCGATCTTGGGTAATGGGAAACAGTCCTTCGGGTAAGCTCGGTGTAGGTCAATATAATCGACGCACATGCGCCATTTACCATTGGCCTTTTTTACCAGAACTGGGTTAGCTACCCACTTCGGGTAATGGACCTCCCTGATGAAATCAGCCGCAAGGAGCTTCTCGACCTCCTCGTCGACTATCCTCTAACGCTCCAGGGCGAGGTTGCACTTTTTCTGTCTAACGGGCCTGACTACAGGATCAGTGTTTAACTTGTGAGTTATAATTTTTTAATCTATGTCGGGCATCTCTGCTGCAGACCATGCAAATATATCTAAATTTTTAATTAAAAAGCTTACCAGTTGAGAACGGAGTGGATCCTCCATCGATGCGCCAATCTGGAGAGTTCTGGATGGATCTTCTACTGAGACTAGGATATGGACCGCCTCCTCAGTTGGCGTGGCTCACTCCTTAGGGGAACATGTTTGTCCCTCCTACCGCGGTAGGGCTGTTCATAAGAATGCCCAACCCGACCAACCCGAACCGACCAAATCCGAGTCGGCCGGGTTTTCATCAGTACCGGTCGGTTTCGGGTTCGGCAAATATATAAACCGATATATCGGGTCGGTTTCGGTTTTCTTGTGTGAAAATCGAAACCAACCCGACCCGAACCGTAGTTCCTAGTTTGAGTAGTTTCCTACTTAACTATAACTAGTCTTCTAGTAGAACTAGAAGGCCCATTAGGTAATTACAATTCGAATAGGCAATCTATCCTATTTTCTAACTTTCTATAGTCTTTTACACCAAATAGGCAACCCATTAGGCAATTACAATTAGAATTCAATTAGGTGTTCTTTTGTACAGGAGCAAAACCGAAACCGACCCAACTCGACTCAATCTAACTAGGTTGGTTTAGCCTATCATTGGGTCGATTTCGGTTTCCACCTCAAGTAACCCGACCCGGTCAAGTCGGTTAGGAAAACCCCAATAAACCGGCCCAACCCGACCTATGAACACCCCTATGCCACGGGACGAGACCTAGCTCCTAAGGGGCTGTGGAACCTGGGAAGTCTCTCCCTGGCGAGGAGGGCGAGTGTTCTGGCGACGAGTCTTACTCTGTTGAGTTGCCGGATGCCGAGGTGGAACCGACTGTTGATTCTACTGCAGCAGAGGGAACTGCTGTTGGTGTTATTGCTGGTAAAAATGGTGCAAGACCTGTTGCTGGTAGTGCTGAAATTGTTGGACCTGTTGCATTTGGGCTTGAATAGGCCGCACGCAGTGTACCAGGTCGTCAAGTTGATGCTGTCCGACTCTAGAGGGAACCACGAATGGTTCAGCAAAAGTCGCACCCACTACAGGAGGGAGTGGGGCGTTCACTAGCACAGTTGCTTGAGGCACAGTCAGCGTTAGGACCCCAGCCGCAGAGCGGTATGGTGAACTGACTGATGCAAACGAACGGGATCTGAGGTTTCCCCTGGGAGACATTCATCTCATTATTTTTCCTGGCATTGCTGGAGGATGCCATGGATATGAGTTTGTGATTCTTAGTGAAAAGAGGCTTCTCATAGCGCTTCCCACAGACGACACCAATTGATGTTGCGCAATCTGACTGTTCCTTTCTGAATGTGATCTGACTTCCAGTAGACGGCGGACTAGGTCAATCTGCAAAAGGTGAATCAGAGAACCCGGGGGTGCTTACCCGGCGAGGTCGCTCCGATTCTTAAGTCAGTACTTGGTTGCGAGCTAAAAGCTTTGAATTTAGAGAGCTAGAGAGCAGAAAAATTACGCGTACCTTGCACCCCCGGGGGGTGGAGTCTTTATATAATGGAGTCCTCGCGGGTTTCGCGGAGTGGTTCCAGGATCCTCGTCACGATGAGACCCATTTCCGCGTTAATTGGGGGATAACACTGCCAACTAATAAGGTTCATTACTTCCACTCGAATGGGACGGGGAGATAATGCTAGCTGTTATGCGGTGTGATCCCGTGGAGTTCGGGAACTGTCGAAGGGATTTTCGGTATCACCACGTAGTGGCAGATCGGTATCCCCGAGCTAACGTCTTTAAGTCTCGAACTGGATTGAGTAACGGGGTGACTTGGCCTCGAGGTGTGTGTTGTGATCTGGTGCCGAGGCGATTTCGAGGTGACCTTGTCTCGAGGTAAATTTAGCTCGGGGTAGCTGGGTACCCGTGGTCGTTCTGTTACGGACTAGTCATGCTGAGTTGTCGTCTATTAGTCAGGTCATGTCCACATGTCACCCTATTACGAGGTCGGGCCAAATCACCCTTCATCACTTCTTGTGCCACATTGTTTGGAAGGACTTGAGTTGGAGTATATTTATAAATTCGCTTATACATATTCTCATGCTGAAGGGATGGGATATCCATCATATGGACGCCCAAATCTTGCGGAATAGACTGGGCGAATTTCAAAAATTTCTCCCATCTCTGATGGGAATCGAATTCCCTATTTTAGAAAAATCATATTTTTCAATGATCAATCTTGAACCAAAAACCAAACCAGATCTGAACCAAAAACAATAGGAGAGAGGTATACCAGATACAGAGAAATATTATCTCTCAATGGAGGTGTTTACGCCCAAGGAATGATCCAAAGACCGCTCCCACTGAAAATGGCGCAGTGCAGGATGGAGCAGAATCAGTAGCATTCTTCCAAGAACCTGATCCTTCGCAAGAATAGATAGATGGCACGTGAGCACTGCTTCCAATATCAAGATTGAATCTTAATTTCTCCCACAAAGTTGGAGATGGAACTGGAGGTTTGGTGGCGGCAGGAAGGAGGCGGCAAGAAAGAATTTCGCAGGGATTGCAGAAATCTCTCTTCTGTGATCTCAACTCTGAAGACTAGAGTGTTGTTCTCTTGTGTGTGTATCTAAAGGCTGCCGCCCCCTCCTCCTTTTATAGGCTTAAAGGGATCAGCTTCTAATCCCATTAGGAGTTACTGATCCAAATCATATTTGGATCAGAAGTCCCGTTAAGTGATAAGGGTGAACCCTTATCTTATCTGTAGATTAGATCAGTCTTCTCCTAATCCTATTAGGAGGCTTCCAGATCTAAATCTTATTTAGATCTTGGACTCTCTAAGTGGATAGGGTCAAGGCCCAATCCTATCAGCTGAACCAATCCCATAATTTGCCCCTTATTTAATTGATCAAATCAGCCCAACTCGAAATGGGTGTTAGGCCCATTAAGCTTATGTGCTCACTTAGCCTTCCAAACTACTTCCCAGTTGGGTTTCCTTGTATGGTGTGGGACCCAAACATTGATCTACACATCAGCCACATGGGTTCAGCCTAGCCTTTGTCACAAGGCCTGGCCGAGTACACTGTTATCGACAGTACACCCCCTAAAACCCATCTCATGGGCTCTATGGGCCCAACACTTACCCTAAGTGGTCTCTGGGCCAAGCCACCTTGTAACACCCAGGGACTGTGGGCAGATGCAAGATTAGCCCATCAGGTGTTATCCTCAATGGTCTTACACTTAACCTCTCAGCCCATAATGATCAAACACTACCCGACAAGAGAGGACCTCTCCCTTGGCTGTAAGGAACAGTGTTGCACTCTCTACTCACATGGATCCCGTGAATTAAAACCTTTTGCAAATCATTTCGAAACCATAACATACATTTATATCTGTATATATTTTTCAAAACAAATTTCAACGGTTGAAATCAACTGTCGGCAGTTTGGTTTCCATCAGAGAGAGTGCATCCCCGATCGTTACCTTTGTCCGACAAAGGAGTTGATCCTATCACTATGATCACCCACTCAGATGAATTCTCGGACTGTCCCAACATACCCAGGTTTTGACCCCCGCTAAGGATCTCCCTGATTGACATATCAAAGACAGCCCAATCCGACACCTAGTGCAGTATCATAATCGAGTCTAGGGGTCAGGTGTAACTTTCCAGTTTTGCCCATCAATCTCCAAGGTCCAGGGCAATACTGGAAATCTGGTCCGGTTCAAAGGTTTTATTAATCCTACACTACATGTGCTTCGGGTCTCAGCCTAGAGGCTGAGACAGACCACCCCAACATTTGGTAACACACCAGTGTCAGCCTTGTCAAGATAAGTCTCCCCAAACTTACCCAACGGCTGTGAACATTCTAAATTAACACGAGTCTCATTAAGTGTCTAGTTTAAGGGTATCACACAGAAACACACCACAGGAACATGAATCAAATACGTACTTTTTTGTTTACAATAAATTCATAAAGTACATCATTCTGATTTAAGCTAAGGGCATACAACTGTCTAACAGCTCCCACTTGCACTTAGGTAATCTGGTATAAGCCAGAGTCCCATACTTTCCACGTGTTTCTCAAACACTTTCTGTGTCAGTGGCTTAGTCCATGGGTCTGCTACATTCTCCGCTGATACTACCTTTTGAATCAAGACGTCCCCTCTACCAACAATCTCCCGGAGTACGTGGTACTTCCTCTCGATGTGCTTCGACTTCGAGTGGGCTCGTGGCTCCTTGGCATGAGCGATCGCTCCATTGTTGTCACACAACAACGGGTTGGGTGATGTGCTGGACGGAACTACTCCCAATTCGTGAACGAACTTCTTCATCCACATGGCTTCCTTGGCAGCTTCACTTGCAGCAATGTATGGATCTATTTAGTTTGCACACCATGTGTTCCTGACCCGCAGCTACAAAACCTTGCGGTTGTTGCATATAGATATCTTTAGTAAGATCTCCATTCAGGAACACAGTTTTGACATCCATTTGCTAAATCTCATAGTCATGGTATGCTGCTATAGCTAGCAGGATCCTAATGGATTAAAGCATGGCCACAGGCGAAAAGGTTTCCTCATAATCGATGCCTTCTTTCTGAGTGTACCCTTTCGCCACCAAACGAGCTTTGTAGGTCTCAACCCTGCCATCGGGGCCCTTCTTCCTCTTGTAGATCGATTTGCAACCAATTGCTTTTACCTCGGAGGGCGGATTTACTAGAGTCCAGACTCCATTGGTCTCTATTGAGTCCATCTCAGCTCTCATGGCAGCTACCCACTTAAGGGAGTCTATGTCCAACATAGCTTCCGCATAAGTCATGGGATCCTCCTCACTAGTCAAGGTTTCCACTAGGTAACTATCCTGATCATAACCAAAACGGATTGGTGGACATAGACTACCTGGAACTTGTGGGACACTTCCCACTACATCTAAGCTTTCCTCATCAAGAACAATTTCCTGACGAAGGTTGTCCAGGATGTAATCATTTTCCAAGAATTGTGCATTCCGACTGCAGAACACCTTCTACTCACTTGGGTAATAGAACAGGTAACCTACAGAGCCCTTTGGGTAGCCTACGAATAGGCAACGGCTGGTCTTGGATTCCAATTTGTCTGGATTCGTTCTTTTAACGTGAGCCGGACAACCCCAAACCTTCAAGTGTCGTACACTTGGTTTCTTTCCGATCCAAATCTCATAGGGAGTCTTAGGAACCGATTTGGTTGGAACCCGGTTCAGCACGTATATCGCAGTCTCCAATGCGTATCCCCAAAAGGATGTGGGTAACTCTGAATGGACAAGAAGTGACTGGACCATATCCAATAAGGTCCTATTCCTCCTCTCTGAAACACCGTTAAGCTGTGGTGTAGCAGGGGGAGCTAACTGTGATACTATCCCATTGACCTTCAAATAGTTCCTGAATTCGCCAGAGAGATACTCGCCACCTCGATCCAATCGAAGGGACTTAATTTCTCTCCCTAACTGTTTCTCGACCTCTTGTCTGAACTCTTTGATCTTTTCAAAGGATTCGGACTTATGTCTCATTAGATACACGTAACCATACCGAGAATAGTCATCGGTGAATGTAATGAAATACACGTGTTGGCCTCTTTGTATAAGGTCAAGTGTGCCTGTACATCTTTCAGGCTTACCGTTAAATGGCCTCTTTGTCATCTTACCCTGAAGGCAAGGCTCACAAGTGGGAAGATCTTCTACAGTTTAGAAAATCCAAAGGACCATCCTTTACCAGTCTTGTGATTCGGTCAATACTGATATAGCTAAGTCGGTAATGCCACAGGCACGTGGGATCAACTGTATCACGTACTCTTTTCTTGGGGATATCAGCCGACGTAGTTTCGGCTATGTTAGTTTCTAGAGAAGGATGTAGAACATAGAGACCATTCTCCAGTTCCCTGTATGTGATGAATTTATTGTTTCTTTTAATAGTAATCATATTACTGAAAAAGACAGAATATCCATCCGCACACAATTTTGAGACAGAAATCAAATTTCTTCTTAAATTTTGTACATAAAGACAATCTTTCAGTACAATAATTCATTCTCTAAATTTTAATTCTACGGTGCCTATCGCCGTAGCTGCAACGCTTGCAAAAGTCCCCAAGTAGAGCATCACCTCGGAGTCAATACACCAAGACGCAGAACCCCTTCTTTCTGAGTATACCCTTTCGCCACCAGACGAGCTTTATAGGTCTCAATTCTGCCATCGGGGCCCTTCTTCCTCTTATAGATCCACTTGCAACCAATTGCTTTTACCCTGGAGGGCAGATCTACTAGAGTCCAAACTCCATTGGCCTCCCTTGAGTCCATCTCAGCTCTCATGGCCTCCACCCACTTCTGGAAATCTATGTCCAACATAGCTTCCGCATAAGTTACAGGATCCTCCTCACTAGTCAAGGCTTCCACCAGGTAACTATCCTGGTCATAACCATATCGGACTGGTGGCCTGGATACCCGAGTGGATCTTCTAGGTTGGTCACTATCTAGAACTTGTGGGACATCTCCCACTGCTCCTAAGCTCTCCTCATCAAGAACCATTTCCTGACGATGGGTGTCCAGGATGTAATCGGTCTCTAAGAACTGGGTGTTTCGACTGCAGAACACTTTCTGCTCACTTGAGTCATAGAATAGGTAACCCACCAAATCTTTTGGGTAGCCTATAAATAGGCAACGACTGGTCTTGGATTCCATCTTGTCTACACTCGTTCTTTTAACATGTACAGGACAACCCCAAATCTTCAAGTGTCTAACACTTGGCTTCCTTCCGGTCTAGAGTTCATATGGAGTTTTCGGAACTGATTTGGTTGGAACCCGATTTAGCACATAGATAGCAGTCTCTAATGCATATCCCCAAAAGGATGTGGGTAATTTTGAGCGTACGAGAAGTGACCGGACCATGTCCAACAAGGTCCTATTTCTCCTCTCTGAAACACCGTTAAGTTGAGGTGTAGCAGGAGGAGCCAATTGTGACACTATCCTGTTGACCTTCAGGTAGTCCCTAAATTCATCAGAGAGATACTCGCCTCCTCGATCCGATCGAAGGGCCCTAATTTCTCTCCCTAACTCTTTCTCGACTTCTTTTCTGAACTTTTTGAACCTTACAAAGGATTCAAACTTATGTCTCATTAGGTACACGTAACCGTACCGAGAATAATCATCGGTAAATATAAGGAAATACACGTGTTGGTTACGAGTCCTAACACTCAGGGGGCCACATACATCAGTATGTATTAGGTCAAGTGTGCCTGTACATCTTTCAAGCTTACCGTTAAATGGCCGCTTAGTCATCTTACCTTGGAGGCAAGGCTCACAAGTGGGAAGATTTTCTACGGTTAGAAAATCCAAAGGACCATCCTTTACCAGCCTTGTGATTCAGTCAACACCGATATGGCCAAGTCGGTAATGCCATAGGCAAATGGGACTTACTGTATCACGAGTTCTTTTCTTGAGATTTTTGACCGACGTAGTTTCGGTTAAGTTAGTTTCTAGAGAAGGATGTAGAACATAGAGACCATTCTCCAGTTCCCCGCATGCAATGAATTTATTATTCTGTTTAACAGTAATCATATTACTAAAATAAACAGTATATCCATCAGCACACAGTTTAGAAACAGAAATTAAATTTTTTATCAAGTTTTATACATAAATACAATCTTTAAGTACAAGCAATCCTTCTCTAAAAACTAATTCTACGGTTCCTATTGCCGCAGCTACAACACTTGTAGTCGTTCCCAAGAACAGTGTCACTTCTCCTTCACTCAGTCTTCTGCAAATTTTGAACCCCTGTAGTGAGTTACACGCATGAGTGGAAGCCCCAGAGTCAACACACCAGGACACAGAAGTTACTAACATATCAGTTTCTATGACACAAGTTTCGAAGTTACCTTTCTTAGATTCCAGGTAGGCAGGACAATTCCTCTTCCAGTGGCCGGTCTGCTTGTAGAAGTGACAGGCATCAGATGCCTTGTTCTTCTTCTACTTTTTGGGCTTGGCAGCTTTCTTCTGGGGCTTCTTTGCCTTTCTCTTTTTCTTGCCCGATTTGTTAGCTTCAACAAGCATAACCATAGGCTCATCCTTCTTAAGTAAGTCCTCGGCCCTCTGCAACATATTGTTGAGTTCCTAGACGTTGACATTCAACTTGTTCATATTATAGTTCATTATGAACGCATTGAATGAAGAGGGCAAAGAATTCAGGATGGCATCTACTTGTGTACCTCGATCTAGCTCGGATCCAAGGGCTTCCAACTCGTTAATGTAGCTCATCATCTGAAGACAATGGTCATGAACTTTCTGCCCCTTGGACATCTGTGCGGTAATGAACAGTTTCAAGATCTTTTGTCGAGTAGAACGATTCTGCTCTTCATACATTGTCTTTAGACTGTCCAATATGTCATTGGCAAGTTCAATCTGATTGAACTGCCTCTGTATTGAGTTGTCTAGGGAGGCAATGAAAAAACAGCGGGCTAGGGAGTTCTTATCCTCCCAATCTTGGTATTCCCTCCTTCGAGCCTCAGAAGCTCTATCACCCGGACGCTCCGGGGTAGGATTCTTCACTACCTTATCTAACTTTTCAGAAGTTATGACCAACATAAGGTTTTTGTACCAGTCAGCATAGTTTGGACCCTTAAGCTTGTTATCATCTAGGAGCTTTGCAAATTGACCATTTGCCATTTTCTGGTAAAACAGCAAAACGTTAGTCCACAACCTTAGTTTGATTCATGTTACCTACATAGATATGGCTTTTAATCTATGTTCCATTCCTATTTGTTCATCTCTGAGATTTCCCTCCTAACTCAGTGACGGAAACGTCGAAATGTCTCTGGAAATGTGGGAAATCACCTAGGGTGTGTGAAGCCAACTGTTTCAGCTACAAAACCCCACCACCTTTCTGTGACGGATCATATCCACTCATCGTATGAGTTTCCCTTTGGCCTCTGTTAGACAAGGTTCAGAGTCATTTTCAGGTAAACCTTTCTGTCCAGTGAGTGCTCACCCATCATATTCAGGTTACGCCAAGGTACCGTGAGAGAGTTCCCATTTTCTGGTGAAGCCCCTCCCACATCCGTCTATGACGCCCCTATCATCTTGTGAAACACTCTGACTGATCCAACAGCAAATGGATAGCCCAATTTTGTGGTGTGTTTCCTCATTACTGAATGACCCATCATTGTGCTAATGACGGAAGGCCTTTAGAGAGTCCATCATATGGATCTCCCTATCACATGCACTCATATTTGCTGGAGGGAACAAAATTACGCCCTAGTTAATTTAGGTCAAACCAGAGTGGCTCCCACTGACTTTCAAAAAGTCAGATTTCTGGTGGGCCTTAATCGGCTAGGGTTTTCGCACGCGTCCCTTTTCAGGGTTGTGGGGCCCACCATGCAAGGAAGGGGTCATCCAATCACCTTAGGGGACACCATGGCAATGATGTACATTCAGCCATGGTGTGCATAAGAGCCACTAACGATTCATCATGAGCCAAGTGCTTATGGCTCATGGTCGCAGCACATCATACATCTACACATCACATGCAATGGAAGAATTGATCCAATCAAATTAACTACTTTAAGCCCATTAACCAACCCATTTTAAAAAAATAACATTAACTATTAATGTTGTCTAGGTATATGGGCTGAATCGCAGTTAGCAGTTCGGCCCATATAGATTTTCTCACAAGAGTGGGCTTTTGCAGTTTTAACCTTTTAAAACTGGGCTTTATAGGTGGGCCGAATTAATCCCTGCAATTGAACATCAGATTTGGAACTGCAAGTGTGAGAAAATTGGACTGAAAACAGTCCCCTTCAAACCCTAGATTCGGTCCAAACAGTTTTGGTCCAATCTGGTCCAAGATGGTTTGAAACTGATTTTCAATTCAAGAACTAATTCAAGAAAGATCTAAAATTAATATTTCTGATTTTAGACAATCATAAACGCAGAAAGCAATCTCTCCATCTGCAAATCTCCAGCGCCGTCTTCTTCTTCAATCAAGAAAAAAAAATACAGAAATCCTATTTCTATTAATTAATTACATTCTTGATCAAATCCTATACATTCAGTCTAGAAAAATAAAAAATAATTATTTTACAGACCGAATTGAATGAATAATAAAAAAGGGTTGCGCAGACCATCTACTCCAAATCTGCACTTTGATCTCCAGGTTCGAACAGTCCATTAAATCAAAATAAATAAAGAACAATTCTAAATAAATTTTAGATTTAATAAAAATTGATTTCAGATCAGTCGCCCTCAACAAGAAACAATTTCTTGAAATAAAAAAAATAATATGCGCAAATCTTGGTAGAACAACTTCTGCCCATCTGCACAAGTTTAGTTATGATTTTCTTGGTTCAAGATTTGAACCTGTGGCTCTGATACCACTGAAAGAATGGTAGGATCCATCGTATGGACGCCAAAAAGGTTGTGGAATGGGTGGGCGAATTTCAAAAATTTCCTACCTTCTTTCAACTGGGAATCACATTCCCTAAATTTAGAATATTATATTCAAGGATCTACTCGAACCATGACTGAACCAGATCTGAACCAAAAGAGAAGGGAAGGGTTATACCTGATCCAGAGAAGCAGTATCTCCCAACATTGGTGTTCACGCCCAAAGAAGAGAAGCAAGATCAGCTCCCACTAAAGATGACACAGTGATGATAGAGCCGAACCAGCAGTGTTCGTCCCACGAACCAGGTTCTTCTGAAGAACTTAACGGAAGCAATGAGCACCACAGAATCGATCAGGAACCTTTCTTGATGTTTTCTCACTTGAGAACTCGAACTGGCAGAAGAAAATATGGCGGCGGCTGCTGGAGGAGAATGCTAGAGAAGAAGATGGTGAACTGCTATTTTCTTCTCTAGAGTTTCTGAGATCCTTTCTCAAGATTGCAGAAGAGTTCTTCTAAAACCCTAAGGGTTCGAATTCTTGTAATTCGAATGGGGTTTCTCCTCTTTCTTGATGATCAAGAAACCTCCTAATCTCTTTAGGAGTTATCCTAATCCAAATCTGTATTTGGATAGGGAGTCTTCTTGATTCTATCTACAGATCAGATCAGCCTACTCCTAATCTTATCAGGAGATTACCATATTCAAATCCTAATTTAAATCTGGTCTCCAAGAGTGGATAGGGTCAAGACCCAATCCTTTTGGCTTAACCTAATCCCAGATCCGCCTCTATGTATGACCGATCAAATCAGCCCAGTTCGAAATGGGCTTTATGCCCATTATGTATTAAGTGCTCAATAGTCTTCCAAAATTGCTGCCCAGTTGGGCTTCTTTGTATGGTGTGGGACCCAAGCATTGATCTACACATTAGCCACATGGGTTTGGCCTAGCCTTTATTACAAGGCCTAGCCGAATTCACTGAAAAACCCAGTGAACCCCATGAGTCCATCACATGGACCCTATGGGCCCAACACTTACACTAAGTGGTCCCTGGGCCAAGCTATCTTATAAAAACCCAGGGATTGTGGGTAGGTGCAAGATTAACCCATCAGGTATTATCCTAAATGGCCTTACACTTAACCTCTCAGCCCATAATGTTCAAGCACTGCCCGACAAGAGAGGACCTCTCCCTCGGCTGCAAGGAACAGTGCTGCACTCTCTTCTCACATGGATCCCGGGAATTAAAACCACTTGCAAACAATTTGAAACCGAAAATACCTATATATCATATATATAAATTTTGCAAAACAAAATTCCAACGATTGAAATCAATTGCCAGTAGTTTGGTTTCCATCAGAGAGAGTGCATTCCCAATCATTATCTTTGTCCGACAAAGGGGCTGATCTTGTCACTATGATCACCCACTTAGATGTATTCTCAAACTGTCCCAACATACCTAGGTTTTGACCCCCGCTAAGGATCTCACTGATTGGCATATCAAAGACAGCCCAATCCGACACCTAGTGAAGTATCATAATCGAGTCTAGGGGTCAGGTGTAACTTTCCAGTTTTGCCCATCTGTCTCTAAGGTCCAGGGCAATACTGGAAATCTGGTCCGGTTCAAGGATTCAAGTAATCCCATACTGCATGTGCCTTGGGTCTTACCCTGGTGGCCGAGACAGGTCATCCCAACACTTGGCGGCACATCAGTATCAGCCTTGGCAGGATAAATCTCCCCAGACTTATCCAATGACTGTGAACATTTAAAACTAACACGAGTCTTAATAAGTGTCCAGTTTTAGGGTCTTACATAGAATCACACCAAACAACATGAATCAAACATACACTTTATTTATTTACACTAAATGTCAAAAGTACATCAATTCAGATCGAAGCTAAGGGCATACAAAACTGTCTAACATGAGGATGTTATTGTAGCCATGGTAACTGAGGCAAACTTGGTTGATAAACTGAAGGAGTGGGTATTGGACACTAGTGCTACCAAGCACATATGTGGGGACCACATCTCTTTTTATGAGAACACAACTCAGTCTGAGGGAAAGCAAATCTTCATTGGAAACTCACAAACTTCGAAACTCATCGACAAAGAAAAGGTGCTCCTGAAACTAATTTCGGGAAAAATCTTGATGCTGATTAGGACATCGTAGTGCTCCTTTTTTAAAACAGTTATGTAAATTAGGAGTTTTGAATAATCCTATTGATTTTACAAATGAAAAATTCCAAGTATTTGTAGAAGCAAAATTCACTAAGAAACCTCATAAAAGTGTACAAAGAGAAATTGAATTATTGTAACTTATACATAGTGATCTAGGAGACCTTAAATATCATAAAGCTAGAGGAGAAAAAAGATATTATATAACTTTCACAGATGAATTTTCTAGGTATGCAAAAGTAATCTTACTTAGATCAAAAGATGAGGCTGAACAAGCTTTTATAAATTATAAGACTGAAGTAGAAAATCCGTTAGGAAAGAAAACATAAAGACTTAGAATAGATAGAGGGACTGAATATGATGGAGAAACCATTAGAAAATTCTTTGAAGAAAGCGGAATCGTACATGAAACCACAACCCCTTATCATCCTGAATCTAATGAAGTTGCAGAAAGACTTAACGGAACATTAATAGAAATTATGAATGCTATGCTAATTAGTTCAGGTGTACCTCTGAACTTGTGGGGGGAATAAATCCTAATGGCTTGTCACTTATACAATATAATACCACCCAAGAAGAAAGGAAAAATATTTTTTGAACTATGGCATAACAGGAAATGTAGTTTCAACTACTTAAAAGTTTGGGGCAAATTACCAAAGGTTGGAATACTTGAACCTTAAAGAAAGAAATTGGGACAAAAAACTTGTGATTGTGTGTTCATTGAATATGCACAAAATAGTGTGGTTTATCGATTCCTTGTAATTAAAATAATTGATAATATTGTAGAAAATAACACAATAATGGAATCCCGAGATGCAAAATTCTTTGAGCACATTTTCTCATGGAGAAAAGAAACAATAAATAGGGAACCCTTCCAAATCCATAACAGAAACTAAGAACAATTGATGCTCAAGGAATCAATACTTCACTCAGTCAAGATAACCCCGATTCTTAGAATCAAGAACCGGACTTAAGGAAACGTAAAAGACAAAGGAGAGAAACAAACTTGGGTAAAGGTGTAAATCGGGCTTCGGCCGGACCCTACTTTGGATTAACCCAGTATGGCCCGGCGCGGCCTATGGTTCAGCACAGCCCTTGCGAAAACTAGTCATTGGGACTTGGGAGACCACCCCCCTCCCCCAACGACTAGTTTCAGCTTTTGGGGGGTTTACAGAAATACCCCCCAACAACTATAAATATCTATATAGGGGGGTATTTATGTATTTTGGTTATGGAGGAGAAAAAATGACAAAAATGCCCCCAACAGTTATATAACAACTAGTTTAGGTGGGTATTTTGGATAAAGTTATAAATAACTTTACAATGACCAAAATACCCCTCCCAACAACTAAAAAATGGCTAATTTTTAGGATATTTTGGATAATTAAATATATTCAATTCCTATAAATAACCCTATCTTCCACCATTTTCATCATGCCAATTCATCAATTCTCTTAATCTCTTCTCTCATACATTCTCTGAATTCTAAAATGATCTAAACTTTGATTGACTGTTCTCAAGTTCTCAACTTTATTGAAGTTTCAACAAGAAGAAGGCTTGCTTTGCTCAACCAACTCAAATATCTCAAGTTAATCAGCATTTAGCAATTTGGGAGGTTTGGACTCTTGGAGTAAGTCCAAGTAAGTCCAATTAAATTAATTTTTTTTTTAGAATTTAAAAAAAATGGTTGGCTCCTCCCAAAATAGATTCTCCAACATGTTCAATGTTGGTGATATTCTATCGTATCATGATAGTGCTAGCACCAATATGGATGCTATTGATATTGATGGAACTTCCACCCCTATTGCTGATAGTATGGGAAAGAAAAAGAAGGCCACTAAGTTGGTTAGCCCGGTTTGAAAAATATTTAAAGTAGAAGAGGTTGAGGGGAAGGGAAAACGAGTCGTTTGCCAAAAATGTAGAAAAGACTTTAGCTATTGTAGCAAGAGTGGCACTGGCCATTTGGGTAGACATTTGCTCAACCATGAGAAAGAAGAAGAAGGGAAAGAGACAACACAAGTACAAATTGGGTGAGGGGGTTTTAGTACATTTAAATATTCTCAAGAAATAATGAGGCAAGAATTAGCAAAATACATTGTACATGGTGAACATCTATTTTTGTTAGCTAAAGATACTAAACTTGAAAAATGGTTACGTAATTCTATAAACTCACAATATAAAAAAGTTTCTAGGAATACTATTAGATCAGATGCTTTAAAAATTTTTTATTCATATAAACAAAATTTAATTTATATGTTATCAAATCTTAATTCTAAAGTTGTTATTACTTCTGATGTTTGGACTTCTAAATTTAACATCAGTTATATTTGCGTTATGGGTCATTTTATTGATGAAAAATGACTTTTAAATAAAAGAATTTTAAGTTTTACTAGGCTTGAATGGCCAGATACTGGCCCAGCTATTGCTGCAAGCATTTTAAATACTTTACATGCTTATGGAATTGAGAAAAAAATTATTTTCTATTAGTTTTGATAATGCTAGTAAGAATGATTCCCCAATAAATATTTTAAAATCTCAATTAAAACCATGTTTAAATGGTAAATTATTTCATATTTGATGTTCTTGTGACATCTTAAATTTATATATTCAGGATGCTTTAAATATTATTTCTACTCATATTTCTAAAATTAGAAATTCTATTATATATATTAAAAGTTCTGGAGCAAGAAAATAAGAATTTAAATATTTATGCCAAAACTATGGTTTAAAATATAAACATTTTATATTAGATGTTAAATATAGATGGAATTCTACCTATGCTATGTTAGAAAGTTGTATTTCTCATAAACAAATTCTTAGTGATTTTTATAATGCAAAAATACCTAATGATGTTATATTCGAGGAAGACTGGGAAATAACAAATTGTATAAGAGTTTTTTAAAACATTTTTATGATGCAACTAATGATTTATCGGGTATTAATGATCATATCATGGTGTGTGCATGAAATGTAGCCACCCTTTACAACCTGCCCGTTGCATATGGATGGCCAAGCTGGTGCTTGGTCTGGTTGGGGTTGGCAAGTGGGACGGGTGAGTCTCATCAGTATCAAGTCTCAACTATTAACTGCATTTCTTGGTAGGGTGATCAAGAAAAATCGAAAAATCGAACTGACCAAAATTGAACCAAAAATTTGGTTAACTGATTTGGTTGGTTCGATTTTGGTTCGGTATTTTTAAAAATTTTATGGAATTGATTCGGTTTTGGTTAAGCAAAATAGAAAACTGGCAGTTAACCGAACCGATTGAGGTATACATATATTTATATATATTTTATGTATATTATATATTTTAAACATTATAAATTAATAAATATATATTTATAATATATAATATATTATTTATTATTTAAAATATAATATTATATATACATATATATGTATATTTCTAGTGTTTTATTATATATTTATATTTTTTTAATATATATTGTAAATAATAAAAAACTGATGAATCGAACCGATAAATAACCAAATTAGTCAACCAGTTAATCGATCAGTTTTCGTTTAATTTCAATTTCAAGTACTAGTTTTCCAAAAATCAATAAGCCTGATTCGGTTTAAAAAATAAGCCCACGGTTCGGTAGATGGCGGTAGACAAAGTTCTCAAAACTGCAGTGCAGTCTGCGGCCCCAGCGCTGGCACAGTCGTTAACTGCCTAACCGGTAGACAGTTGCAGCCCAGATCAAAACCGTGGGTTCTATTGTTTTTGAAGGGGAAGGCGCGTTAGAACCGTTAAATCTTGAATGGCCCCTACAGGACCACGTCTCATTTCTCGCAACTTTCTAGGCCCTTAGAACTTTATATCGGCCTATTAGCTTATCGATCATTTGACCTAATTAGTTTATAATAAGAGCATATGCGAATATACGGCAGCAAAGTAGCACTGTTCATAAAACCAAGCAGCAAGCCCACTGGCTATCATATCATCGCCGTTTGATTTCAGGCAGCCCTCTCGTCTTGGATTGGGCCCAAATAATTGAGAGGATTCAACGGTCCTACCGTGCCACGGTGGTAGTCTAGTCGCGTGTCTCTACATTGCACTCCATATCTATAAATAACCACAGGGCCAACTCCCCTCCTACTCAAAGCCTCAAAGCCTACAAATCCCAGGGTCATCTTCTTCTTTCAACTCTCATAATCTTCTTCTTTTAGCTCATTCAATCTGTCATAGTTCAGATTTCAAACAGTACTTGGTAGAGAAATTAAGATGAGTGTGGAAGTATTGGACGGTGCCACCATCTTCGACTTCGTGGAGGACAAAGAGGCCTTCGAAGGCTCGGTTCATGACCGCTTTGCTCGTCTCGACACGGACCATGACGGTGTATTATCGTATGCCGAGATGGTGAGGGAGCTCCAGAGTCTGAGGATCTTCGAGACCCACTTCGGCGTTGACGTCGAGACAGACCCCCATGAGATAGCTATTGCCTATCGTGCCCTGTTCGGCCGATTTGACCGTGATTCCAATGGGGCGGTGGACTTGGAGGAATTCAAGGCGGAGACCAAGCAGATGATGCTGGCCATGGCGAATGGGTTGGGATTCTTGCCCATTCAAATGGTACTTGAGGAGGACAGTCTCCTAAAGAAAGCTGTGGAATGGGAGTCCGCCAAAGTTGCAGGTGCTGCTGCTTAAAAGAGTTTTCAACGGTTTTCCCCAAGTATTCTATTTCTTCATTTCTGTTTAGCTGATAGTCTTACAAGCATTTTACCTTTTTAAATTATCAATGTTGTATAAGTATTCTTTTTGGGCATTAAATCAAACAATTAATATTCCTTTTTGGCCGAGGATGCCAGTAGTTTAACAATCCAGATTATCCCCTGCTTCATTTAATTTGTATATTAACGCAATCAACAGAGTAAATCATTTGCCAATCTGTTCAGCTACATCCAGGGTAGCTTTTAAAGGATTTCAGAGGGTGTTATCGAAGTAAGAAGCCGAAAATCGTTCTTTGTTAATTTTGTTTTGGTTTTGTTGTGAGAGATGAAAATCCTAACTTCTAGTTAGAATCCTCGGTCATATTCCATTGCATGGGAACAGCCATGTCTAGTCAATGGACAATGGGAAATTCGTCTTGCACTGTTAGTTGACTCAGGACCCCCGAGTGGACTCCGCTCTCAAGCATGGAAAGCCGAGTTATGGTAGTAATTAGTTTTCTATTCAGCAACCAGAAAAAAAAAAAAATCTATATGACAACGACTCCTCTGTCTCTCGGCCGAATCAGTTGGCTCAATGGCTCTTAGCTTGACTCGATTTTCATTGATTACTATTCTTGATTTATATCACTATTTAAAAATTAATGAACTCAGGAAAAAAAGTGGGAAACTGCGAAAGCATTAAACAAAACCGATTAATTCGATTCGGTTTTGGTTCAGATATTTTCTTAGCCGAAAATCTTCGGTTCGGTTAGGAATTCGATATCTATAGACAGGGTGAGAAATTAAATTAGACATGTGGTTATGTGTTGCATGGGAGAGGAAAGTTGAATAGAGAGGTCAGGAAAATTGGCTTAGTGTTTTCCAATGAATAGGACTATAAGCGTTTTGAGTGGAATTCATATGATCAGATGCTCTACTACCAATAATCCAATCAAGGTGTGAGTCAGACGGCTTACTAGATACATTGTTCGCAGCAAGGGATGTGTCTAATTCTTTCCTAAGCAGAGCAAGAAGCTGGGCTGATGAGAATTCAAACCAGCAATTGGTGAGGGGCTTGAGGTGGATGGTGATTCGGCGTTTGTACATGTAGTTGATCGATTAGATTGTCCAGATCTGGATTGATTCCCACAATTTGTTTTGTCTTTGTTACTACTTATTAGGGTAGCCAACCAATTCATAGCAGCGATCTCTTGTGTGTCCTTGCTTTTTGTAGTGGTCACAAAAATATTTACTTCTATTTGTTGAACGCGTAGTGGTTGGTTTTGATGCCACAACCAGTGCCGTTGCTTCTGATGCAGTTGACCCATGAAGAGAAGCATTAAGTAAATGGTGTTCTTCTTGGGTTACTAGAGCAAATGTTCTATTCAGACTTGGGAGTGGTTCAGAACCAAGAATACTAGATCTTATGGCATTATAAGAGTCGTTGAGACCCATCAAGAATTGATGAAGCTTATCTTTTTCTCTTTTAGCAATGAGAAGCTTCATGGCTCCGCCCCAATTGCAATCGGAGAGGGTTGTGAGAGATCCAAGTTCATCCCATGGGGCCTTCAACTTTGCGAAATATCCGGTTACAAAGAGATTACCTTGCTGGTAGGGGTGGATTCGAGTCGAGCTGAACTGAATAGTATGAGGCTCGAGCTCAACTCGCCATTGTTGTACAAGACTTGAGCTCGAGCTAGAACATTGAGCTTGAGCTTGTCTCGAGTCAAAAACTCATAAATAGCTCGAGCTAGAACATTGAGCTTGAGCTTGTCTCGAGTCAAAAATGCTTTATAAAAATAAAAAATTATCGTGTATTAATCGAGCCTGTAAATTGGGTTCGAGCTCGACTGGAACCTTGGTTGAAACTGAGCCAAGCCGAGCTTGAGCAACTCATGAATAGCTCGGCTCGTGGCCACCCCTACTTGCTGGAGCATGGCTAAATCTCATTTTAGTTTATGCAGACGAGGGATGCTACTTTGCGAATAGTGTTCTTCTAGTTCA
The DNA here is from genome assembly GCF_055504915.1 of Nelumbo nucifera. Taxonomy (NCBI): domain Eukaryota; kingdom Viridiplantae; phylum Streptophyta; class Magnoliopsida; order Proteales; family Nelumbonaceae; genus Nelumbo; species Nelumbo nucifera. Next base: position 67,059,622 of record NC_142649.1, read on the forward strand.
CGCTAGATTTCTAATGTTGTTTCAATAAATCCCACGCTTTCATGTAGTTCCTTGGCTAGGGATTTAATCAACCAAGAAATCACCATTGCATTACATTTAATCTAAATTCTTTCTTCTGGTGTTGACTTTGTTGGTCGTGGAAGAGAACCGTTGATGAAAATGTCCTTGTTCTTCGCCACTAACGCATTCGTCATGGCCCTCTACCATATTGGGAAATTTTCTCAAGTGAGAAGAGATGAAACAAGGATCGAAACAGGATTGTCTGAAGGATGAAGATAGAACGACGATCCTGGATCTATCTCTATTCCAGTTCCAGTAGGGATGTCAACGGTATTTGAAAATCTGATTTCGAATTCGATATTCGACATAATCAAATTGAATTTGGATAATTCGAATATTTAATTGGTTGAATTCAGATATCCTATTCATACCTGAAAGTTAATCGGATTCGAATTTGGATATGACCTTATTTGATTCAATAAATATTCGAATTTGACCGATTATTTAATTCTTATATATAATATATAAAATGTTTTATATAATTTATATATAATAAATTATAAAAACTGAAATAAATATTTTAAGATTTAATTTTTTTCCAAAAAAATTATAAAAAGTAGAAATTATAAAAATAATATATTTCATCTACCTTAAATGATTTATATATTTTATTTTTCACATAATTATATGTTAAAAATGAAAACATAGTTATTATTTGAAAAAAAAAGTTATTATATAAAAATGCTAAATAAATAAATTTTCTCAACAAAATTAATGGAAAATAGAAAATTATAATTATAAAAACTGAAATGAATAATTTAAGAATTAACTTCCCCAAACAGTTATATGCTAAAAATGGCAATGTATTTATTATTTAAAAATGAGTTATTATTTATATAAAAATTGTATGATGTTTGAATGTTCTAGAGTTTAGTATTGTTGGTTGTAATGTTTCTCTTCATATAACCTATTGAAGTATGCATTTCTCATGTGTTTATATCTTATTTATAGATAATTTAACTTTTAGTTTAGCATTATTAATGCATTTATGTGATTTGCATGCATTTCCCTAGTATAGTCAAGCATTACTATTTCTTTCATTTGTATCTATACTTTTCTAAATTGTATCTGTATTT